>NW_017731776.1:1260136-1264540 GCF_001890085.2 Hipposideros armiger
TCTTAACCAACTGAGCCACTTGGCCGGCCCCACACATGAGATCTCATTTAATTCACACAACCAAGCATGTGAGATAGATATGAATGGCCCTTTTTAACAGACGAGAGAACAGGTACAGAGACAAATCAACGTGGCCAGAGTCACATAGCTAGTGAGTGGTAGCAGCAGAATTCAAATCTAGGATCCCTTGGCTATCACACCCATGATCTTCCCTCTGTATAATTATGCACATAAATGCCAGCATGTGCGGCTCTGTGCCCTGGCGCCATCGCTATGCCCCACTGCCAGCCATTCCTCCTCGTCTGTGCTCACCCTCTCAGCCTGCAGCCCCCTTGAGAAGCTATGGAGGAGGAGCTGCGTTTTGAAACTTCTCCCCTTGCCAGTCCTTGGGCCCAAGTCTACACTGTCCTGTGGAGAGATTCAAATGCTGGGGGTGGCATTTTGAGAGTCTGGAGAATGCAGCCCAGCATTCTGTTAGCACTTAGCCTGTGGAAACAGCCACAGGAGGCAAAAAAAGTGAAACAACAAAAACAAAACACTGCACAAAGATGTTAACCGCAGCACTGCGTGTCATGGAGAAAAGGTGGAATTTGTCTGCAGACGTGGGGAGGGGAGGCCAACAGAGCTCATCGGAGGGCCGGCTTCACGGCAGGGACCCAGGCTTGGTTTAATGCTCTGCGGTCTCTTTCTCGGAATTCCTCATTTTCTCTTTGAACTTGTGTTTTGTAGGTGAAGTGCAATGAGACAATGCAGCCTGCACGTATGAGTAAGCAGAAGAGGTCATCTGAAGAAGGGAAAAGCTTTATATTACAGTGCCTCAATGGCACAGTTTTCCCGACGTTTGTCCAGGGGACACACATTTTCATTTTGCAATGGACCCCCACAAATTACGTAGCTGGTTCTGTGTGTGGTCATGGGAAGGGCTGGGGGTTCCAAGTTATTCCCCTCTAGGCCTCAGTTTCCCCACCTGTAAATGAGCCCTCTGAGCTCTGTGATTTTATGAACATTATGTTGTCATTAAAAATGGAAAAATATCAATACCAAGAGAAGTCAGAACCCAGAAAAAAGCTACAGTGAGAAAACCCAGACATAGGAANGAGAGGGTGGACCTTTTCCTACCCAGCCGCATTCTCCCATGCCTGGTTCCTGGTTTCATTCCTCCCTTCTCCTTTCTTCCTTCTCAGCCCCTCTGGACTTCCACCTGCCCCCTGCCCCCACTGCCCACAGAGTCCACCTCCCACCCATCCCCACCCCTCCCCACCACCAACTCACCAGACCTAGGATCTGAGGATAGAAGGGCCCCAAGACGTGGGCTCCCCTAACCCCCTGGGATTGTTCTCAGCTCCACTGTGACAGGTGAGGCAGCCATACTGAGCAAGGTGACTTGTGCCAAGATGCACAGCTGGTGAGCAGTGGGCGGGCAGGCTAGAATCCCATCAGTTCATTCATTCAACTCTCATCTAGCAAACCGCTTCTACCCCCTGCCCAGAGGCCAGCTATGAGGGTGCAGGTATGGGCTCTGGACACAGAACCCCCAGGACTCAAATTCCAGCTTCCTCACTCACGAGTGTATAACCTTAGGCACGTTATTTCACTTCTCTGTGCCTGTTTCTTATCCATAAAACAGGGGAAAGAGTGAAGTCCCCTAGAGTCTTCAGAAACCAAAAACCTGCCCGGTGATAGCCGCACCCTCTTTCATAAGGCCATGCTTTGCACGTGCCATCCCTCTCTTTGGATGTCCTTCCCCGGTGACCGCAGAGTGCTAAGATCGTGGACTCTGGACCCAGGCCATCCGGGTTCCATCACAGCTGGAGATGGAGAAGAGCATCCCAGGGGACCCACAGGTGCAAAGACACTGAGGTAGGAAGCAGCGGGCAGCACTCGGGGGAAGGTTCTGTGGGGCTGAATGACTAAGCTGAATGGCCGCACCCCTAATCTAGCAGTCCTGCCCCCCTCCTTCTGCCTCTGGGAAGACTTCTGTTCTCTCTGGGATGGAGCTGTGGAAACATGGACTGGCTTGACAGCCCAGGGGACCTCATTTGAATAATAAAATGAAGAATTTTGGGGTCCTGATTAACATGATGGTCCCGGGCCCTATGGGAGAAACGGTGTCCAGGTGGCATTGAGACCCTCAATTGGAATTAGCACTGGAACTGGGCCAGGACCGGCAGGCAGCCCAGCCTGGTAGAGGGCCTTGGGTGCCCAGAACAGGAAGCAGGTACCAGAAAGCAGGAAAGGCCCAAGGTCAGTGCCTGGCAGAATGGCGGAGGGGAAGAGAGGGGTTGGTGCAGACCCTCAAGCAGTCAAATGCCCTTGAACTGCACTCTGGGCCTCTCCATAGAGGAGCTGGAAGCTAAAATAGACTCTATTTTGGGGGCCTGAGGTGAGCTAGGGTCATTTCCCTGCCAGATGGGAGAGATTGCCTCAGTCTTTTTAGGGTCAGGCTCTCCAGCCTTGCAGGAGTAGCAAGGTGTGGGCACGGATGATGGGGTTCAAGGCTGGGGGAGAGGACAGCAGCTGCCAAGGAGGTGGAGGGCCTGATGTCGCATACATTTCCCTCTATCCTCTCAGCCGCCCTGTGAGGTTGGATCTTGGGCTTCCCCCAGTTTACAGAACACACCCAGGTTCAGAGAGGCCAAGTCACTTGTCCAAAGTCACTCAGCAGCAACAGCAGAGCCAGGGTTCAGCCTGGGTCTGGATGACACCCAAGACTGTGCTCCTAACCACAGCAGTGTACGTGAGCGTTACCTCAATAAGCAACCAAGGCCAGATAAGCAGAAAGCACAACTGTTTCTTGAGCACCTACTGTGTGCCGAGCCCTCTCACACATTAGTTCAGTGAGCCCCTGTGGCCCTGCAAGACGCTATGGTCATCCCCACTCACAGATGGGCCTGAGGTGAAGAAGGGTCAGGCCTGGGATGTTCCGGCCTTGGCTGGTCATCCAAATTTCTGCAGGACCAAGGCCCATCGCTTCCCCTTTCCAGGCCTCAGCCTCCGCATCTGTAAAATTGAGGAGATGGAGTCAGGTCTTAAAGAGCCTGTCCAAACGTGACGCTCAGTGACTTGTCTCCTGGGGAGGCTGACAGAGAGCTGGGGGTGGGGAGATGGCCGGGATGACAGAGGGAGTGTTCCTAGCTTGCCTTCCCCCGCCGGCTGCCGCCCGCCCGCAGACCCATTCTCCAGGTCGAGTGAGGCCCGCCTATCTCCAAGGGAAGATATGCCTGCCTATTTTCATGGTCCAGGTGTGTGCTGAGCCCAGGCTCTGTGCCTGAAGCTGTGTGGTGGGATCGACATGCACTATGCATGTCCACTTGTCATCATCGTCGTTGCTGCCCCTGTGAAAGAGGAACCGCTGTTGTTCTGTTGTTCTCACAGATGAAGCCCAGAGAAGGAAGCATCTCACCTGGAGACAACCCGGCCGAGGCTGCGGGCTCCAGAGCCTTGCCCCTTCCTGATGCAACAGAGCCAGCCGGGGCATTCCTTAGGCAAAGACCGAAGCCTCAGTTCTTTCCCTCTGAGCCTGGATTCTAGACTGCCAGGGGTTGGTGGCAAGGCCACTGGCAACCCCTCCTTACTCGCTCCTCTTCTGCAGGAACTGGGCCATAAATAGCCCCGTCCATCCTCCCCTCGGGTTTCCACTTCTGGCGCTCACTGTGCTCAATTGCCCGTGTCCTCCCTCCTCCTCTCACCTGTCATGGAGAAAACAGGAGCCAGTTCATCCCTTCCATTTTCCTGTCACTAATCTGTCCCTCTTGCCCCCACCCTGCCCCCATGGCTCTGGCAGCGTCCTGAGCCTGCTGCTCCATTCAGCTTCTTTCAGAGGCCCCAGAGGGGGCTCAAAGGCTACACGGAGGCTGGACCCCATCTGACTGCCACTCTGCCTGCCCTGGACTGCCAGCTTCCCATCCCCGCCCACTTCCCACTCCAGCCCACTCAGCCACCACGTACAGCTTCCTGAATGCCTCTCCATCATTGACTCCTCTTCTCCAAGACCATCCAGGGCTCCCCACAGCATGCAGGGAGAGGCCCCAGATCTTCAGTCTGTTGTCCTCACCTCCTTGCCTGGCCCAGCCCCGTAGTAGCAACTATCTTCCCACCACTTGCACCCTCTACCTCCACCTCGCTTTCTATTTTTCCCCCTACTTCCCCATGGCTCAGGGGCTGAAATGCCACCAACTCTAGGCCAGAAAGCCCAGATAGAGCGCCAAGGTGTTGCATGACCTTGGGTTGCCTCTCTGAGCCTCCTCATCTGTAAAATGGGGAGAAGTAATAGAATCCCCTTCCCAGGGCTGATGGGGGTGTCAAAAAATAAATACATAAAAGATTAAGGGGAGGGCCGGCCGAGTGGCACGATGGTTAAGAGCTGGCTTGGGACGCCAGAGGGCCCCGGTTCAGATCCCACAT
>NW_017731776.1:1266410-1267544 GCF_001890085.2 Hipposideros armiger
AACAGCTTCCACCCAGCAGGGACTCTGGCCTACCTGCCCCGTTGCCATGGCACCTGCAGCCTCAGGGGACAGCTATAGTGACTGTACCCAGGGAGCCCTAGCTGCTAGCCCAAGCTTCAGCAGGGAGTAGCAGGAATTGTCCACCATCCCACCTGGGGCCTCAGGCCCCAGCCCAGGGCTCCTTCCCGGCACCGCCGCCCAGGGTTCAAGGGCTGGGGGCCCAGGCCCCAGCTGTATATCTTTGCCTGTTTGGTTCAGTGTTGAATCCCATCTCCTAGATCAGGGTCTCCCTGGCTCATAGTAGGTACTCGGCAAATATTTGTTGAATGAAGGAATGAATGAATGACACAGAAGCCCTCTGAAATCTGTAATGGGTGTGCTGATGGCCAGGACCCAGGCAAATGCCTCTGGTTGGGGGCCTCCCACTGGGGCGTGTGTAGGGATTTTTATACCAGATTTGAGGCGCTCAATGAATGGAGTGAGGGGTGGGCCCTGGAGGTTGCCAGTGATTACAAGAGGGAGCAAAGACAGCAAAGGGGGCATCCTCCTAATTTTGCCAAGCGCCAGTTCTGTCCTCCCCCACCCTCGCCCTAGACCTCCTGCCATCTTCTAAAGGACACAGGAATAGAATCCCAGGTTGTCCAACATGTCAGGGACCTAACTTTGTTAGGTCCAGCATCTAACTTTGAAGGTAGGGAAAATGAGGTTCAGAGAAGGGACGAGATTACCCAGGATCACACAGTAAGTCAGAACCCAAGCTCCATCTCTAGCCTCCCTGTCCTCATACCTGAGAGCTGGGCCGGCCGAGTGGCTCAGTTGGTTAAGAGCTCGCTCAAGAGTTTGAGCTCTGAGCAATAGTGGTTTGAGTCCAGCCCGAGCCTAGCAGTCGCTGAGCTGCCAACAGGTAGCAGGATGGCTCAGCTTAAAAAAAAAAAAAAAAAAAAAAAAAAAAAAAAAAAAAGGGGGTGGCTCATACCTGAGAGCTAAGTGATCTATCAAGTTTCCTTTTTTGCATGGCAGCCAGGAAGCTCAGAGGTCAGTTTTCAAACTGTGTCTCATATTGTAAATCCATCAGAATCCTTTCTGGAAGGCTTTTTATTTGGGTCCACTAATACACCCAACACTAAGTCATGA
>NW_017731776.1:1268644-1295683 GCF_001890085.2 Hipposideros armiger
GAACATTATGTTGTCATTAAAAATGGAAAAATATCAATACCAAGAGAAGTCAGAACCCAGAAAAAAGCTACAGTGAGAAAACCCAGACATAGGAAGAAGGGCCCCATCACAGCCGTGCCATCTCACTAAGGACTCACAAAGAGAAGGGGCGAGGTTGACCAGGTGAAACAGCTGAGCTGAACGCCTTCTAGGTTCTTTTCTATGTTTCTTTCAGCAATTTGAGTTCATAGGGAAAATAAGGTTTTCAGAAGTTGGCGGGAAGGAAGCAAAGGTGAACCTCCAAGCACTATGCCTTGGTGGGATTTTCTGCAAGATAAGGGTGAAGTTTGCAGCTTCATTAGACCAAGCCCTCTTACTCCCTCTACTGCACCCCTTTCTTCCCTCTCTCTTACATGTTACCCCCTTCCTTCCCTCACTGCTGCCCACCACTGCCCGGGGCTGTGACTGACGGGGGAAGAGAGAAGGCAGGGCAGGGAGGATGGGGTGAGGTGAGGGAGGGCTCTAAGACCCCCTCAGTCGGCCTATTTCCATGATTCCAAGCTCCGCGATGTCTAAGGTTCTTACACCCCCAGAGGCAGTAATCCCCTTCTTTCAGCGCTGCCAGGAGCCTAAAGTGAAGCGAAGGCGATCAGAGCAGCTGCCTGTGAGCAGGGGTGGGGGAAGGCAGGTGGGAGGGCTGTGGAAGGGGAACAGGTGGGAGCGGAAGGTGAGTCAGTGCAGAGCACAGCGAGCAGGAGTTTGCTGTGGAACCTCCCAGCCCCCCTGCAGCTGTGTGCTCACCCCTCCACACCCCTATGGCCCTGTACTCTGTGCCCTTCCTGTGCCCACCCCCAGTGCCCACACTGGCAGTCCACTTTAGCAGCCCAGAAAGTCCTTGCTTTGGGTTCTTGTCCAAACTTGCCTCTCCTGTATCCCCCAGGTCACCCTCACGTGTTAACAGAGACAGGCCCTCCTATTGGAGTCACTGTCACTAGTGTCTGAGCAAGAGGGAAACTGGTGATGGTGATGAAAGTGTTTGGGAGGGACCTCAGAGTGCCCCCACATCACTCTGGATGGGAGGCCCTCTTAGGGTGGGCCCTGTGTGTACCTCTTTATCCCCTTGCCCTCTTGGGTGGAGGGCTGGGCAACCTCTAAGATGTGTTCCATGTTGAAGTTTCTGAGGCTAAGGGTGCCTGAGCCTGAGGTCCCCTTTAGTTACCACTGATACCCAGGGTGCTAAAGCATCAGAGAATGAAGCAGGCAGGAGAGCATGAGACTTGGTGAGGTCCTCCCGGGGCCTGTAAGGCTGGGTGGAGGGAATCACTGATGAGCACGTGGGGTTGGGGGTGAGACCCTGGGGAGTTCTCACCTGGCGGAAGGGCATCAGGGGCTCTTCTGAGAGTATAGGCATCTGGACAGTTGAGCTTTTGTCTTGCCGAGTAGCCCCTGTAGCCCCTGGAAGACCTGGATGGAGGCAGGGGAGGAAAGGAGGCAGCCCCTCCCCCCTCATTTAGCCCTTGCCTGCAGGAAGATGGTAGTGACGGAGAAGCAAGCCCCTCGGCTTCTGACAGTCCTCACCTTGGTTCACGCCAGCCCTTCAGTTCTGGGCCTCCATTTCTTTATCTGAGGCTAAGTCTATCCTTGTCCCACCTATCTCTTGGGGTTTGTAGAAGTTCAGTGAACTAAAGGATATGAGAGGTGTTATGTAAATGAGACATTATGTTGAGTTATTTTAGGGGGACTTGGATCCTAGGTAGCCTCTATCTCGAGGAAGGAGGACTCAGGTTCTTTAATTAAACTGTGAAAGCACATGGGATGCACAATTTTATCCAAATGGCAGCTGTGTTGCCAGTGCTGGTGAAATGTGGTCATTCACAAAGCAGCCCACAGCACTTCACAGTAAGTGAGTTTGGCTGCTGGTTCCCTGTGTTTCCTGAGGTAGCTGGCAGCTTTGCATAGAAGATTCTTGGGAAAGAGGAGGGTGCCTTCTGCTTCCTTATACACTGAATGTTGGATACACGGTTGACATGTAGAATAGAGTTAGAGCTGGAACAAACCCTCAAACTCCAAGATTCTGTGATAGATTACCAAATTATGGGCACAGTTCCACCCCGGGGCCTACGTCCTTTGCATTGTGACTTGAGCATGTTCCCAAAAGGTGGAACCTAGTTTCCCACCCTTTGAATCTGGGCTGGCCTTGTGACTCGGATTGGCCAATAGAATGCAATGGAAGTGATGTTATACAAGTTCAAGGCTAGGCTCAAGAGACCTTGCAGCTTCTGCCTATACCCTCTTAGAGGTTGCTGCCCAAGACACCATGAAGAAATTTGGTGTAGCCTATTGAAGGAAGAGAGGCCCCTAGAGGAGAACTGAGGCCCCCTGGCCAACAGCCAGACCAACTGCATGACATGTGGGTGAGGCCATCTTGGACCTTACAGCTAAGCTGACATTCCAGCTGAGCAGAGCTGCTGGAGTAAGCTCAGAAGAAACGAGACAAGGAACCACCCAGACCACCCACAGAATCTTAAGAAAGAATAAACCCGTGTTGTCTAAATTTTGGGGTGGCTTGTTATACAGCACAGGCTAACTGAAGTTCAGAGACAAGAAGGGACTTATCCAAGGTCCCACAGCAAGGCAGAGACCAAGTCTAACTATGACCAGGTTCCAAACTGCCCCCAGAGCCCTTCCCACCACACCGTCCTGAGGCCAGCTTGATCAGTCCAGCCCAGTGTCCACAGGTGCATGTGTGTGTGCGTGTGTGGGGGGGAGTGGTTTAAACCAGGTGGGCCCTTCCCACTTTCCCTGAGTTATACAAGGGCTGGCTGACATCCACACTGGGCTTTTCTGTCCATCATCTTTTGGGAGGCAGGTACGGTTCATCTCATTTTACAGATGATGAAACTGAGGCCAAGCTGATGGGCAACCTGCTGACAGCCACACCTAGAAAGTAGCAAAGCTCTGACTCAGACCCACTCAAACCTCTGAGGTTCACTCAAGATCCTTCCCACTGGATCCCAGGAAGGGTAATGGCAGGTGACAAAGCTCCCTCCAGGGGTCAGTGTCTCAGAAAGAGACACACCCCCCCCCACACACACACACAGCCCAACACATATGTACCACACGCATACCACATGCAGACACACTCACATCATGTTGGTCTCTCTCTCTCTCTCTTCTCAACTCTCCATCTTCAACCAGCCTACCCCAATGGACCATATACTTTATTAAAAATATATAGTTACAAACTCCATTGTCAGTTTGGGCTGGGCCTGGGGGCCAGAGGGACCACAGGGAGGGATGGCGCTTGTCCTGCTCCTTGGGGTCCCACCTCTGCACCCAAACCCAACATCGTCCAGGGGCCAAGATGGCTGGCCTTGAGGGCCTCAAGGGACCAGCCAGCTGGGCAGGGGAAGGGGCTGGCTTGACGGGCAGGGAGCGGGAGGGGTGCACACAGAGGGTCTGCATCTCCTTGTCCTGCAGGTACAAATGGCAGACGGTGGATCGGGTGCCTCCATCTGTCTCCATTTATATATATTTACAAAAGAAAGTCATGAGCAACAGGCCACAGTCATGCAAAAAAAAAAAAAACCAAACAAACAAAAAACGCATCCCCTCCCTCCCGCCAAACTAACCCCCTGCCCACCCCAGAACCCCATGATGCCCACCCCCCAGCAGTCCAGTCGCCTTCCCCAAGGTTCTGAGAACAAAAGGGCACGTCCTTGAAGGGTCTGAGGGGAAAAGGTAGTGGGTTTGGGGTCCCTGAGCCGCCAACAGGTAGGCGCTGGGGAACCCAGGCTGATAGCGCCAAGGGTCTCCTGGGCCCTTCCCAGGCCTGGGCTCTGGAGTCAGTAGGAAGGGGTCCCCCATCTTTGAAGCCCCCACCTCCTTCCAGGAGGTCTGTGGAGCCAGGGTCAGCTCTGTCCTGAGTGTGGAGGGGGTGTCCTGATAGCCCACCCCCGGCAGAGGCTCTTGTGGGAGGTGATGAGGGCGGGGCCTGGAGGTCAGATGGCCGACTCCCTGCGATAGGAGATGTTGTCCAGCGGGAGCGTGGCTTGCATGCGTTCCAGATCCAGGTGGCTGCCAAACTCCAGCATGCGGATGATGCCCGCCTCCTCCTTGGAGCCCGCCTCCAGGCCCAGGCCGGCAGCCACGGCCGCTGCGGCCGCTGCCGCTTCCTCCTCCATCTCCTCTTCCTCTTGGCTCATGAGGGCCAGCTCGTTCTCGTAGCAGAAGGCACTGGGCGGCGGCGGCGGGGCGGGCAGCACGGTGATCTTGCTCTCCTGCAGTTCCCGGGCGGAGCAGCAGGGCGTGCCGGCCACCTCGTAGGTCTTGTGGAAGCGTGAGTAGTCCACCTTGTAGTGGCTCTTCTCCTCAAAGACCACGGGCTCGAAGCGGTGGCCCCACAGGATCTCGCTGGCCAGGTAGGAGCTGCGGGCCTGGGTGGTCATGGCGGTGGCCTCCACCATGCCCTCGAGGATGACCACAATCTCGAAGTCCTCAGCCTCCAGCTCCTCCTTGCCCATGCCGTAGAGCGGGCTGTCCTCGTCAATCTCGTGGACGATGATGATGGGCGACACCAGGAAGATGCGGTCCAGGCCGATGTCATAGCCCACGTTGAGGTCCCGCTGGTCCAGCGGCAGGTACTCGCCCTCCTGGGTCATGTAGGGCTTGATGAGCTGCGCCCGCACATGGGCCTCCACGATGTGGCTCTTGCGCAGGTTGCCCACTCGCCACATCAGGCAGAGCTTGCCGTCACGCACCGAGATGACCGCGTGGTGGCTGAACAGCAGCGTCTGCGCCCGCTTCTTGGGCCGTGCCATCTTGGCCATGATAGTGCCAATCATGAAGGAGTCGATGACGCAGCCCACGATGGACTGGACCACCACGGCGATGACCGCCAGTGGGCACTCCTCCGTCACGCACCGGAACCCGTAGCCGATGGTCGTCTGCGTCTCCACCGAGAAGAGGAAGGCGCCCAGGAAGCCGTTCACGTGCATGATGCACGGCTTGGGGCTCGCCGGAGCTGCTCCACTGCTGCCCGCCGGGGCCCCCGCCGTGGCCACCGCTGGGCCAGCCTCCAGGTCACCGTGGAAGAAGGCGATGCACCAGAAGAGGAGGCCAAAAAAGAGCCAGGAGACGAGGAAGGCCGCGGAAAAGATCATGAGCATGTAGCGCCAGCGCGTGTCCACGCAGGTGGTGAAGATGTCCGCCATGTAGCGCTGCGACTTGTTGCTCAGGTTGGCGAAGTAGACGTTGCATTGGCCGTTCTTCTTGACGAAGCGGTTGCGGCGTTTCCGCCGGGGCACGTGGGCCTGCCCGTTTCGGCTGTGCCCGTGCATGTCCTGAAGCCGGCGTAGTCACCTGGGAAGACGCAGGGCCTGGGGGAAAGAAGCCAGACGTGAGATGCTGGGGAGCAAGTGGCTGCCGTGGGGGCAGCCTCTCTGAGGGCCCGGGGGAACCCAGGCTGGAGTGGCAAGGCTCCTACCCAAAGACTCTCAGGAGGGGAAGAGCCTGGACTAGCACCCCAACACCTCCTCAGAATGGGACAGTGAAGGTGGTCCTGATGACAGGGAGGGAGTGTTGTCGCCTGAGCCAGTGCCTCCACAGCCAGCCCAGCTCTGGAATTGGGGTCTGCCAGGCTGAGGCCACCAGGATCCAGGTCCTAGTCCCAGCCCCCTCATGCTGCTGTCCTCCAACACTCCTTTGCCTGCTGTTCCGTGAGTTTCCTGATGACCATCTTGGCTCCACCCTTCCACCATTTGTCCCACTTGCCCTGAGCAGAGGGAGTTGTAAATGCCCTGGCCCCCACTTGCCTGCCTGGGTTCAGCCTCTGCCTTCTTGGGTCTTTCTGGGGCTGGATGTTCTCCTATGCTGTCCAATATGGCAGCCATTGGCCACACGTGGCTCTTTACATTCACTTAAAATGAAATGCAAATGTAACTCGGTTCCCTAGTTGCACTAGCCACATTTCAAGTTTAAGTGCTCGTGGCTAATGGCTTCCAGAGCTGATGTGGGACATTTCCATCATTGCAGAAAGTCCTACTGGATAATGCTGGGACCTGCAGCCCCACCTATGTTCCTGTTCTGTCCCCAAACTTGTTGGGAGCAGTGCTGAGTGATGACACCAATGACGGTCAAGACGGTGGTCAAGCCCTGAGCTTTGGCTACTGTGTAGGCATCATGAGTCCCATGTCACAGGTGAGGGAACAGGGGCTCAGAGAGGGGAACTGACCTGCCTAAGGCCACACAGCTGCTAAGTGGGTTCAAATCCAAGTGTATCTAACTCTTAAGCCCCCACGTGCTGTCAACATCGATGAGTTTATGGTGTGGAGACCTGGAGTAGGGGAGGCTGACACACCAACTGCCTAGCCGTGTCACCTTCAGACAACGCATTACACCTCTCTGAGCCTCAGTTCCTTCATCTGCAAAATGGGGGTCAAAACCCTGCCTCATAGGACCCAAGGAGATAATACTGCTCAGTTAGAACCAGTCGCCCTCCTGCCTTCCTTCCCACCTCCCAGGAGCAGGAGGAAACTGGTAAGAGGCAGGATTCCACTGTCAGCATCCCCAGCTGTTTCAGTGGAGGCAGCCCCTCACCCCACCGGGTGGCGGGTACATCAGCTGGGCCCAAGGACCCTCCCTCCAAACGTCCCTTCCACGAGGGCCCCAGGAGAGAGATGGTGCTGTTCAGGGCCCCAGAGGCTGGCAGGGCCGGCCTGGGCCTAGGTTCCTGGTAACATTTTGGCCCAGAATTATATAAGGCTGGAAGTTTCTATTTTCTGTTCTATTCTTCTTCCTGATCTAATTGTGCATCTGTGGCAATGTTTATACACTTCCCGGGTTCAGGACAACTCGGTTGCCGCAGCAACCGGTGCGCGCCAACGCTGTAATTTAGAGATCAACAGCTTCAGAGTCTGCCTCTTCCAGGGAGAAACGCCCTCTCTCAGCCCAGGGAGAGTGAGCCCTGCTCCCCTCCTCCCCCACGGTCACCCCACCCTGACTCTGCTCCCTCCCTCCTTCAGAGAAGCTCCCTGGGTCCCACAGTCCTGGATGAAAGTCTGAGATCTACCATGTAACTTGTACAAGTTACTTCATTGCCCTGAACCTCAGTTTCCTCATCTGGAAAATGGGGTCAGTGAGACCTATCAGTCTGAAGACCTAACAGGTTAATGTGGGCATGTGATGCTGGCCCTTAAGGGGTCGTAACTTTACCCGGGCCTCTCAGGCTCTCCCCGCCACTTCCCCCAGCGTCTCAACAGCCAGGTGTCAGGTGCACATTCTAGTCTAGAAAGAGTTTTCAGGAGGTCCTCCTTCGCTAAAAAGCCATCTCAGCTCTGCCCATGGTCCTGAAGGCCTGCATCAGCACCACGGAAGGAACCAGACCGGGAAGCAATGGATGACCACTCATTCCACATCTGAGGTCAAAGAAGTCCAGAGCTGGGACGGACTTGCTAAGCATCTCAGGTTGAGGCAGGGTGGGCCAGCCCTGAACCCGAGCTCCTGGAAGAAGATCAAGGTGCCCTGGGAAGAGAGGACTGCGGGGGTTGGGGCTAGGGGAAGAAAGGGCTTCATCGGCCTGGTCCCAGCAGACCCCGGAACCCATAGGCTATAGGTTTCCAGGAGACAGGCAAAGGGGACAAGTGTGGTGACCTGGCCTTTGATGGCTGAGGAACAGATCCAGAGAGGATGAGGGGCCGGCCCAAGGCCAGGGGAACCCGGTTCTCTGCCCAAAGGGACTGTCTGTGACTTGGGGGTGTTTATCTTGTGCTGCAGGAGAGGGCTCTTCATGGGGTTCCCACTCTCTAGGAGGGCCCTGGGGGTGAGGGGGGGAGGGAGACCACCCCCACGGCGACAGGCTGTTGGTCCTCCCCTCACCAGCATTTGTGAGTGGAAGTGACAGCAGTCTCAGCCAAGCCCCAAGCCCCAGGGTTGGCCCCGAGGCTCCACATACCCCTAGCCCTACACTCCCAACCCCCCCACTCGCACCCCCAACCTCAGTCCTCACCATCCAGCCCTGCCCTTCCATCACCCCAGCCCCTGGCATCGTCCTCCATATCGCAGCCCAGTGGGGTCACAGCTTATCCCCAACCCCTGTGCTTCCTTTTCTGGTCGCAGCCACATTTCTGAGCCCCTGTTCTGTGCTGGGCCCTGTACCTGCCCTTAACCTGTGCTGACTTGGGCGGAGCTCAGAAATGCGCACTCCTGGGCCGTGGGAAAAGCTGCCCCAGACACAGGTGCTCTCCCAGACCCCGCACCCTCCACCATGGAGGAGCCCATGTGTGGCCTGGCCCCCAAAAGCCCCTCGTCTGCAGTGACCTGCTCAAATAAGCAAATGCACCTGTCACCACAAACTCTGTGGCAGAAGCGAGGGACCCACCTGCCAGCGTGTGGGCTGCCCGCACCATGCCCGACCAAAAAGTGAGAAGTATGAAACTTGGCCTTGTGCCCTCATGTGACAACTACCAGGAGAGGACCAGGTTTTCCTTCCCTGTTTGTCACATGGGGCTTCCTGGCGAAGGCATAAGGGCCCGAGGGAAAAGTGTGAAAGAGAAGGCGTACAGATGGCAGAAGAGGGGAGACAATTCAGCACTATCCTTCCCTGAATATAGATATTTTATTAAAAGAGGGAGAGAGTGCATCCTGGTAGTTTAGGGGCCTGTATCGTGTCTACAATAAACCACACTTCTGTGGAAGGCAGGGAGCTGCGATGGGGACGGAGGCGGCGCTGGGGGTCGGGGCCCCTCTTACTGCCTTAGTGGGTGACCTCGAGCAAGTCCTTCCCCGACGGTCCTGGGTTCTTCCTCCAGTCGATGTCCTTTATCCTAAGTTTGCATCCTAGGACTCCTCTCATAGTAAACGTTTTCTTTTGGGAAATGATGGGGATGGGAGTTGCTTTTTAAAAACTTAATGTCCTTTCTTTGCAAAGTGAAGGATTGATGATGCTGTGTCAGTTACTGAATTAAAAAAAAATTTTTTTTTTACTGTGCTGTGAATGTCCAAAATCTGGAGCCCCTAGTTCAGACTTCACTGGACACCTAGGGAAACTGAGGCAGAGAGCAGGGATGTGGCACGGTGAGTCAGCAGCTGCCAAGGACCCTTGAGCCTCAGGGAGATAGTGAAGGTGACCAGCAGGGCTGTCAACTCGCTGGTGTCACCAGTCTCCTGCCCCTTCCTGAGGAGCTATGGAGGGTTGGATACCCTTCCTGCCAGGGGTCTAGTAGAGGCAGGAAGGAGACCCCGCTTCTTACATTTTCCCTCTGATTTGATGACACTGAATGCCCCATCCTTGCCCACAACTCCCTTTGCAAAAGAAAAGCAGACAGAGTGGCAGCAGCCCCCGTGGGTTCCAGCAACTTAGGAAAACCTCCCTGTGTGCACCCTTGCCACCCATGGGAGACACGGTGGTAGCTGCAGGGGCACCTTACGCAGGCCTTCCAGCCCCAGACAGCAGCAGCTGCAGTCCTGAGACCCAGGGCAGGCTCGGCCCATGCTCAGCCCTCGAGAGGGCAGGAGAGAGGGGGCACTCAGCCGGCCTATAGGGCCTTACACGTCTCATTGTTATTGGGTGGGGCAACAGGGGAGGTGAAGTGACTTGCCGAAGGTCACACGGCTCAGCTGTGGGGCCCTGCTGAATCATCTCTGCGGCTGCTCCCAGGGAACGGACCCTCTAGAACTGCCTGGTCTAGGTCACTGAGCCACCACTGCAACCCTGTGTTTATTTAACAAGTATTTATTAGGCACCTACCACAGCACAGGCAGTGTTATTATTCCTCTTCCCAGTTGAAGAATCACAGGCCAGGGGTGGGGTGGTTGGGGGAGTAGGGACGTGGATGGGGGAGTTCACACAGCAGAAGTGGCAAAGCTGGGATTCTGGTTCAGTTCTGGCTGCCTCCAGGTCCCTGACGCACCCTGGTCCCCAGCCTCTGGCCTCAGGCTCCCTCCATCTCCCACAATGCCCTGTTCAGCTGGGTCCCTTTGTGCCTCTTCCCAGCCCCCCAAGCCCAGCCCGGGCCCCCGCCATTCTCCAAAGCCTTCCCTGCTGCATCGCCAGCTGCCAGCCCTGCCTCCTCTGAGCCCGTGGCCCTCACTGTCTGTCTGCTCCCCTTGACTTCTTTCCCACTCTAGGAGAGCAATGTGCCAGTCGAACCCTCGCGTTTGGGGTGGGAAGACCTGGTTCTCAATCTCAGCTCTGTCACCAGCTAGTATGTCCTCTTTGGACCTCAGTTTTCTCATCTGCCAAATGGAGATGATGATAATGTTATCCACCTCACCAGGCCGCTGTTGAGGCAAACGGGATAACCACTCTAATAGAATACATCGGCTGGAGTTCAACAGCCATCGCAGGTAAAATGTAGAGGTGATGGTGATGATGGTGATGATGGTGATGGTGGTGGTGATGGTGGTGATGGTGGTGATGGTGATGATGGTGATGATGATGATGATAAGGTAAAGAAGATGAAGATAATGATGACAGAAGCACACTGGACTGGGAGTCAGGAAACCCAGCTTCCAGTCCTGGCTCCACCACTAACTGTTCCATCCAGGCGCTCCTTCTGTCCATCTGCAAAATTGGGTGCCATCATTGGTCCCTGGCAGGAGAGTTGGGAAGATGTAGTGAAACAAGGCACCCGGCACAGAGTCTGAAATAAGGCAGGTGATCCAGAGGGTGCTCCTGAGTCTGCTCACCCTGCCCCCATCCCTGAGCTCCTCTTGAGTCTGGAGCGGGAAGCTGACTCTTCTACCATAGGGAGCAGGCACAGGGGTGGGGTGGGGTTGGGGAGCAACTCAGAGCACCCAGGAGGGGTTCTAGAGCGTGGGAAGGTTTCCCTGGGGAAGTGGAAGGAATTCACACCACTGTCCCATTTCCCAAAACCTGTCCCCTCCTCCAGCTCTGAAGGATGCCTTTCAGGCCTGACTTCCTGGTTTGAGGATGGGGGTCCTTTTAGCTCTAATAAATGGGGCTTCGCAGGGGAGGGAAAGGGCTCAAGGACCAGGCAGCTGAACTGTGCTTCTCAAAGGGTAAAAGGGAGCTGAGGGTGGATCTAGGCACAGGGGAAATTGTGGCAGGGTGTCCCCTCCTGCCCACAGCCCTCTGCGGGCTCCTGTCCTGCTCCTTGGACCCTGCAAGGTCTGACTCCGACCTCTTCATGAAAGTTCAGAGCCCACATCTTCCCCCTCCCATTGCAGCGGCTTCAACCACAGAGCCTCTGTACCACTTTCCACCTGTGTGACCTTGGGCAAGTTACTTAACCTCTCTGGTCCCTGCGCTTCTCATCTTTAGGTGGGGCGAATCATAGCCCTTAGCTCATAAGGTTGTAATGAGGAATAAATGGGACCATGCATGTGTACCACGTGCCTGGCACAGAGTAAGTAATTGATACATGGTCCAAAGCACTCCCAAAGCTGTTGTTCTCCCCTGAATTTCAGATGTGGCACCCAGGCCCACCTGGCAGCCATCACATGGCCCTGCCCAGTCTGTTCCAACCCCAGCACTAGGGAGCAGGTGAGTAAGAGTCGTGGCCTCAGAGTCTCCCGGAGCTGGGCTGGATGCGGGCTTGGTCCTGCCGAGCTCCCGCAGGCCTCTTCACCTCTCTGAACCTCAGTGCTTTCAGCTGGGAAGGCGCACAGCAATGTCTCCCTGCAGGGGTGGTCGCGAAGGCCAAACGCAGGTTGTCAATTGTCATAAAGGTGCAGGCCACACAGTGGGTGTTCAATTGACACTGTTACCCACACCTTCTTCTGTACACTGAAACCCCACTGCATACCTAATCCCACCTTCACAGGCCAATCATGTGACATTGCAAAATTCACATGGAGTATTTAGCACACACTTCCTCTGTGAGGGCACTGTTCTGAGTGCTTTCCACAGGTCCATTCCTGCCATCCTCTCCATGACCTCAGGGGAAGTTACTATTATCATCTCCACTTTCTAAGTCAGAAAAACCAAGGCACAGACAGGTTCAGCAACTTGCCCGTGGTCACACAGCTCCTAAGTGGTAGAGACGGGATCTGGCCCTGGGCAGTCAATACCAGAACACATTTGTTAGACACCATGCTTTCCTGCCTTGAAGAAATATTGTCATATCACATGTTTCTTCCACTTAATAAACATTTATCAAGCCCTACTATGTGCCAGGTTCTGTCAAGTCAGTCCTATTGGGAGGAGAAACTGGGTCATAGGGTAAGCTGGAGCCAGGACCTGGGTCCTTGATTTCAGGTCCATCCAGAGCCTAGACACACAGGTGACTCTGGGTTCCAGAAGGGCTCTGAGCAGCGAGGGGTGAACTGGCTCATACCTCCAGCTCTGCACCCCACTTCTCCCTCCCAGCCACTCAGCCTGCAGGTTAGCACACTTAGAGAGCAAGTTCCCGAGAATGTCCAGGCAGGCCTTCTGGTCATGGCCAAGGTGGCAGGAGCTGGTGGTTGGAGGACCCAAGGGCCACTGCTCCAACCTACAGGTACGACTTTTGCTGCATTCCCGACGCCTGGTCCCTGCCTGATGAAGAACTCAACCCCACCCCCACTGCAGAGCCCCTTCTATTGGACAGACCATCCCACCAAAGGGGCCACCCCAGACACCTGTGCCCCTCTTCCCTACCGGGGCCTAAAGGTGAGGGTGGCTCCAACAGGCTTCTATTTTCCAGAAAAACCTCCGTCTCTCACTGGCAGTGAGATTCAATCCCCCACTGCCTGGCTGTGCCTCCAGGTCTGGTCTGCTGTACACTTGACCTCCAAAACTGTTCCTTCAATTATGATTTATTATCGCACACTTGCTGTGGGTCAGACACAGGCCGTGGACTCACCCGGCTTACGGATCAGCAGGGGAGAATAGTTGCACACACAACAAGCATGTGTCTAGGTGGGCAGTTATCAACCGTGGTAAGCTGCTTGAAGGGAAAGTCCCGAGTGATGTGGTGGGGGTCCCCAAAGGCCTCGTTGAGAAAGTGACATTTACACTGAGGCTTGAGTAATAAGTGGGAGTCAAGCCAGTCAGGAGAATTGTGTGTCTGTGTGAAGAGTGAGGGTTCCAGAAAGAGTTTGGTGTGCCGAGAATCTGCAGCAAGAAGTGAGCAAGAGGGACAGCTGCCCAGGAGGAGGTCCCAGGGGCGGGGGTGGGAAGGTTGTGGGGTTCATCCTCAGGGCTGTGGGAAGCAGGCAAGCAGGCAGTGGGGTTTCACCTGGTACGGTCTTTTAAATTTTCATGTGAAACCTTTAAGACAAATAGGAATAAGAAGTAATACGCTAGACCCCTGTGTACCTGCCACCAGGCTTAAGAAAGAAAACTCCTCAATGTGGCCCCAGTGGCACCTGGGAGGCCTCACTGTCCAAGCATGATGTACGCACTTGGCTAAGATGTGTCCGACGCAGTGGAGGCTGGCAAGGGGGCTCTCCTGCCGCCCAGGCAAGCGATGATCGCGGCTTGGAGCTACCAGGGTGGTGGCAGTCGAGCTCAAGAGAAGGAAAGGGATTCGGGGCACATCCTGACAGAGAGCCACAGGGTTGGGGTGGACTGGATGGGCGGGTTGGGAAAGGGGGTGTCAGGAGTAGGTGACGGTGGGACACTGAAGGAGGACCAGGCTTAAGGGGAGACATTTTCTAGCGTGCGGTGGCCTTGGAACGTCCAGATGGAGATGTCCAGGCATGTCAGGCCCCGAAGTCTGGGCGGAGTTGGACCCGTTAGACCTTGAACACCGGGATGATGTTTTCAGCTGTGAGAGTAGACGGGGTCACCTGGGTATGAATGCTGGCTGAGAAGAGGGCCTCAGACCCAGCCCCCAGCATCCGCACATGGAGGGGAGCCTGGCACAGCAGATGGAAGCCAAGCGGCAGAGAGAGGAGAAACAGGACAACGGGCCCTGAGGCCAGGGAGCAGGGACTTTTAGCAGAAATGCCCAGTTGGTCCTGATCAGCCCAGACCACCCCAGCCCACTTCCCTCCTCCATGTGGATGCCCTCCCTCCCTGGCCCAACAGGGCGGGGACTCCTCACAGCAGAGGAGAAGGGGAGGTGTTGGGGTAGGGGGATAGCTGGGTGAGCAAGGGGCCAGAGCAGAGGTGACCTCCACATAGCCCACCATTGCCCTCCCGAGTCTGGCGGTGAGCATAGAGATCACAGTCCCTCCACCCCCCGCCCACATTGCTTTGGCCTCGGCATCTCGGCAAACAGGGCTACAGGAGGTGGGGCAGCTGGTGGGGTGAGGGTCTCCCAGAGCTTTGGGGACAGGGGATTGATGCCCCTTGCTCCCACTCCCACAGGAGTCCCTGGATTTACTAGACCCACAGGCTGCACCTAAGAAGAGGTGTCGGGCGTGGGGGTGGAGTGGGGAAGGGGGATCAGCTAAGGGCCAGGCCCGCTCCCTCCCTTGTTCTGGGAGGCCCTCGGTGGCTTTGGAGAGCCGTGGGGTTGCCTGTGACACCTGTGTACACTCCTGGGACCCCACCAGGAGCCAGGTGCCTTGTGTGCCCAGCCCAGCCTAGAAGCAGCCTGATGCCCATCCCCAAATGGTTCACCGCGCAGCCAGAAAAAAAGGAGGAGGGAGCCCTAGACGGAGCGATGTGGGTCTTCAAGATGTGTTTTAAGTGAAAAAAAGGCAACAGTGATGAACACCGAGTGTAGTATCTACCGTTTGTGTAGAAAAAAAAAGGAGAGCAGGAAATTTATAGATACACATGTTTGCTTGTCTGTGCTTGTCTACGGATGGAGACCCAGGAAACTGGTGACACTGGCTGCCTCCGGGGAGGGAAGCAGGTGGCTGGGGATAGGGTGGGAGGAAGAATTCTCACTGTATTCCCGTTGTGTCTTTTTAATTTTAGAACCATATGAATGTATTACCTACAGAAAAAAAAGACACATAGAAAGTTTTAAAACTAGTGTGCACATATGTGTATTTTTCTGAGAAGGATCATAGCATTCATAAGATCCTCAGAAGGGACTGTGATCCCAGAAAGCTTAAAAGTGCTTCACTTTTGTGCTGTGTGGCCACGGAAAAATGCCTTAACCTCTCTGAGCTGCATCCATAAAATGTAGAGAAATAACACTCACTTCATAGGAATGTTGCGAAGATGGACAGTGACATTGGAGGGTAAAGTGCAGAAGCCTTTCTTGAAGCAGATGACTTAATGTCACCTCCCATTCCCCCCACAGCCCCCTTTAGGGCTCTTCTGAGCCCACCACCCTCCCAGCAGCTCTGATGGAGGCCCTGGCTGGTCCTCGCCTTCCTCTGTGAGTCCTCCAGGCCTGAGGGGCCCTCTCCGGCGGCCCTGTCACTCTCCCTCCTCCAGCCTCTATGTGCACATCCCATACGCTGCCCAGGCTCGTCTTGGCTGAAAATGCCACCTAGCCCCTATCGCCCTCCCAAGTGGCCACAAGCAGATTTGGTTCCTGAACCTGGTATCTGCTGGATGTCTAAGAGGCATCACAAACTCAGCATTGCCAAGACTGACCAATTGTCCCTCCCCTGCCTTCTCCACCTCAGTCTGTGATCTCCCAGGGGGCCGCTCAGGCCTAATGCCTGGATGTCATCCTTCAACCCTCCCCAAAGCCAATCGTCATAATAGTGGTATGCATATTAATAACCAACATTTCGTGTTTGCTGTGGGCCAAGCCCCAGCCACTCCTTTGATCCTCACGACACCCTGGAGGTGGGTGCTCTTATTTTCATCCTCGCTGGGGGTTCAAGAGCTTCCCTGAGCAGGTGAACCCTCGGGACTGGGACCTGGATGCTGGCCCCACACCCAGTCCATCCAGCTTGCTGAATGCTCCCCGCTCTGAGCCCATCACTCCCGAAGAACGCCACTGCCTCCTCCCCGCGCCTCTGCCGCCTCTCCCCCAGCGGTCCCATCTCCAAGGGTTGAAGACCCACATCACTCCTCAGCTTAGAGCTCTCAGGGCTTTCCTGCGCCTCTGACCTCAACCCCTCCACTCCCCCACTTACACCCCTGGCCACTGGGGCCTTTCTTCTTGTCCCTTGAACACACCAAGTTTATTCCTATCTCTGGCTCTTGACACTGGCTGTCCCTTCTAGTTGAAATCCTCCAAGACGACTGCTCACACCTTCTTACCATTCTGGTTTGATGCAAAGGCTGCCTCCTCCAAGAGGCCCCCCAGGCACTCTCCGTCTGCATCCTGATGTCCTCATAGCATTTATCCCATTCAAACCGATTTATTTTGCAGCCTCCTTAAGTGCAGGGACCTTGAATCTCTGCCTTACCCCTGAACCCTAGCCACTTAATAAACATCTGATGACTGACAAAGAAACAAGATAATTTCAGCCCATCATAATTCCCATAAACGACCTAAGCAGGGTGATGTGACAGAATGTGACCAAGGAGGAGCTATTTTTGTCACCGTAGTCAGGGAGAACCTCTCAACAAAGGTGGCCTCTGAGTGGAGACCAGAAGGAGACCTTCTGTGACCCTGGAGTGGGGGCAGGACGTCTGAGGCCTCAGGCCTCTGCCTCACCCTCCCACAGGACACTGGCTTATCTGCAGGTGTCACCCAGGTGGCCTCCCAGTGGGGTGAGGAGGGCATCCGGGCTTCACGCCCAGACTCCTTAGGCCCAGAAAAGAAGCTCCAAGGACTTGGGGGTGGGGGGTGGTGTGCAGGGCCTAGCAGGAGAAGGTACGACCCACAGGCCTTAGAAAAGGGCCAGACATGGCGTTGGGAACACTCCTATACCAACACTCCAGCTCATCCACAGCCATTAGTGACCATTGCTATTGGAATGCCTACTATGCACAGGCCAAGTGCTTACTCATCATTTCTGACCATCTGCCCAACTGGCTCCTAAGGCCAGAGACACTCAGACTCCATTCATTCATTCACTCATTCATTCATCACCCTTAATGTGTGCTGAGCTGCAGTGCCGTCTGCCCTCCTGCCCATGTGTCTCCAGCACAGCACAGTGCCTTGCTTCAGAGGGCCCTCTACAAATCATTGTGGAATGAATGAATATTTATTGAGCACCTACTATGTGCCAGGGGAAGAGACGCGAGAAAGATACAGCGTGTAAGTGTGTGAGGGCAAGGAGACCAAGGGTCTACACAGCTAGATGGCTTAGAGAGAAGGTCCCCAGGAAGATGTGGGGCAAGTAGTTAGCGCAGACAAAGCAGGGCTGGACTGGACAGAGCGGGACCTAGATCCAGGGGTGGGGTGGCTGGCTGTAAGGCTCGGGGCCTGGAGCTAAGGGAGCTGCTGGGCAAGGGAAGGGAGGTCTGAGGACAGAACTGCGGCATCCTGGAATTCTCGGCACTTACGTTCTTAGGAACCGAGCATCCTGGGAAAAGAAATCCGCACAGCTGAGCCTCTATCAGAGGCACCCCCAGGATTTCCACACAGGGTAATAGCTTTCAAACTTTTTGACTAAGACCCAGAGTAAAAACAAACATTGTACTTTGCTATTCATTTATACCATATTATTTTAAAAGCTGAAACACAGGCCTCACGAAATGATACTTATCCTCACTACACTCAAAGTGCTTGCCATTTTTTAAAATTTTGTTTAAAAAAATAAATAGTTGGGGTTGTCACTTTGAGGGGTAAAAAGTATAACTAGTGCACTGCGTTGTACACCTGAAACTAATTAAAAAAAAATAAAAATAAGTAGTGAACGTGCTACATCAATTTCACAGGCACTGATGGGTCAGGGTCTGCATGCAATTTGGAAAACACTGACCTGTGAGGTGCCTAGTTGCTGTGAGCAGGCTGAAATGGGGAATCTAGGGCTTGTCTTAAAGTGGTACTTTTGGGGAGGCACAACCATGGGGGGAGCTGGAAGTCATGGGGAATACAGTAATACCTTGGTTTGTGAGCATAATTTGTTCCAGAAACAAACTACTCGTATTGCAAGACATTGCCGTTTACCAAGTTAAAATGTATTAGAAATGTTTGCTCATCTTGTCGAACACTCGCCAACCATGTTACTCGGAATCCAAGGTTTTACTGTACTTGGAACAGGCTGTTAGACCTTTACAGGCACAGGACTGCTGTGCTATAGCCCAAACAGTAGGGACTCTGGGTTCTGGGTCCAATCCCTTCCCCTGGCCCTGTGTTAAAATCCCCTGCTACTCCCCTAACAGATGCTACTCAGTAGTTGCTTGCACACCTCCCATGACAGGGAGCTCACCCCTTCCTCAGGCAGCCCACTAGTATACGGGGGGTGAGGTGCTACCATGCTATCAAAGCAGCTGGTAACCGTAACTCCCTCCATGGCTGGCTGTTCATTCCCCTCTCTGTCCCCAGGCCTGTTGTCTCAGGGGCCCGGGCCAGCTCCAGCATGAGGCCGTGGCCCACTCTGTACCCCATCCGGTTCCCTCTCTTCCCTGTTGCCCAGCTCCGGCCCCATGTCTGGGAGATGGCCCTGGAGCCCAGCCAGAGAGAGGCTCTTTGTCAGGTGGCCTCAGGATCTGCAGCTGCATGGCCTGGCACTGGAGCTTAGCCAGCCCTACCCCCACCCAAGCAGGTCAGGAGGTCTGAGAGGGTGCAAGGGCAGGGCTCAGCATGAAGGTCGGGGGCTGACACCCAAGACAGACAGAGAAGCAATATCTGAAGGTGATGGCTGGTGAGTGTGGGGCTGGAGGCCTGGAAATCTGCCAGGAGTTACCACTGAGTGGTCGGGCCACACAGCAGCTCATGTCAACAACAGACCATGTTACACTCACAGTCTCATGGGATCTTCCCAGCAATCCCCAGCAGATACAAGGGCACAAGCTCACCCTACTGTCAGGGGAGGAAGGCTCAGAGAGGTGAAAAGGCTGCCCAAGGCCACATAGCCACTCAAGGATACAGCTGGACTTGAACCCAGATCTTCTGTTTCCCATCCACAGGCCTCCACTGGGACTACTGAGGGTGGAGGAGATAAGCCTTGGGGGATGGGCAGGGGGGCAGGGGAAGCGGCTGCCCCTCCCATAAGGAAGAGCTGGGTCCCTCAGGCCCCAGAGTGCAGAGCTAAGGCCAAAGTGGGAGGTAGGTATCAATTAGCAGAACCTTCTAGAGACAAGTGGGCTGCCCCAGGAGATGGTGAACACACTGTCAAGAGAGGTGCGGAGGGCTCTGATGCTCATGTATCAGCGTGACAGCAGCCACTCATAGCCAGGGCCCCTCGAGCTCTGTGCCTGCCACCTCCCTGTATGGCCTCATGGAGTTCCTGAATCACTGACGCTCATTCCACCTGTTCCCCCAGGCTGAGTGGCACCTTAACTCTCATAGGGCAGAGGGGGTCTGGACTTCTCAGCCTACAGTGGGAGAGAGGCTCCTACAGGGAGTTTGGGGTGGGGGTTGGGAGAGGAGCTGCAGAATGGGGTGGGGGAGAGACTTCGCTGAGGAATCCAGAGGCCTGCGGTGAAACCTGGTGTCAACTCTGCTACCAAGTCAAGGTTGAGCAGGCTCCCTCCCCCAGGCCTCAATCTCCTCATCGGTAAAATGGGGTCAGTCCCTCACAGTGCATGTACCCCCCCTCCTCCCTGACCTAGCTCCCCTCCCATCCTTGCAGCCCAGGGGGAGCCAGGGTGGGCTCCGAGAACAGATGGGGCAACGCAAGAAAAAAAACCAGGTGCATCCCCTCATTGCCACAGGGTGTCCCTGTTTCACAGAAGAGCAAAGAGAGGTTCACAGGGGTACAGTGACCTGGTCAAGGTCATGTGGGGTAAGTCATGGCTGAGCTGGGATTCAATGTCAGGCCTGCCTGACTCAGGCAGCATTCCTCATTCAGCTGCACCAGCTGATACACGGGGCTGCCGCCGCCCCTTCTCCTCTCTTCAATCTGGGGATCTGCCCAGGGAAAGGGGTTCATGAGATGCAGTGCTTCCCTTTCTCCTCCAAACCCCGTAGGTACAGGGAGTGTCAGAGAGAGACAGAGAGAAAGAAAGAGAGAGAGAGACAGAGAGAGAGAGAGACAGAGAGAGAGAGAGAGAGACAGAGAGAGAGAGAGAGAGACAGAGAGAGAGAGAAGTTTGGCAGCCCTGGGGGTGGGAGGCAGAGGAGTCAGGAGGAGCCCTATGTCCCTGTCCAGCCCCAGTTCTGCCACCATTGCTGTGTGACCTTGGGCAAATCACTGTGGTCTCTGGGCTCAGTTGCTCCATCTCCCATCAGAGTGCTGAAGAAAAACCAGACACAGGAACAGACCAGGGCCACTGGGTAAAGCTGGGGAGAATTTTCTCCATTGTACCAGGCCCAGGGGGCCTCTGCCCAACTGTAGCCCCTGCCCTGTCTCCCGTCTGCCCTCCTACAGCCCCCACCCCCCAACTGGGCCTACCTGAGCAGGCTTAGACCAAAGCTCCCAGCTAATAGGTCACCATGACAACGCCTTCTCCCTACACAGCTTCAGCTGGGGTTTGGAACAGCGAGACCCATCTTTCTTAATAGCCCTTCTCCTTGACCTGTCAATGCCTCTTATGGGCACCTCACCTCCAGGTCCTGACATGAGAGCTGGCAAATGACTGGCCAGGTAGCCACAGGGAGGAGGGGGAAACTGTCACAGGGAGAGAAAGGGGAGCCCCAGGCTAGAGGAGACGCACCCTCCCTCCTCCAGGAGGCCAAATGAAAAGGGTCCCAGAATAGCTGGAACCGGGTGCATAGGTAGGACAAAGGATATATGGCCCCTTCTCCCCTGGGGCCTTGTGCAATCCCTGCTTCTTACTGAGCCTCAGTTTTTTCATCTGAAAAGTGGGAGTGATGGTCCTCAGGGTGGCAGGGAGGATTAAGGGAAGTCATGAATATAAAGCCCAGTTCAGAGCCTGGAACACAGGGGCTCATCCCCGCTCTGCAGCAGGACCCCCCAAAAAACCTCTGTCACCCCAGCCACCAAGCAATAGTGTTAATACCATCTATCTGAGCAGCTGTGTGTGTGTGTGTGTGTGTGTGTGTGTGTGTGTGTGTGTAAGAGAGTGTGAGTGTGCAAGCGTGAGTGTGTGTGCTCATGATTGTGTGTGTTTGCTGGGGGGAGGTGAGGCACAGGGATGCCAAGGGAGGGGGCAGGGGTCACACCCCAGCATTCCTCCCACCCATGTGCCCAGCCAACTTCTACATGTGTCCAGCCAGCACTTCTCCTGGCTGAACCTTTCTGTACATGGAGAGAGCCACTGAGGCCCCAAGTCTTCAGGTTCACCACAGGGACAGAGAGCAGGCTGCAGGGACGGAACTGGCCCAGGCCTTTGCAGGGGGGTGGGGTGGGGGGGCTACTCAGAGCAGGCCGGAGCATGAGCCCACCCTGCCCCTGGCCCACTGCCCTGTAAGCCTGTGTGCGCGCCTACAGGAGCGCGCACGCGTGTGTGACTCAAAGTCTATTCATAGCTGAGCTCCACCAGCTGCAGCGTCACAAGCAGAGGGGCCTCAGCCCATATTATTATTTCAATTACCATCTGAATTAAAAGTTTGAGCAGCGATCAGCCCACGTAGAGAGGGGAAGAGGGAGCAGGAGAAAAATAAAGATGAAAAGGAGAAGAAGGGCTGGGCCTGGAGATCCCCCCACACCCCAAGGAGGGCTGAGTCGCTGAGGAGTCTTAAAGATAATGGCAGTCCCCAAGATCCCTGCCTGCCCCTTACCCTTGGCCCAGGGTCCTTGTGGGGATGGGAGGAACACTTTGGGACAACAGCCCAACGGCAGCTACTTTATGAAAATAGTTCATTAAATCCAGATTCTTGGTCACACGGATGGGCGTACCAAGCTCAGAGAGGGTGAGGAACTGACCCAGCGTCACACAGGAACCAAGACCCTCTCTCATCAGGCAGGTCCCACCCACCGTCGCCCCTGATCTCACAGGCTGTACGAAACTGACATCTGTGGGTGGCCCTCAGGCAGGACCAGGGAGGACAGATGTGGACCTGCTATCCCTACTGGTTTCTCTTCTTGCTCCCAAGGCTGACTCCCCTACCCATAGTCCTAGCGTAGAGTCAGCATTCTCTCAGCCCTCTGCCAAAACCACCCAGCCGTCAGCACCCATCCTAGACTTCATGCCACCATCAGCCCCAAAGCCCCACCTCACCCACTGGTGCAGACGACAGAGCCCTGGGTCCAAATCTAATTTCCTGGGTACCTTTGGGCCGATCATTCTTTGTCTTTGAGCTTCTGTCTTTCCGTTTGTAGAATGAGCTCTCCCCTTGAATGTGTCACTATGTCTGTCTCTTCAGAATGGAGCCCCAGAAGGTCTCTGAGGGGGCGTCATGCTGCGGGGGTGACAGACGGTCTCCTGCCAAGCCCCAGCCCTGGGGAGGGACGTTTTCCACTCTTTCCAAGGAAGTCCCAGGGACAGTCCCCAAGAATCAGACTTGCCAGGACTTAAATTCAGGCTCCTCCACTTCCCTGCTGTGTGACCTTGGACAAGTAACATAGACTCTCTGAGCCATGGCTCCCCCATCTGGAACATAGGGACATCAATTTGATATTGCGGGGTTGCTGGCCTCAAGGACTAAATGAGAACGTTCCTAGCCCAATGCCTGGCAACAACATGGGTTTCCTTGCTGGGAAACGGGTAAAGGGTGGGAGCTGCTTCCCAGCTCCTCCTTGGGGATATCAAAGGCTCCTGGGATTTTGGAGGTGGGGATGTCATTCAACTCAGAAAGCAGGAGTCACCGGGCCAGGATCCCTGGGAGATACTCATCTGGTTCAGCTTAAATAGTTCCGGGAGGGGGGTTGCCGAGCTCAGGATTTCACAAAGCATCCACAGATGCTCCCCATCTTTCTCCACCTCTACCCCCCGGGGAATCTTCTAGAGGGGCCATCATCTCCCAGTTTAACTCCAACTCCAGCCTGTCCCTGCTGGGGACTCTCTGAAACTGGCTTCTAAATGAGCCTGAAAACGAGTTTTTCAAACAGACCAAATGAGGGACGGGATTCATGTCCAGGGAGCAGGAAGGGAGAGGGGAGGAGGCCAAAGTGAGACATGGGGCCTCAGCGCTCCTGGGTCCTGTCCCAGCCTGCCGCCCTGTCCCACAGGCATGTGCATCTGCCTGTCTGGCTACTTCCAGGCAGGGATGGGAGCCAGGAGCCCTGGGGTCAGGCTCCGTCTCTGCTTCCTCTACCCCCAGACCGTCACTGTGACCTTGGGGGCTCTCCTTCCCTTTCTGGTCCTTGACTCCTACTTTTGTAGAACGAGGGCACCAGACCAGTGATTTAAGCTCCAACCTTCTGTCTGAATTGAGACATGGTCCTGCTGCCCCCACCTCCAGCCCAGCATGCTGGGAGCCATGGGTCCCCTGAGGGTCTGTGGCTTCGGGGCCAGAGACCCTCTCTCTTCTCCTGTCCCCCACTTTCACCTCTAGTGCCTTTGAAGGCTCGATTGTCCCCATTTCGCAGGTGAGGAGGTGGAGGCATAAGAAAGCAAAGTCTCACTCAAGGTCACAGACAGCCATTCAAAATCCAGGACTCCTCTATGCCCAGGAGAGCAGCAGGACTCAAGGACATTTTTTTTTTTCCCACAAGAGTCACCAAGATATTGAGGGGTCAACTGTTCTCTATACAGATCTAGACTCTGCACAGGGCTGCCCAACGTCACACAGCAAGGCAATGGCAGGCTGAGGTCCTGAATACAGGCTCCCTGCCTTCCAGGCGCCACCTAGCCAGGGGACAAGCAACACGGTCTGACCTCGGACCCTGGCCCTGGGACCTCCCCAGGATTGGATCCCTTGTCCTCCTTCTAGGCCCCACTTGGATGCTCCCAGAAGCCCCCAGCACCTGGGCCTGAGGCGGGAAGAGTGAGCAGGAAGACAGGAAAGAAAGTTGAGAGTTGGCCGCTTGTCCCTGGGTCCTCTGTCCCTCCCTCTCCTTCTCTCCTCGTGCAGGGGGAGCTGCGGTGATGTAATGCACTCGGCTTTGGTCCTGGTGCCAATCTCAGAAGAGAGACGACAGATTGCGTGAGCCAAATTTGGCATCCTAGGGGGAGAGGCACGAAAAGTGGAGATGTGGAGGAGAGGAGCGAGGAGCCTGGGGAGGTACAGGAGAAGCCCCCCTGCCCAGCAGACCCCAGAGGGGCCGGCCCTCCTTCGGCTCCAGCCCCCACCTCCTCCCCTGCCCACCTTGCCTTGAAACTTCCCCTCATCCTGAGAGGCCAGCCTGGCTGCTCCCTGACCCCTCCAGCCCCAGTGCTGCCAGTCCTGTCCGCCCCCCCCCCACCTCCCCAATACACCGTTCCAGCTCCATTTCCCATCGCCTCTAGTCTCCTGGTTACCATGTTGCTGGTTGTCATGTCGCTTACATGTCCTCGTGACTCAGTGGTCCCCACAGAGGGGCCCCCTCCTCCTCACACCCCCCTCAGCTCTCGCCCCCGCCTCCCCCAGATCCACATTAAGCAGCAGCCCGCCCTGTAAGCCTACACTGCTCCTCCTCCCCTTCCCTCTTATCCTAAGCTAAGAAATCTTTTCACAGCACCTAGAGCTACTTCATGCTCTGCTCCACAAACGTGTTAAGAACCTACTATGCTCCAGGCTTGTGCAAGCTGCTTTCAGAGACCTGTCAGAGTCTGCAAATCACTTGGCAATTCAATGAAGTCAGTACCATCATCCCATTCTCCAGTCGAAGAAACTGAGGCTCAGAAAGGTCAAGCCAACTACCCAAGGTCACTTAGCAAAAACTCGAGGCCAGCTCTGTCTGTTCCCAGTCACCCCAAAGGCTTTTCCTGGATGAGGAGCTTCCTCTTCAAGGGTAACCCCAGGGTCCTTAAGGACTAGCTCCCAAGCCCCAGATCCCCCTTCTAATTCCTGGACACTCCTCTCCTTGGTCAGCCCACTATTTCAAGCCATATTCTCCCCTCCCCATTAGCTGTGCATCATCCCAAAGGTAAAGTGAGTCCTTATTCCCATCTGCCCAGCACTTTCCCCAGCCTGTGAACAGCCAGCCCTCAGCTCACTTGAGCCTGGTTAGTGGGGCTGAGGGGCACTTGGAGGTCAGTGGGGCAGGGAAGGGTGTCCTTTCCACAGATATGGAAATTGAGGGCCAGGGAGTGAGTGACTTGCCCCAGGGTGCTGGTTCCTCAGCTAACTAAGCTGATTTCTGGGAGCCCGAATGGAGCATATATGAGGCCCACTGCCCAGGGTAGAAAGCCCCAGAAAGAGCCCCTCCTCCCAGTGGAGAACAGAGTCGAATGTTCTAGGCTGAGCCCTCCAGGATCCAATTTGGATGTGGGTCAGCTCAAAGGCCAGTGGCTTTTGCTCCTGCCATGTTGCACTCCAGCCCTTATCCCACCGCCTTCTTCCGCCTTTTGCTCTTCTCATCCCAGGCCAACCCAGGGCCACAGTGTGGCTCTCAGGCCCCCAAGGTCCTGGCAACAGCCCTCCAAAATCCCAAAGCTCTGGAGGTTGTGGGGCTGGATGTGGGGAGAAACAGAATAGACATTTTACACACACATGCACACACGCACACGCACACAGGGTCTGGTTCCTCTCGGCCTCGCCTGCGTGGCCCTTGGCCTCTCCCTCAGCCTCCAGTCCCCTCAATCCTACTGCTCCTGAGCCCTCACCTGCCAGCTTGGCCAGGCTGCCCAGCTTTTAGTCCCTCCACCACACTCCTGCCTGCCATCTCCCTGCACCCTGGGCGGTGGGGCAGAAGTGTGGTGTTGATGCTGGTGGGGGCACTCAGCGTGTTGCTGGGGAAGTTTCCCTGCTCCAGGGTTCATCCAGACCTTTCTCATTGGGGTTCTCCCTCTCCCCAGAGCCTGTGTCTATTTCTCTGCGATGACATGCCTCATTTACTGGATCCCTTGTCCCCTTACTCTGGGGTCACCTGGCCCAACGTAGCTGTTCAAGGTGTGAGCAGTGGGAATTTTTTAGTAATTAGTTTCAGGTAAGAAGTGGGATTTTGTTCTCAGATGGCAGGGCCATTTGCAAACATGCTGCAGCTGGGGAGGTGGAAAGGCGAGCCCCTTCCCCCTGTTGCCACAAGTCACCTGCCTTGAAGCTCCTCGGAAACCCAGCATGACAGCCGGGGGGCGGGTGGAGGTAGGGAAAGGTCGTGGCCGGGGCAGGAGGTCAAGGCCAGTTCCATCCACCTCTCCCCAGTTCCTAGCATCAACCTAGACCTCGCTGCTCCCGACTGACAGACGAACAGAGCTCGCCAGCTCCTGAGAAGTCGCAGGAACCCGGGTCAGGGATAAGGTACTGAGCGGGCGGGGCCAAAGCGGCCGGCCCAGGACGTACAGACACGCACGCTGTGGGATAGACGGACAGACATCGCCAGCGGCGGGCGCCGACGGAGCTTACCGCGGGGCTGAGGTCCGACGGGTGTCCAGGAGGCGGCAAACCGGCACTACATCCCACGGCGCGGTCTGGCCGGCGGCGTCCCCGCGGGGAGAGGGGGGTCCGGACGCTCGCTCCTCGCCAGCCCCGCGGGCCGGCCGCGCCCCCCTCCCAGGCTGCCGGTGGGTCTGTCCGCGGGTCTCCCGGCCTCCGCGCCTCCGCGCCGTCCCGCGCCGCTCCCCACCGGCCGTCCAACTTTCAGCACTGCCCCGCGCCGCGCCCTCGGCGCCGCCTGAGCGTCAGCATCGTCGGGCCCGGGGCCCGGGCTCAGAGCGCGGGGCCCCGGAGGCCCGTGGCGCTCGCCGCCCTCGCCCGCGCCTTTTCCCCGCCGCCCCCCCGCTGTTCTCTTGCTGTCGCTCGGCGCTGGCCCCCGCCCTGAGCTCCGCTCCCCGTCCCGCTGCGCTCGCCTCTGGCCGCGAGACCCCGCCAGCCGCCCCGCGCGGGCTGTGCCGCCGCCGCCCCCGCTGGCCCCCGGGTCTCTGCCCCGCTCGGGTGTCGTCCGCCTCCCTCGCGCTCACTGTCTCCCTGCCGGAGCCTCGGGCTTCGCCTCGGTCTCCCTCCCAGTCTCTCTCCCCTGTCTCTCTCCCCTGCGCGTCTCCGGCTCTCGCCCGGTCTCTGCCCTCCGTCTCTCTCTCCTTCGCACTCTCGCTGCGGTCCCCGCTGTCTCGGACCCAGGCCCCTGCCGCGTCCCCGGCTCGCCCGGGAGCCCGAGCTCCCGACGCCCGCGGCGCGCGGAGAACTCCCAACTCGCCGCACGCCGCCCGGCTTTGCGAGACTTTCGCCCCTCCTCACACGTGACCCGCGGCTCCCCGCTGCGGAGCCCCCCCGCCCCCCCCCT
>NW_017731776.1:1295773-1325059 GCF_001890085.2 Hipposideros armiger
CCCCTGCCCCAGCCCCGGAGCCCCGGGCTGCCTGCGGGGCCCGGCCCTGCCCCTTCCCCTCCGCCTAGCAGGACAGCGAACTCATTCCCACCCGCTCGCCTGGCGGGGCAGGGGTTGGGGGCTGCGTGGTCCCGCTCCTGCCACAGATCCTGCCAGGATTTTCCTCCTGCCTCCAGGAGCGCTCCTCCCAGAACCCATTCCGAAAAGCCGCTGCCGGGGTTTCTAGCTCCCCCGGGGCAGGTGGAGAGGGTTCCTCGTGCCGGGAAGGGAGTGGGTGGGAGAGGGTCCTTACTGGGTTCTGTGGCGCTGGGCCACTCCCATAAGCGGTCCCCTTCCCCTCCTGAAGTACCTGCAGTTAAGGACCCTATGCATCCCGCTGCTCTGGAGATGGAGGTGGCCCTGCTGGAGGGACCCTCACAATCACTTAGGTAGCACCGCCCCATTTTACAGACTGGAAGACTGAGTGCCAAAGGGTCACAAGCTTGCCCAAGGTCACTCAGAGGTGACAACTGGACCAAACCCCAGCCTCTTGTTCTCTGCACCCCCATAACGCCAAAGTGTCTTTATTAGGGATATGATGGGTGCCCTTCACCTTTCAGCCCTAACTGGGCCCCACGCTCTGAACTGTGGGGAGAAATCCCCAGCACCCTACAGCTTCTGGCGAGCCAGTCACTTCCGTGGCCATTGTGCCATGTCACTCCAACCTTCTGAGGAAGCAGGCGGGAAAGTGCTCCTGCTCCAGGGTGGTAGGATGAGAGAACACCTTCAGATAGACAGCCAGAAGAACTTTCTGGGGAGCCTGAACATCTCTGAATAGCCCCAGTTAAGAGAGGGACAGACTGAGGCACCCCGAAGTCAGATTAAGAGCTTACTGAATATTAAATCTCTTCCGGCTCCTTCAAGTTGATCCCCCCCGAAGATGCAGATGCAACTGGCACAGGAACCACAACACACCAACCACCGTGACTGCTTCCCTTCCCCAGAGACCCTCCCCACTTGAAAGAATCCAGTCCCAACTCCTCAGTGTGATGTACAGTCAGGCCCTACCTTACCCCACACCCCATATACCCACATATACACCCTGATTCCCACAGATTCCAGAACACACCAGATGCTTCCACACACCTCTGCTTTTGTACATGCTGTTCTTCCTGCCTGAAATGCCCTTCCTCCTTTTCTGCCCAGAAAATTCCTGCTGTTGTTCCAAGTCCAGCCTCCACACCACCTCCCCTGGGAAGGACTCCTGGTGTCCCTGGCAGAAGTCATTCATTACCCACTCATTCATTCACCCAGCACTGGGCACAAGTTTGGTTCTTTTCAGTGGGCTTGGGAGTCAGGTCAACCTGGGCTCAGAAGCACTTAGGAGCTGCATGACCTTGAGCAGTTAACCTGTCTGTAAAATGGGGGCCCTAACAGTCCCCCCCCCACACACACACACAGGGGCAGATCAAGTAAGGGAGATGCACAAGAAGCACAGGTCATAGTAGGTGCTCAGTAAACGTGACTGTGCCTTCTCAATCCTCCCTTCACCACTGTGCATGTCCTATCCCATGTCTGGCTCCCTCATCGCGTGGCTGTGCCCTTGCAGGCAGGCAACCAGGGCTGGAGTTCTGTTGCATGAATCTTGTTGATGTGTGAATGGATGGGGGAATTCAAGCCATCTGAATGCTGGCTCAGCAGCAGACGTGTGCCTGGAACCTATCACACCTTTACATGGATTGAAAGTGGAAGGATGTAGGTGGGGCAAATGACCTGTGGTCTCTTCCCTAGGCCAGAGGCCTGGCCTAGTGGCAGCCCTGGGAGTGTGGGATGCAGGGGAAGGAGGAGGGGCAGGAAGGAGCTAGGAGATGGAGACAGGGGTGTCTGTAGACCCAGAGCATCTGTTCCTGTGGGATCAGACCTGATGCTAGGTCACTGGGCACACGGTTAAGGAAGGGGTGGGGACTCAAGGGCAGTGATTTGTGGGAGAGGGGAGGGGAAGGCCTGGTGGTGGCTGTGACATCACAGGGGTTGAGAGGAAACATCTGGTGACATCACCTTGCTAGGCCTGGGGCTGAAGCCTGGCACCCCCATTGCTCATCTGTAAGGAGGGTCCTGTGGAGGCCCAGGGTAGACTGCGGGGGGAGGGGGGGAGAGGCAGAAAGGGCAGCTCCAGGAAGGGAGAAGTTCATGGGCCCCAGGAAAGAGTCCCTTCTCCGCCATCCAACCCTTGTGTGACTCTGGGCAGCTCACCTCTCTGGCCTCGGTTTCCTCATATGTAAAGTGAGGAAGATAATACCCACTTTAAGGGACTGTTCTGAGGATGATTAAAATCTAAAAGAGGAATTCACCGTTGTCCATCCCATGTTTGAGTAGCTTCTAGTGGGACAGGGATGGGGAGGTGGGAGAGCGATGTGAGACAGGTGTGCAGAGGCTTTGGGGGCGGGGGAGGGGTAGGCTTGGTTGTCAGAACTCCGGTGACCCTGGACAAGCTGCTTGTCCTCTCTGGACCTTGGGGGATCATCTAACACAGAAGCACCCCCTGGATGGAGTGAGGGGACCAAGTACCCCTTGAGTGCACATCATTAGCTCAGGCATTTTCTCCTTTAGTCCTTACCAGAGCTCTGTGACATAGGCACTTGGTACTGATGGGGAAACTGAGGCACAGGTCGTGGTGTGGCCTGGGTGGCCAAGGACAATTCTCTGGAAGGACAAGCCTTGCTCTGAAGTTTGATGGGGAGTGATGGTTAAACCTTTGTCTATTTGGCCAGAGCTTCCGGTGCCTCTTTACTTGAGCCTCACAACAATCCTATGAGGTAGAGGTTATGAGTATCCCTAGATCACAGATGAGGAAGCTGAACTGAGACATGGAGAGAGGAAGTGGCTTGCCCAGGGTCACTCAGGAAGTAAGCACCTGTCTGAGCCAGGATTTGAACCGGCTCCTAGCTTCTGGGGAAAGGTCATTCCAGGCCAGCCGAGCACTCAGTAACAGGCTCACTCTGAGAGCCTAGTCAGGCCTCTCTGGTACTGCAGGGGCCCCGAGAGGATGTGCGGAGGGCTGGGAGGACAGGAGGGGAGGCACACTTGGGCCAGGAAGTGGGACAGCTGGGGAAGAAAGGGAAAGGGCCCCGTTAAAATGCCAAAGACACAGAGTCTAGAGGTTTTTGGCCTAGAGAGTTCCTTAAAGCCCTCCAGCCCATTCTACAGATGGGACAAACTGAGGCAGCCCAGCTGCTTAGATTAGAAATCAGACCAGGACACACCTGGCCTGTCTCAGAACTCTAAAGTCTGAGCAGCCCTGAGGGGTGAGGACCAGAGGTGGGGAAAGGGGCTTTCGGGGTCTAGAAGTCCAGGACTCATCCCAGCCGGCTGTGCCCTGGGAATAGAAGACTGTAGGGGTCTCTCCCACCCTTTGCTCCCACCCTCGCCCACCCCCCACTACTCAATAGTCACCAGGGTGGAATATTTTAGCACCTATAGAAAAACCGCCACAGACGGCCTGTGGCAGCTGTTGCTAAGGAGACGCTCCCAAAATAGCCCCCCTCCGCCAACCTTTCCCGCTGCTGCTCCTGCTGTGGGGAGAGGAGGAGGGTGGCACTCGTACTCTGGCCCCAGGTTCACCCATCCACCCTTGTCCCTGGTACCCACATGGGCCAAAAGACCTGGGCAGCCACAGGTCTGCAGAGAGGGCAGGAGCTAGCCTGAGCGTGCCTGTGGCCTCAGCCACAGCCCTCCGCTGGGGGAATGTCATCCAGATGAGGCGAGGTGGGGGAGAAAGGCACTTGGCAGCCGTGACCCCCAGCACACTCCCACATATGCACAGTCACAGACCTCACAGTCTTACACATCAACTGTTCACACCACAAGTACAAACCCACAAATGCCCACCTAGATCTGCATATACACCATCAAAGACAAATAGACGCTCGGGTAAACACATATGCCACAAATACACAACACACACCTGCAAGCACATACCACACAGACATAAATACACACATTTACATACACATACACAAATATGCGTCTCAAGTACACACACATTCACCAATGCATATACAGCACATGAACACACAACTATCCAAACATACCCAGCATGTGGCATTCAAAGGGCATTAAGTGGCATTACCCATGAGCTCCAACCAGGGGCCATGCATGTCCTGGGACCTCCAGACATTCTTATTAAGTGGGGAACCTCTGCGATGCAGCCAAAGGCTGGAAGATTAGGAAGGGGTGTGCAGGAGGGTGGGTGGAGGGTGATGTCTCTGTGAACCTCTCTAAGTGGGTGGTCTGGAAACCAAAAGAGCCCTGGTACCCAGAATACCTGCCTTGGGAACTGGCAAGTGAGGGGAGGAAATTCTCACCTGTAGATTGGAAACCTCTGGGCATGGAGAGTTCTGAGCCCCAGGTTCACTATGCAGCTGGTTGACAACGAGGCGGCAGTTGGGGCTGGGGTGCTGATGAGGGCAAGAAGGCAACAGGGTGGCAACGGTGATGGCCTTGACACGTGCAAAGCAGTTTATAAGCCACTTTTACATTCGTAATTTCGCATATGCGCTTGTCAACAGCTGCACTGAGTGGTGTTGGCTCCACCTCAGACCCAGACAGGAGAGAGGATTTGAAGACCACACAGAAAGTTACTAGCAGAGGTGGAACTAGAGCCCAAGGAGGCTCCAGCATCCAGCCCTAAGTGTCTTCCTCTTGGCTGCGTTGAACACCCTGGAAAGGCCATCAGGGTGTGAGCTTGCTTTACCCCTGATTCGCCCTGTGATATTGGCAGCCAAGCCATCCATCTCTCCACCTGGAAAACTGAGAGTGAACCCCTAGGGGTGTATTCAAGGAGAAGTTTGTGGCCACAGCTGGGGCTGGGAAGTGGTGACTGCTGGGTATCCTCGGAATGCCCGCGCAAGGACGAAGGGCGCCGAGTCGCTCCCCTCCGCATTTGGCCAGTCGCGGTCTCTCTCCAGCCTCGCTTCGTGGCTCCGGTTCATTAATCCGGGCTCCGCGTCTTCGCTGGAGCCTTATCACTTGGGAGACGCAGCGAGCGGCTTGCGGTTGCCTTGGGAACCTCGCTGGGGCTGTGGCGCGCGGCGCACGACTCCACGCTCTGAGCGCTGGGCGCGGGGCCTGCGCTGAACACCGAGAGTGGCATTTGGAGTCTCAGAGAGACACCTGTCGCCAGCGGTAAGGGGAGGGGCGTCACGGCTAGGGTTGTTATGTTTTTCTTTTTCTTTTAATTAAGGTGTAACTTAATACATCTTAAGAGTACATACAGCTCGATGATTTTTACATATGTATAACCATCTCTCAGATCAAGATACAGAACACTTCAGCGCCCTGGAAGGCTTCCTCCGGTCGAGATGTTATTTTTAATTGTCTTTTTTGCACTTCTCTGGGAATAAACCGGCGAGGCAGTGATGGCCTTTCGAGGACACAGAATTTCCGTGTCTTCTCCCAGCTCTGCGTTGCCTCCTTGGGCCTAAGTGTCCTGTAAAAAGAAGCAAGGGACTGGCATTTGTTGCGTGGTGTACTCCTTACAAAACGTTTAGATACCTAGCTAACTTTGACCCTAATAACTGCCCTGTAAAGTCAGTACTACTCGTTTGTAGTGGAGCTTGAAACTCCAACAAAGGTCTGTCTAACCTTGACATTTGTCTCTCTTTCTCCACCCGCCCCCCTCGCCCCCATCCGCTGCCTTTTTTCCCACCGTCGGTCGTTGGCCTCTTTTAAAGAGCGGTACAAATAAAATGTGCTGGGAGAGCGGGTCATTTCACATCTCTGCGCTGTTGCGCATGCGGCTCCTTCTACTTGAGTCTCTACTCTCTTCCCCCAGGTTTTGTTCTGCAGGCAAGCTCCTACTCATCCTTCAAAACGAGGGCCATCTCTGAAGTCATCCTAACTGCAGTCCTCCCTTGTGGCTCCCCCCAGCCCAGGGTAAGATTCTCTCCTCTGCGCCATATGCAGCCCATGCAGAGGCACCTCCTACAGTGCGCCCAAGGGCTTCTCCATGCCTCCTCAAAGTTCAGCCTGCAAGGCTCCCGGCACACAGCTGGTCTTCAATAAATGTGCTTGGAATTGAAAGTGGAGAAGAGGTTTTGAAACCTTGTTTTCCTGCTCTGTAAAGATGGGGTCCACAGTGACCTTGCCGCACGTGTCACTCAAATATGTTGAGCCCAGAAAGAGCTTAGAGAACACCTGGGGCAGAATCGCAGGAACAGAAAGGCTGTCCACAGCCCACCCGGACTCAATTAGGGAATAGACTTGTCCGTGCCTCTCAGGTCGGACTGGGGGTGCCTGGAAAGATTTCATTCCTTCCACTGGGGAGCAGCCACTCGCCTAGGCCAGAGGACAGTAAAGCGGCCTCTAGGGGTCCAAAGGGAGCCCCAGAGCCCTGGCCCATAGCTCTGCCTTCCTTCCAGGGCCTTCCAGCGAGAGGCTTCCAATTAAATAGTGGAATGTCCTCAGGGTGATTTTCACGTTGCATCCACATTTTCCTTTCCACAAAATTGGAGGCAGTTGGCAGGATCTTCAATACAGCGGTGAAATATATATACCAAAGGGCTAGGACCAGGAAGGAAAGAAGATTATATATAACTTTTCTATAATTGAGTGACTCCACCATTTTCTCTCCCATAAATCTGACTTTAGCCACACATTTTGCTTTGTTAATGAGATAAAAACAATTCTTTGAGTTAAAGGAAATTTCCCTGTCGGCTTCCTGTCAATCGCATTCCTACAGCAGACACATTTTGGGTGTCAGGAAAGTGAGGCATGGAGAGGTGAGGGGCTTTCCTTGAACCAGCCAGTACGAGGGATGCATAGTGTCTGATGGTGCAGGTGCCAGCTTGCTGGCATAGGCTAGCACCAGGGGTTTTAAATGAGTAGGATTTTCCCTCTTCTCCACTTGGAGGGGAGGAGAAGTGTTTGAAAAATGTTCCACCTTGAAGATGAGGTAGGTATGAAAAAGGAAAGGCTGACTACTAAGGACAGAGTGGTAGAACTTCGGAGAGAGGAGGTCTAGGGCCGGCCGAGTGGCTCAGTTGGTTAAGAGCTCGCTCAAGAGTTTGAGCTCTGAGCAACAGCTGTTCGAGTCCCGGCCCGAGCTGAGCAGCCGCCGAGCTGCCAACAGGTGGCAGGATAGCTCAGCTAAAAACAAAAAAACAAAAAAACAGAGAGAGGAGGTCTATGTGACCTGGGGGAGAAAGAGACAAATTTGGGCCTCAATTTCCTCATCTGTTAAGTGGGGGAGATGAGCTCCTGTCCTGAGACATAGGAAGTATCCGTTTCACAGGGAAGACTAGATAAAAGGAGGGCCAAGTAACCAGTCAGCAATGCTTCTGTCTTCATTATCCTCATTAACAGATGGGAAAGCTGAACCCCAGGAAGGGGACATGGCAGGCTCAAGGCCATTGTGGCCATGACAAGATCTTGGCCCTGGGGCCACCCAGCCTAGGTTCTTCCCCCTCCATCATGGTGGTCACTCTTCAGACCTCCCCTGGCCTTGGCCAGAGTTTCCCTGGGCCCCCCCTGGAGAAATAGAGGGAAGAGGAGGATGCTAGCCTTGTTCCAGTCTTCTTCCCCCAGCAGTTGGAGTCGCTTCTCAGGAGGACAGATGTTTCACCAAATGGCAAATGCACGTGCTTTTCCCTGGCTTGGGGAGGAGGTGGGCGCTGAGAAGGAGATGCCAGCTGGTTGGGCAGAGAGAACTGTAGCCACACCTGAGGTATTTAAATAGCCACCGCCTTCTCTGGGCACCAGCTGGAGGGGAGGCATCTGGGGTGGGGGGGGGGCGAGCTGGGAACAGAGCAGCTCATTCAGAACCTGTCACAGCCCCAGAATGAGTGCCTGGCTTCCCCCAGAGGGACTTGGACCATGCACTTCACCTCCCTGGGCCTCAATAGCCATCACCTGCACAGGCAGGATTTAAAGCCTGCGTGGAGGGTGCCTGTTGAGGCTGAATGGAGAGAACCTGACTAATGTGTCTGACTCAAGCCTAGCATCCAGTAGATACTCAGTACTTGATGGCTATTGTTATCCCAGCCTCCGTGCCAGGGCAGGAGTCCCCGTTGCAGCATCCCTCACAAATGGGCACCCACACCCTGTTCACCCACCTCTCATGCCAGGGTGCTCATCACCTCCCATGACAACCCACAGTGAAATGTAATCAGTTCATTGCATGCATCCTGAAGTCAGGCTGTGTGTTGGAATCCAGGCTTTACTATTAGTGTCTGTGTGTCCTTAAGTACAAAGTACTTAACCTCTCCGTGCCTCAGTTTTCCCGGTGTAAAATGGAAATAACAACAACAGTACCTTGTAGTGTTACTTAGATCAGTGCCTGTCAAGCTTTCGGTGCACACGAATCACCCAGGGATCTTGTTTAAACGCAGATTCGGATCCAGTGCGTCTGAAATGGGACCTGGGGTTCCTCATTCCCAGCAGGTGATGCAGATGCTGCTCATCCTTGAGTCGCCTTTTGAGTCTCAAAAGAGTGCCTTGCCCTGGAAATCATGGTGAGGGGCCCGGGCACGAGTAGAGGGGGTGGGGTGGGAGGGGGCCAGCAGTTTAGGGAGAGATAAAGGTCCTTAGTGGGAGAAGGGAAAGCGGGGTGTGGTAAGGCCCCTTGGCTCATGCAGGCCACCCCTACAGATGCAGAGACCAAGGCCCAGGGAGGGTGGCTGACCTGCTCGGGCCACAGACACTGGGAGGACTCCTGCCCACCGGTGGTGCTCCACCCTTCACCTTTCCTACTTCCCAGCTTTCAGGCCAATGCCCCCTGCCCCTGGAGTCTCTCCTGGCCTATGCTCCTGTTTTACGTCTTGTCATACTAGGAAGAGAGAGACATTAGTGAAGTCAGCCTGACTCCAAACCTGAGAGTCTGGGTACCATCGTTCCCCTCCCCCAGGTCATGTCAGGTCAGGACAAGGTGGCTATTCAAATAAATATGGGGGCTGGGGGGAAATGAGGCTCCCTCTCTTCTCTTCACCCCACCCCACCCATGGAGGTGTTCAAACCTCAGGATGATGACAGTAGCAGTGGGTCACCATGTATGGGGTGCTTCTAACCTGCTAGGTTCACTCCAGCACTGGCACGCAGGACCCCACTTCACCGTGGCACCACTGTTATTGGCACTGTGTACAGATGAGGGAACTAAGGCAGAGACAGGAGCCCAGTGGCTTGCCCAAGGTCAAGTGCGGGAGGACTCCGGGTTCTGAGGAGCGGAGGCAGAGCCCGGACTCCGGGCATCAGAGGTGCGGGACGTGGCGGTCCCCTCGCCAGCACACTGAGTGGCCTTGACGGCGGGCGGCGGGCCCAAGCCGGAAGCCCCCAGCCTAGCCAGGTCGCCCCGCCCGCCGGGTAGCCGAGGCGCTGGGATGGGCCGGGGGCGGGACATCGGGCGGCGGCGCTTCCTGGCTCCTCTGCGCTGGGGCCGGCCTGGCCACGTCACCGCCCGGCCGAGAGCGCGCTGGCGGAGCGGCGGCGCCCGGACTTAGTGCGGGGCGCGCGGGACCCACAGGCCGGGCGGCGGACGTGGCAGCCGCCTCGCCCAGCCGGAAAGTTTCCCTGGAGTTGGCTGCGCGCGGGCGCAGGACGGGCGGGCTGGAACATGAACGTGTTCCGCATCCTCGGCGACCTGAGCCACCTCCTGGCCATGATCTTGCTCCTGGGGAAGATCTGGAGATCCAAGTGCTGCGCGGGTGAGGGGCGCCCCGGGCGGGAGGTGGGGGACCCGGGAACTGGGGGCAGGGCTGGACCACCTCGCCTCCACTGGCCAGCCTGCAGAGTTTGGGGCGGCGGGGGTGGGGGGTGGCGGCCGCTGATGTCTGTTCAGGAGGGGTTGTTCAAGACTGTTCAAGACTTCGGCTTGAGGGCGATTGAAACAGTTTTTGCACAGCCCAGATGCCAAAGAAAATGAAAAGTTGTACCATATCAAAGGAGGAGGACCCTGGAGATTATGCAGGGAGGGTGGGCTTGTGCTTTCAACCAACCCCTTCACCCCCATTGCCACTGCTAGTTGGAAGAGGAGGGGTCTAAGGGGGAGGTGACGCCCGCGTCCTGCCAGTCATCCCCTTCGCTCCACAGGAACAGCAGCGGTTCAGGCCCATTGTTCTCTCTACCCTTCCTCAGGCCCAGGGTGGGGAACGGGAGGTGGAGTGGCAGAGGAGATACGAACACAGTGGCCCCCAACTCTCAGTCTTCTCTTTCCTTCTCCTCGCCACTTTCTCCTGCCCTGTCTCAGATACCCCGCAAAGCTGGGCCCTGTTCCCTCTCCTGCCAGGCGGCTGTGATGTGGCGGGAGGGGCCAAGCCCTGCCCAGGTGGGCATGGAGTTGCCCCTGAGCAGAAGCCCAGGGAGCGCCCTTTTGCCCAATAATCTGGCTGCCTTGCTGGGGTTTGGATAAGTTTCAGAGCTGGACTGGTGGTGGCCAAACAGACCCAGTGCATTAAGAGGCTGCCCAAGCCTCCTGCAGCCATCTTTGTCTGCTAGTGTCCTGGAGGTGCCCTTCCCTGTTCTTGACTCTGCAGTGAGGGGACACAGAGATGAGCGCGGGCACCTGGTAGGGGCCAAGGAGGCAGAGTTGGCCCCTGAAGGCTTCATGGAGGAGGGTGCAGCTCTGTGTTGGGTCCTGGAGGACGGGCAGTGTGTCACCCAGCAAGGGTGTGCTGTGTGGAAGGCATGGGGGGTGCAAAAGCCCAGAAGTCAGGGAGGGCAGAGAATGCTTCAGGAAGGGTGAGCAGCCCAATTTGGTGGTGGGCCAGGAGGCAGATGAGTCTGGGGGGAAGGTGGTCCAAATGTGATAGGGCTTCATCTGTCAAGCTAGGGAGTTGGGATGGGGGAGCCATGGAAGGTTTGGGAGCAAGGGAGGGGGCTCAGAAAGGGACCTGAAGCATGTCACTCTAGAAGCCATGTGGAGGGGCCGAGAGAGGAGGCAGAGAGAGCAGCATGGAGGCCGCCAGCCTGGGAGGTTTGGTGGGGGTGTGGGGTGGGTGCTGATGTGAGGGTCATTGCAAAGGCAGTGATTCTAGACCTGGAGGCCATTCGGGTTTGGGGGTCTCTGGAGAGATAGGCACTCACTGTTCCCACTCAGGGGGAAGGAAAACAGGAATGCTGAGGGGTGACTGGGGGCAGAAGGCTCCCATGAGGGGAAGAACCTAGCTTGGACCTGTCCCTGCACTTTTACAGAGGACCCTGGGAAGGGTGTGCAACCATGACCGGGAGGGGGCGCTGTTCCCCAATGCACTCTGCCAGGCACTGTACTAGGCCCCTGGGACATTATATATATATATATATATATATATATATATATATATATATATATATATATATATATATATATATATATATATATATATATAATCACAGGCAGCACAGGCGGTGGGCTTTCTGACAGTGGGAGACCGCCAACAAGCAACAGTGGTAGCAACCAAGGAAATGATACGGTTTGTTAGAGGCGCTAAGGCTCTAGGAAGAGAAAGGACAGACCAGTGGTGCAGCCTGTGTGTGTGCGGAGAAGGACCAGCACAGGCCTGGTAGAGTGAGGTCTGTGGAGGTGAGGTGCCTGGGTGCCAGCCCCGTCAGCCCCGAGGGGCAGGGCCTGGTGTGACCCCGCTGACTCAGCCCTGAGGCAGCAGAAGACTGGGGCTTTGTTCTTGCGCTGCCCCTGACTCGCTGAGTGCCCCTGGGCCTCAGTTTCCCCATCTGTCATTTGGTCGGTGGTCCTATATGTGCTTGGCACCCCTCAGGGACTCTGGCCAGGTTACTGGCTCACGTTGTTTTCCATGTCCTGGGTCTCCATGGGCAGCTTGCTTTGGTGGAAATTATTTGCTGCTTTCAAAAGAGTGTGCATATCATTGTGCTCCAGGTCACCAGGGCTCCAGTCACTGAGGAAGATATGAGCGAAGCCTGGGGTCTGGCAGGCTGAGGATGGAGAGAAGGGAGGGGTGGCGGAAGGCTATGTGATGGGGGTGGCCAAACGTCCTCCACCAGGGCTGCCTCCTGGACCCTCCCAAGTGGGGCTGAGGGCCTCCCAGCAAGGCCTCTGTGAGGGCTCAGGGAGATGGTGTAGCCACAGGCACAGCCCAGATCCGCTCAGTATTGCCTGCCCCCAGGGGGCTCTTTCCCGCACAGCCAGCCAGCCACTGCCCCTGGGTGGCACTCACATTTCCACTGAATCCTCTTTAGTCCTCACAGTGCCTGTTGCACGGATGCACGGATGAGGGTCAGGGTTGCCATGCAGGTAGGAAAGTCAGGCACATGGACCCCGCGCTCTCCAGAATGTTAGATGTTCATCCTCTGTCATTAAAAATGTCCCCCCTCCCCAGATAGCCATCACCAGAGGTAGAATTAGATAAGACACAGTTCAGGCGGATGAAGGAACCAGACCCTGAATCAGGTACCATCGCTTCTCAGTGCCAAACTCGCCAGTTGTTCCATTCCATTTAGAAGAAAATCCAGACATGTCACCATGGTTGGAGGGAGGGAGTGAGGAGGAGGGTGACCAGATGTGGGGCAAGGGGAGCAGCCAGGCGCCCTCATGAGCCATGAGAAGGATTTGGGTCTTTATTTTAAGGGCATTAGGGAGCCACTTAAGGGCTTTAAGCAGAGTTTTACTTTACAAATAACCCATTTTCTGCTGGGTGGAATTGGGGGAGGGGTGGGCAGCCAGGAAGGACTTGGGAAGACCAATTGGGCGTCACTGGGGTGGGGTGCTGGGCTGAGTGAGGGGCACTGGAGTGGGAGCAGTGGAGCTGAGAAACGGGGACGGGGAGGGACAAAGGGGAGACAGACTCAAGGATGGCTTTTGGTTTTCTGGATGGTGGTGGCGTTTATGAAGGAGGGAGACAGAAGCGGCGGGGTTCGAGGGGAGATGATGAGTTTGTTCAGGCGGGAACATATAGGTCAGAACTCGGAGGAGAGTCCAGAGCAGGAGTGTCCCTGGTGTGTGGGATGAGATGGAAAAGGGGCAGAGGGAAAAGAGCGGTTTAGGTGGCGAGGAGGACAGGCGCAGCCAGAGGGGGTCTGGGCGGTGGTTCAGGACACACGAGGTTTGGGAAAGACGAATGAGTGCTCAGCAGGCTCTTGAGAGACTGGGTGAGTGGGGACAGGTGACCTTTGGATGCAGAAACGTGGGTGCACTGATGGGAGTGGTTTGGTGAAGTCCCCAGACTGGTGTGGGCTTGAGGGGGCCAGAGAAAAGGGAGGCGGGGCGTCTGCTTACCTCAGCCTGGAACCACCTCCAGGACATAACAGAAGTGGCCAAAATGAAACTAGGGAGCATGCCAGCTAAATGCAGCATCAGTTCCTGGATGGGATCCTGGAACGGAAAACAGGCGTCACTGGGAAAACTGGTGAACTCCAAAGCCTGGAGTTTAGTCCTAGACGAATAAATGAACGAAGTCACTTTCTTCGTTATGGTCAATGATCTGTGACTATGCGAGGTGCTAACACGAGAGGAAGCGGGGTGGAGGGTATACGGGAATTCTGCACTATATAACACTTGCGTAAATCTAAACTTATTTCAAAGTAAAAAGTTAAGAAAGAAAGGGGCCAAAGCAGGTGAGGAAATAGCATGGGAAGTATGACCTCGGTTTTGTCCTCTCGGTGCATCCGTATGTGTCATGTGTGTGCACATATGTGTCATGTGTATGGATGAGCCAACAAAGATCTGGAAGTACGCACACTGAGGCTTTGGAATTCAGGTGACGGCTGCGTTTTCATTTACAGCTTTATGTATTATCTGATGCTTGTAAAATCAGCGAGTTCCCCAAAAGACAGAGCTTTGGGAATTGTCAAAGTGCAGCTCTGCAGGTGGGATGAAGAGAAGCCTCGACAGCCCCCTACCAGGCCCGATCACACCGCCCCCGACACCCTTTCCAGAGCACACGTGGGGCCCTGGGAACTCGGATTCAGTCTTTATTTGGAGACTGGGAGACACATCACAGCCTAATGAGGGGAACAGAGACTCAAGTGACCCAGTGGGAAGGGGTGCTTCCTGTCCTGCGGGGAGGTACAGTGCCTGGACAGGGTGTCGTCCTTTGGGGCAACTGGACACTCTGGAGGCCTTTCCAGCTCAGGCTCTAGGCTTCTCGAGTGCGCGTGGGCCTGGGAATCTGTGTTCTCATTGTCTCCTGTCCCCCTCTGGCCGTAGGCATCTCTGGGAAGAGCCAGATCCTTTTCGCTCTTGTCTTCACCACCAGGTACCTGGACCTGTTCACCAACTTCATCTCCGCCTACAACACAGTCATGAAGGTGAGGGGGCTGGGTGGCTGAGTGTGTGTGTGGGGGCTGTCGTCGCTGTCCCACACCGTGAGGCAGTACACATGGGAACTCAGGCCGTGGAACCAGGCAGACCTGGTTTAAATTCTGGCTTTGCTCCTAGCAGCTGCGGCCACCTCAGTTTCCTCCTCTGTGAAATGAAGGTACTAGTACTTACCCTCAGAGGGTTGTGTTGTGAAAATTAAATGAGGTAATAAATGTAAATACATAATAGCTGTCATATATTAAACATTCAATAAAGGTTAGCTCTTAGGTTGTCGGAAAAGTCATGACGTATTTTTCTGTTTTTCATTGCAAAACTGCGTCATGACTTTTCCGACCACCCAATATTATAACGGTTACAAAACAAGGAAAAAATCAAACATGCTACCCTGAGCTTTCAAAGAACTTATTCAACCATCCTTCTGACAAATACAGAGGGTGCCAAAAAGATGTATACACATTTTAAGAAAGGAAAAAACTATTCAAATTGTAATATGCAATATATACCGATAACAAACGATGACTACAAGTCACGTTTGACTTCTGCAATTACAAGAGGTGCTCAAAGTGGTTCCCATCAGCGTCCAGACACTTCTGATGACGGCAAACTACTAATTGAGCAACGCTGACCCAAGTGTCCACTTGTATACATGTTTTTGGCACCCCCAGTATGTAAAGTGCCTAATACCCAGAAGATATTTAACCAAAGCGAGTTCTCCTTCTCCTCATCAGGGATGTCCTTTAGGGATTCCAGGCATTCTAGTTCCTAAGATTGGTGGAAAGGAGGCTGCTGTTACCTGTGGGGTGTTGAACTCAGTGTGAACTTGAGCCTGAGGTCCTGAAATCACTGTCTACTTAAATTCAACACACAAGTAGCAAACACCATCTGCTTAGTTCATTCTCTGCCCCAGGGTCTGACTTGGGCAGTCCTGGCAGGGACTGAGACCCAGCCCATGGCATGACGGAATGAGGTCTAGGAACTGCAAAGACGTGTTTCCACATTTTTGCAGGATGAAGTGATCACCTCTTCCTTGACTCAGTCACTAATTCTAGCATTTGTTTTCTGCTGGGCCTTGAGTGATGGGCTGGGGATTCAGAAGTGGACAGGATATGGATCCTCTTATAGGAATCCCTTCATAGGGGAGATAGGCCATTACACGGACATGTACAGAACATGTGACCATGGGCAGCAGTCAATATTTTCACACAGGGCTGTGGTGACACAGAGTATGTGTACCTCATTCTGGTGAGAAAAGACTTCGAGGAAATAACTTCACCTGAGTTTTTAAGTACAAATAATTCTTTAGGCCAGTGTAGTCCTGGACCATCAGCATCACATAGGAACTTGCTAGAAACTCAAGTCCTCAGGCCCACTCAGACCTACTAAATCAGGCACTGTGGGGGCAGGGGAAGGGGCAGCCATCTGTGTGACTCTGATGCACATTCAAGTTTGAGAACCGCTGGCCTCTAGGTTTGAGAGGCTAGATCATAAGATTATACAAAGTCTGACAATTAAGTTCATGAACTTGTTGCAATGCTGTTGCTAACCTTTTTTGCTATCAGAGGGATTATTCATTATGAACTTGTACCAACTGGACAAACAGTTAACCAAGTTTACTCTCTGGAAGTGCTGAAAAGGCTGCGTGAAAAAGTTAGATGACCTGAACTTTTTGCCAACAATTCATGGCTCCTGCATCACGACAATGCACCAGCTCACACAGCACAGTCTGTGAGGGAGTTTTTAGCCAGTAAACAAATAGCTGTACTGGAACACCCTCCCTACCCACCTGATCTGGCCCCCAGCGACTTCTTTCTTTACCCGAAGATAAAGGAAATATTGAAAGGGAGACATTTTGATGACATTCAGGACATCAAGGGTAATATGACGACAGCTCTGATGGCCATTCCAGAAAAAGAGTTCCCAAATTGCTTTGAAGGGAGGACTAGGCACTAGTGTCAGTGCCTAGCTTCCCAAGGGGAGGACTTGGAAGGTGACCATAGTGATATTCAGCAATGAGGTATGGAGCACTTTTTCTGGGACGAGTTCGCGAACTTGTCAGAGCTCGTGTGCTGGAGGACAGCTACTGTAATTGGAAAAAGAGCTTTTCTGAAGGAGCAGAGATCAACTCACTCAGGGACTGTTAGTCCTGTGAAAGAACGCTCTCAAGTCACCGATGCAGACCCAGGAAGCCGAGGTTTGAACAGTGCCCTGGACCGCCACTGCGAAATCCTCCTGAAGATCAATCCCGGCTGTTTTTGCCTCATGCTTTGCAGTGGAGACGCCGGGGCACCTTTGAGTCTTCATGGTAGCACCATCAGTCCCAGTTAGAAGCTCCGAGTCACTTAACAAAGGGTCATTAGCTTCAGGCTCTTGGCCACTGGGCCTAAGAGCAACTGCCAACACATTTCACCCCTTCCACCTTGAGGCAGAGCACTATCCTTTAGGTTTCGCAGGCCCCAACTCAGGGTGGCTTTGAAGCCTAGCCAATAGGCGGGGAAATGACTTCACGAAGTCCCATGTGTCTCTCTCCCTTTGTAGGTGGTTTTTCTCCTCTGTGCTTATGTCACAGTGTACATGATCTACGGGAAATTTCGGAAAACGTTTGACAGTGAGAATGACACGTTCCGCCTGGAGTTTCTGCTGGTCCCAGTCATTGGCCTCTCCTTCCTTGAGAACTATAATTTCACTCCCCTGGAGGTAAGGAAAGGGACCCAGAATACTAATTCTCAAAGACAAACATGCTCCCTAACATCCTGCCCTCCCAACGTCTGGGCTTGCTTTCTGCTACAACCATGACCATTACTCATATTGTTGTTTAGAAATTAGCCACAAGCTACCCTTACTGCTCCACCTGAAAACGGGCACATCTAGCGATGTTCGCAAAGCAGGCATCACAGCACTTAGGTCTGTTGGGACCTGTGGCCAACAGGTGGTTAATGGACACGAGGGTGCAGTCCAGGCTGAGATTTCAAACTCAGCAGGTCTGGGCTGTGGGGCAACAAGAATATCAGGAGATTCTGATGCTAGTGTTCACTATTTTGAGAAACCTGGCCTCAATTAAGGTGAGTTTATACAAGAAAATTCTGCAATTAAAAAATAATGTGCTATAGAAATGTTCATACTGTGTTGTGAAAGAAAACAGCAGTATGCTTGAATCTTTAAAAAGTTTTTGTATTTACAGATAGGGGGTGGAATGCTATACTGATGAAAATATAAAAAATTGTAAGAATATGATTTACTGTGTTCTCTCGAATGAACATATTTTAGCAATTCTCTTATTAAAGAGATGGGCCCCTTCTGGGTCTTGATCAGCCTCCTCATCTCCCTGGCTCAGATCCTCTGGACTTTCTCCATCTACCTGGAGTCGGTGGCCATCCTGCCCCAGCTATTCATGATCAGCAAGACCGGGGAGGCCGAGACCATCACTACTCACTACCTGTTCTTTCTTGGGCTATACCGGGCACTCTACCTGGCTAACTGGATCAGGCGGTACCAGACTGAGAATTTCTATGACCAAATTGCAGTGGTGTCTGGGGTGGTACAGACCATCTTCTACTGTGACTTCTTCTACTTGTATGTGACCAAAGGTAGGTGCTGAGAGAACAGTGTTGCTGGCACTGCCCCAAGGGGTACTCATCTACTTGGTGTTGAGGGCAGGAAGGTGAACAGAGGCAAGCCTCTGGACCTCGCAGTGCTTATTCTAATGAGGAAAGAAAAGTCTTTTCAGGAAACAGTTAAGTGCCATGAAAAAAAATAGAACAGGATACTGTATGTACAATGCAAACACTGTGTACAGCGAAGACAGCTATGAAGTAATGAGACAAAATTAGGAAAATATAGAAAACCATTCCAGAGAAGAGCTTATGTATAAGCCCCAAGGCAAAACAGCTTGGTGTGATCGAGGACAAAAGGGCTCGTGTGGTCATAAATCTATAAACCCAGAGGTATCAGGTCAAGCAAGACCAGTCACAAGGGGCCTCAAAGGCCCTGTAAGGAGTTTGCATTGCATTTTGATTGCAAAGGGCTGCTACTGGAGGGGTTGTTTAAAAAAACCAATCCCCTATGTGCTGCGTAGGGAAAAAAGCAGTCAAAGCAGGAAACTAGTTATGGGGCAGTTGCAACGGTCCAGGAAGAGGTCATCAGTGCAAAGGGATGTGGAGTTGGGGTTTGCTGATGGATGGCTGTGAAATGTGGACTAGTCAGATGCGGAACTTCCAGACTAAGGGGGTGGTGTTGATGGTATCAGTAACCAAGATGGGGGTGAGTGAGTCTGTAGTTAACCTGGCAGGGAGTTTTCCCTTTGGTTTTAACATCTGAATGCCTGGGAACAGGGCGTTAGAGATACTAAGATTATGCACAAAGATATAGTCCTTTCATCAGTGTGATAAACTCTAATTTCATCTTCATTTTCTTCTAGTCCTTAAAGGAAAGAAGTTAAGTCTTCCGGTGCCAATTTGAGGTCCTCAGAGGTGTCCTACAACTCCAGGACATGAAGTAAAATATTTGAAATGTTCTATTGGGTGACTTATACATGACTCAGAACAAATGTTAAAATTAAAACCAGAAAAGTGAAAAAAGTGTGGATTTCAGCAAAGCACTCATCATTCTATCTAGAAGACCTTCTCATCAGTACATCCTTTATAGAGGTAATGAAAAGCTGGGCCAATTACACAAATATGGTGCTGCACCGTCAACTGGATCAAGAAACCTTGGGTGCCTAACCTGTGAATGGGTCAAATAAACGCTAGCTCTCTAAACCCCTAGTGCAAGACTCATGCTAACAAGTCAGTCTCAACCTGGAAAGATGTCAGGGTACAAGGCCACATTTACAAGCTTTGGCAAGTCGTCAGTAGTTGCATGCTTTATCTTTAAAATTGACCTGAGTCCTATTGTGGTACAAGGTAGTCCCACACTCAGTACCTTAATACAAGTCACAACCCTAGGTGGGCACTATTAGCATGACCATTTTACAGGGGGAAACAGATACCCAAGCCTTTACCTACTTACTAGGCACTGTCTTGTTGCTTTGTGACTCAAATTTTTGCAGTAAGACGAATCAGTCCCACCTCCCTTTCACATTTTTAGGTGCTAAGGTGATTTCCAACATCCCAACCTTGGCCTGAAGCAAATAAAAACGATAAAAGAGGGCTGTCACCGGACTGTAGTCAGAGAATTTTTAAGCAATAAAACGCTCGGCACCTTATTGTCAACAGTGTTTTATTTATACCTACAAAAGAAAACAAGATGGTATCAAAAGGACAATTTACAAACTAAGAATAGCAACATAGCGTTTAGCATCCTGTGCCTGAACATCACACATCTACAAATCTTTCAAGTCTTAATGCAACAGGAATGTGTTCAGAGACCAGCAAGGACGTGAATAGAGCACTGATCCCAAGCAAAAGCCACCTTTTTAGATGAGAGGAGTCCACACACACACAATGAATTGTTAGGGAGGGACTGGGGAGAAGCAGCCCCAAAGCTTAATATTGAAATCTGTTTTCTAAATGAGTTTCAACCATGACCACATACCTAGCATCAAATGAGATCTCTTCTGCTCATGTTCTGAAAGCAAAGGCGGAACCTAATTATGAGTGACAGACACAGGAAGCAGTTACTTTAGAATTACAGGAAAAACTCTGCTAGATTCCAGCTGTGCTCAGACCATAAGAGTCTTTAAGACTTGGAATATGCTGTTATTTTGACTATATGATTACAACATCCCTGGTGGGCAAAAGGGAAGCAAGCAGACCAAATACCACTTGCTTGCCCAGAGACCTTTCCCGAAAAGGGGTGCTTGTAAGACCTGCAAGAGTAGGACACTCCCACCGGTGGCACCTGTTTTTAAAAAAACATCAGAATTTTGGTGCAGAGATGTCTACAATGGACTTGTCAGTGCTTAGGCAAAAAAAATTGTGAAGACACTTTGGTTGGAAAGCACAGAGCAGTTTTGCCACATTTTTCCTGTGCCTACTATCCTCCCCTCACCCTAAACTTCTATAAGGAGAAAAAGAAAAGTTAAGGAAGAAAGTAGGGGGTAAAAAGATGTCCAAGTTCTTACATGCATATATTTCAGCGTATGCTGATAACCTACCTGTATGCTGCATATTCAACCATACTTTCAGAACCCCTCAGAAACAACCCCTTCTCTCCCTGAAGAACTTAAAAAGGAAAACAAAAAACCTCAAGTATTTAGATATTTGGATCTTACAAACCAGCGAGCACTCTCAGGCCTTAGCCAAAGAATGCAGTGGAGCCTTCCCCCTTTGAGTACATTGTGAATGAACAATACTGACAACAGCACTACAAAATGAAGTCTCACACTAGGTATGGAAGAGGTTTCTGGGGCTGTCTGATCTCCCTGTCCTGTTATGAGTGAACCCAAGAGATTCTTTCCAGGCCTATCTGTCATAGGCAGTATCAGTAAAACAATCAGTATTACTACAAAGGGGATGAACTCACCTACCTTTAGATGGAGGAAAAGTAAAAAGGTTTAGGCTTTAGTTCTCTGTAATTTTTCTCAAGCACTACCTACCTGTAAAAAGCTGAGTGCAAAAGGATGCCGAGGAAAATTTGCATCCGAAAGCTGTTACAAAGCACTGCAGAGAACAGAGTATGAAGAGAGTAAGAGTTCTTTCTTAACAAACCCTTGAGATTCTTTAAGACAACTTGGCCAAAAGGGCTGAGGAGGTGGCCAAGAGCTGCTTTTATTCTAGCTCTCGAGCTTAAAATTTGCCCAATGAGTATATTGTTTATAACTACAGGTGGTTTGTACACTACAAGTGAATGCATCTTGAACTGGTTAATCAGCTTCCAGTGAGCATTTATGTTCTTGCTCACAGCAGCTGTCTGGTTGGAAAGTGGATCTCACAGATGGTCCGTTTATATGGGGAAGAATAGGCAGCTTCCACCCAGATGCTGAGCTGCTACATTTAACCACTGCCATGAACACTTGGGGTTTTTCATTTAAAAGATACTTAAAAAAATTCCGACTCGGCAATTCAATTTCTAACCTGACACTAATATGGTTATTTTTCAGTAATCGGGAAGGGAGAAGGCAAGGTATAAGGGAGACAAAACGAATTAGGAATTTTTAGACTGTTGAATGCACTTATAACAAGCAACCAGCCAAAATGACAATGGCAAAGCACTGTCTTAAAAACTCATCAGGCCTGAAGAACCCCGTTCCAGCTTGAGCAACATTAAAAAACATTCTGGAAAATGTGCAGGGAAATCCCTCTTGGTTTTCTAACTAGTAATGAGAGCAATTTAAAGCACAGATGCCATCTCCTTCTGCAGAATCCAACCCTCTACCCTCCCGTACCCCCACCCCTCAAATTCAGGACAACAAAAACGGGCTCCCACAAAAGGGCCTAATACCTTGCTTTTTCTTTTAAGATGAAAAATAGCTCAAATATCCTCCACATGCAAGAAGTTGGGGGAAAAAAAAAAATCTCTTCCAGTCAGCTACACATATAATTTTTACAAAATCTGTTATTACAGACTGGATCAATTTGGCGGGCTGAAGAAACCTGGCAGAGAATTCTAACTAATCTGCAGGAAAGACAAATCACAATGGCTGGGAGAAAAAATAAAAAAGAAAGAAAAAGGGAAGAGGAAAAAAAAAAAAGGGAAAGACAGCGTTCCTTTAAATGTAGTAAGTCTGCGTAAGTCACTACCACTCTCGTGGTTTCATTTACGTGAAGGAGGAGGGGGAGGAGGAGGAGGGGGGTATTGGTAGGCAGTCTGCCCCATGTAACCTATCATATTGGTAGCTCCCGGAGGCTGTGCAAACTGTTGTGACATCAGTGGCTGTGGCTGCTGCCCAGACCGGCCTATCCCACTAAACTGCTGGCTAGAGCTCTGTGAACTTCTCCCAGTTGAAGCGGTGGTACTAGCCCCGTAAGTGCCAGCGCCATATTCTTGGGCCGTATAGCCACTGGTGCCATAAGCAGCTGCCCCATAGGTGCCTTGACTATAGGTGTATTGGCCTGCTTGTGCTCCAAAGGCAGAATTTGGACTTCCGTAGCCACTGCCATTAGCATAACCAGCTCTATCGGTTTCACTACGATCCCGATAGCTTGCAGAGTCTCTCCGGCCACCATCCTTGACTCCTCGAAGCCTCCGGTCACACTCATCCTGATACATCAGATTGGGATTGTTGGCTGAAGAAGTGGTCCGGTATCGAGAACGACCTCCTGGTGGGAGGACACAAGGAATCTTTAATGCCAGATATACAATCCAAACATATTCTTCTACCAGGTACAAAAGTATTCAACATTTTTTTATTGTTCTTTAGTTAGGCCAGCTTCCAAGTCAGCACTTAAAAAATATGCCCATAATTTGAATCTTGAATGGGACATATTTGAAATAATGGTAAACATTAAGAATATTCAATTTCTCACCCGTTTAGGACTTTACTTGAGGGTTATCAAGAAACACAATCTTAAAAATGTAGGAACAGTGGTAAACAGAGGTTTAGGTAACTTACCACAGGTTTTAACCCTCCGTTGGGCACAACTGATCTCACAGATTCATTGCACAGAAATTTTCAAATATCTAAGTTAACGTAATTACTGTGACTCATTGCTTCTGTGTCTTTCCCCTCTACTGTAACCTATCGCCAGTCGTGTTTGTGACTTAGTAAAGACGTATTTCATATTTGAAAATTTGTGTGTAAATGAATGTGTGAGATCAGCTGCGCCCAAACCACCATGAAGAGATGGCTCCTTCACCAGAGCGCAGTGGTTCAGTGTCGCTTTGTGGACCTAACTGCACTAGAATCATCTCATAAGTTTTAGGAAAGATGTTCAGGCTCCTAGTTCAATTCCAAACCCACTTAAAAAAAGAAAACCTGTATTTTTAAAACCTCTCAGGGAATTCTGATATAGAACTTAAACTTAAACACGCAGTAAGTTGGGGTAAAAAGAAATACCGAACTTGTAGTTAAGAGGCCTAGGTCCTAGTGTATTCTGCAACTGTCTAATTTTAAGATCCAATAGCTATGCCTGTTCTACTACCATAAAACGGTATAAATTAGGTATTAAAAGCAACCATAATTCAGCTTAATTTTGAACATACACGATGTACTTCAATATATAAAGGCCCATTTTATATCATCTACAGAAATACTATGCTGCAAAAGGACAATCATAACAGGCCCCAACCTTCACCTTGTCTTACTCAGGACAGATTATGAAAACTATTAAACACTGCCCTTTGTTCCTAAGCAACATACTTAAAGCCTTCACAAGACTGAAAAAACACAGCACAGTGAACACAAAGATACCTTGGCAGTTCCTGGAGAACTCCAGGACTTACCCTTACCCCCTCCTCCGCCGCCTCCTCTGTGGTCCACTAGCTGCATCAGTTTTGGATTGATGGCCTGATTGGCTTCTTCCAGCACCTTGATCAACTCTCGGGCCTGCTTTAGGTTTCCTGGGGTGAAGAAGGTGTAGGCCGTGCCCTTGTTGGTGCTACGGGCTGTTCGGCCAATGCGGTGTACATAGTCCTCTGAGCTGTTTGGATAGTCGTAGTTGATCACAAACTTGACATCTTCCACATCTTCCAAGCCAATGATGAGTCAGTGTGTAGGTTGACGTGGCAGGGAAAGAGAAGGTAAGGACATGCCAACGACAGGTAGGAAGCACGAATGCAGATGACAGCAAGAGGAGAGAAGATTAAGTTAGCAACCACTCTGAACAGGAACAGAAAAAGACTCATCCCAACAGAGTAAGAGGATTAATGATTCTCGGGACATGCAGAGGCAATGGCGTCAGCTATTATCGTATATATCAGCTTAAAATTCTAAGGGAATCCCATTCAACCCTCCCTACTCCTGCCTCTCCTGCATTTTAGCCAATATACAGGCAGGAGTTGTACCGAATTCCAGCCCTCTCCTTTGCAACACTGGAATGTAGAAGACAGTAGTACCACTATTAAGTCACAAGGCCAAATCACTTCTACTCTGTTGGGAGAAGCCTGGCAAAATCTACCGGTAACATAACAAACTTACCTTTAAACCAGTCACAGAGCAAAATGAAAAAAGAAACTTCGTATACTTTATTACTACATTTTTAAGGAGACTTAATCAAAACATTTAATTTTTTGCTTATATTTAAAAAAACTAATCAGAGTCCAAGTGCACATCTAGTTTCCTTTGCAGAAATATCCAAATTATCTTTCCCCTTTCAATTACAAAAGCACATTACACTAAAATTTCACTGTACTACCAAGCCCAGCTCTGCCAAATGAGGTTTTTTGCTCAACTCAAGGTTATTTTAACTCAATACTTGCTTCAATTATCAAAGATTGTCTACGTAACCTGGGAAATTAAATAGCCAGAGTGTGGGAAAAACCATGAAACCTTGAGACACAAGTTTAATGTTCTGTCTGCTGCTGGGAATTGGGTTGAAAAACCTCCTAATGCTTCAAGTATGTAAATGTTAGTGTAATGCTTTCAGCTAAATGTATATTTTTACCTACTTAAACAAACAAATTTAAGTATATAACAAAGAATCCTAATGTTTTGTGGAAAGAAAAATCTGCATTTTACAAAGAATATTCAGAAAATATCCTAGATAAAACACAGATTTTTGTGATATAAATAATTAAAAAGCATTCTCTGTTTGTTACCAGACCGATGCACACTCCCTCCTCCTTTGGGAAACCGCTGCAGCCGATCCCGTCTCTTTGCCTTTTATTTTTGGCGGCCTCCTTTCGAAAACTCCGCCTTCTGACACGGGACCACTGGAGCGCGGGGAGCATGCATCAAGGGTCCGTGGCAGTGAGAAGTCCCCACACACGCTCGCTCTGTGAACTGGCTTAGATGCTTCTCTGTAGCCCCATTTGGTTGCCAAGCGCCGGAGAACCTGGGTTCGGGTAAAAATTTCAGGTCCTCCAACGCCTCCCCCAAGGATAATTGGGGTGATTGTAGAAAAAAATAATTAATAAAAAAATGTAAGTTACATCCAAAGGGTCAGACTGCATCTATTGCCCAGACTGGATTAATTTCAGGGGGGAAAGGGGTGATGCTCAAAAAAAAAAAAAAAATTCAGCTATTGTTAAAGGGCCTGTGAAGAAAGGGGCATTATGTCTGTTTCTTATTACAATAAAGGCTCCTCAGTCTTTACTGACCCCTAAAGTCCTGAAATCACACCAGAAAGACGAGAAGGCAGTCATCACAGGGGGCAGCGTGAGTCTCCGGCTAGGGTCGTTGATGCAACAAGGGAAAAACAAAAATGTGCAGGGCCGGGATGGATGTGAGATGGGGGGTGGGCTGGGGTGGCAAATTATGCTCCATGACCACATCTTCAGAGCTAAGAAGGTGCTCCTCAGTCAATCCCACTGTGTGACCACAGGCACACGGGCACAGAGCCAGCTGAATTACTGCACTGGATGCCCGGACGTGTGCTTCCCTAGCAGGAAGCACGGGGGACTGAAGTCACCGGTTCAGATACTAATACTTGGGGAGTATCCCTGGAGGGGTTCAATAGGGGCAGACATGGTGCAAGTTCTTCATACTAGAAAGGTGTCCTGCGTGTGCACACAGAGCGGGCTGAGGACACATACGGGCAAGCGCAGGATGTGATTTTCTCCAGTCAAGCCTGCCCTCATGTTACTTGTGCACGGCCACAATATTATCTTGCTGCCTTTAGAGAAGATGCTGTAGCAGGGTGAGAAATTGCAAAGTTAATGTTTTGGCCAGCTGCCTAGGATGGCAACTTTTTGTCTGACAAGCCCTGTGACATGGCCTCAATCTCCAATCGCTAATTGGGAGGAACTGAGACTAGCCAATAGGCTCATCTAGAGCTGCTTCGGGCCAATGTAGATTGGTCTCGGCCATGTACTGAGTGATCTGCAGCTGTATCAAAGCTTCTGTTAAAAAACAAAACAAAATAAATTCAATACTTTTAGCTTAACAGTGTGTAATTTAAACAAAAAAAAAGGAAAAATCAAAAATATCCCAGTTGAAAGGGAGTAATAAATAGTGGTTTCCTGAGGATGACTAGTGTTAACAGTAGGGGAATCAAAGAACTTACCTGAAGGGAATATATAAGAAGCCATCTCTCGACAGGAAGTGAAAAAAGGCCTGGTGACTCAGCTGAAAATTGCACCCCTGTCTATGAGGTAGAAGCCTTCACTTTCCAGGATCTTGTAGGACCTTGGTCAGCATTCTGCCATTTTGGTGGGTTTTCCCCCTCCTTTTGATTTTTACAAGGCAGCAAACAAAGGGGCCCAAAACAAGCACTGATGTTGAGTAACAAGAAACAGACTCAGGTACCTTCCCTCTCCCCCTCACTTGGGTGAGTGGGGGTGGGATGAAGAGTCTAAGTTATTCTAATGGTAGCCAATTGATTTGGTTTAGAAAAGCAGGGGACCATAAACAATGTTTTTAATTGTCTAGGCAAGATGCACAAAGAAGCTACCAGCACATAGCAAGCCTGTTTAAAAACCACCATCACTGAAAGCTTTCATGTGAACTGCTTTCAGGCCTCTCAGCCTCTTCTCCCAACAGGCCCAAGTTCTAACCGCACAGATCCAGACATGACCTCAAGAGGGCAGAGACAACTTTTAGTCATGGCTGCAGGTCACCGCCTCTGAAGGAGGGAATGATGAGTGCAATGTATAAGTCTTCATTACTTTTGTATTCCACTTTGAATACTTGTTTCTTTATGTTAAACATTTTAAGGGAATATGGTACTTCTCGCCTTACTGGGCAAGAAATTAAATACATGTCAATAATTTAAAGGTATCTTTGTGACAGAAATAATCTCATCTTTTTTAAATATAAGTTTTGAGTTACCTCTGTTTAAGCTCAGAATAGGCTCAAGTACTGCGAAGTATCTCTGTATTTAAATCATAACAGGTCAAAAACTCCAGAACACCAGCCTCAAATTAGGTTCTTAAATTGGAATACAGCAAATCAATGATAAGAGTGTGGGGGAGGGGAGGGGAGGGGTGGCTGAGTGCCCATAATTTTACTTCAGTAAATAAAACTGGGCAATGCAGATTTAATTGCTGAATGATACTGTGTTTAGAGACTTACTAAACCCCAAGAATATATTATGCCAGCATTCATGGACTTGGACCTCCATATGTATCTAGCACAGATAAACTGGTATAAGGAGAAGGATAACTGAAAAAACTAGCTTCTGACAGTTAGGCTCAATCAGGCTCACTCTATCCAGCCAGATAACAGAATAAAACCAGGAAGAAGTTGAGCTGTTCAACTGAATGTCTCCTCTCCCTCTGAACAGTCATGCCTAGGCCTTGCTGCACACCAAAGTCTGTTTGTTAGGAGCAGAAAGAGACTTCGAAAATGTAAGAAAAAAGAAAAAACCCCCAAAATGCCAAGTTTAAAAAAAAATTGTGGGGGAGGGGGGAGAATCACACTTTGTATTCTTCTCTTTTAAATATTTATCTAAACAAACATATATACAACTCTAATTTGAAATGACAAACAAATCTGTAAACCAAAAGATACATATACCATTGACAGAGACACCTATCTATACAAACCTAGCCCACGGGAGGCTACGTCTGTGGCAATGAGGATGGGAGCCTTTCCAGAACGGAACTCTGCAAAACAAGAACGACACTATGAAATACATTGAAGGCTAAGTGGTATGTCTTTTAAAAATGACCAAATAAACATTCCTAGCTATCTGGCCCTTTTACCCTACCATGGTAAAATTTCAAGTAATGGTGTCAACACGCCAAGGTCTTTTAAATTTAAGAACAGTAATTATTTTGAAAATCTATTGCTCTCTCTTTTAGCAGAGGGGTCAGAGGGGCAATAAACCAGAAGTTACCTCTAATAATGAAATACTATTAAAATGGTATGGCAATTTGTAACAAAATCACATGATCTAGGATTTTTTCCCCTTAAATTATTACACTAAAGTTATATCCCACATGAAATAAAACCAATTTTGGGGCGGGGGCAAGTTTAAAACATGTGGAACGCAAGGACAAACCATACTTTCTCCTGTGAAATAATAGAAAAAAAAATCTATTGGTTTCTGTCCCCAGTTCCTGACACAGAGTTCCTCAAATCCTTATAAATAGGGATGCTAGGAGAATCTTTTATTCTAATACTTAGTCGTTGACCCAGGTTCCTGACAGGGTTCCTAAATCCCTCGTATTTCCTGGGTGAGAAGAGTGCTTTTTTCTGATAAGGTGACACTTGGTGGGCTCTAGAATAGCTCTTGAAGCGGGCTGGTAACAAAAATAAACAAATAAAAATAGTATCAAGCCATAATGAGAAACTTGGCACTTTTAGCTCCACTCCCCATCCTCGGAGAAGGGGAGAGGCACTGGAGATCGAGTTAATGATCCATCATGCCTATGTGATGAAGCCTCCATAAAAACGCAAAAGCATGGGGCTTGGAGAGCTCCTGGGCTGGTGAGCGTTATCTATAAAGACAAGAACTTATTACATAAAGGAAGGGTGGTGTAAGTTGTGAAAAAGTGTGAAGAGCCAGCATTGCTGACCTTAAGAACCTTTGGAGATAAGCCAAAAAATGCCCCAATAGTCAATTAACTAAAAGCAGTGCTAGGCAAACTAGCCTGCAGGTCAAATCTGGCATAACACCTATTTTTGTAAATAATGTCTTGCTGAAACGCAGCCAGGCTGTTTGTTTCCTTACTTACTGTCTTTGGTCATTTTTGTGCTACAACAGCACAAAGCTGAATAGCTGTGACACACACTATCTTACAATCTGCAAAGCAGAAAATATTTACTATGTGGTCCTTTTACAGAAAGTTTATCAATTCCCAAAATAAGAACATCAACAATGCTTAGTTTTGATTTTGAACTCACCATTAAGTACCCAATCTCTTTCTGGTTGACTCTTGTCTCCATGGATACACATAGCTGGCCAACTGTCAGAAGAAAAGTGATCAATATTTTACAAATCTTAAAAAAAAAAAAAGAGGAAACTAAGCTTTAGAAAGAAGTATAGGGCCGGCAGAGTGGTGCGATGGTTAAGAACTGGCTTGGGATGCCAGAGGGCCCCGGTTCGGATCCCACATGAGGGCCAGTGACA
>NW_017731776.1:1325439-1339325 GCF_001890085.2 Hipposideros armiger
ATAAATGGCTGTCCATGCCTGTTAGGCATTATTAAAATATTATACAGTATTCACAATACCAATTTAGAAATTCCTACTGAACTATAAAACCTGAGGCTAATCAATTACCTCCACGCTACACTTACCCATCTCTGCGCATCCTTCGAGTGAGATCATCACATCGTCTCTTTGTCTCTACAAATATTATTGTCTTATTTTCCTTTTCAGCCATTATTTCCTCCATGAGTTGAATCAACCTGAAAGCAAGACCAACAACAATGCAGTCATCTGGAGATGGCCCTACACATGACACAAAAGCTGGATCTGCAGTATCAACACCCCACAGCGACAGTACTTTTCACATTACTTTCTCTACAGCTGATAATTATCAGAACTGCGGTTAAAATCCAAGGATCCAGAATCTTTGCCTTTAACCACAATGTTCTGATAAATGATATGAAGGATGGATTGTTGGAAAGGTAGCAATGCTTTAAGTGTTCTCAGGCCTCAAAAACAACTTTTTCGAACACTTTAACTTCGGAGGGTTATTAGGAAAGGTTTATGGGCATTATCACAATACTGCAGTCTCCCGTACTTGTGGTCCTTTTCACTTTCCATGCAGACATCCACAATCTGCAGGATGTTGTGGTTGGCGCTCAGCTCCAGGTTGCCTACGTTGATCTGGGTGTAATCCCGAAGGAAGTCCTCTGCGAGCTGTCTCACTTCTTTTGGCCAGGTTGCACTCCACATCAATGTCTGCCTATCAGGCTGTGAAGAAAGGAAAGGCTTTCTTTTAGGATAAGGAACTGCGACAGGCAAAGGGCATAGACAGAGCGCATTACCAGCTTTACACACCCTAATTTGGTCGACAATTTTCCGGATCTGGGGTTCAAATCCCATATCGAGCATTCTGTCAGCCTCATCCAGTACAAGGTAAGTACATCGGCGAAGATTTGTCTTTCCTGACTCCAGGAAATCTATGAGGCGTCCAGGAGTAGCTATACAGATCTCAACACCTGTAAAACAAAATCGAAGATGTAGCAACTAAGAATTCTGTAACACTGCCCAAGCCTCAGCAAACTAAGTAGCGCCAGCTCTGCTGGTTGTACTCAGTGCTGCAAGAACTAGCTAAATTTAACACAATACTTGGAAAAGCATGATGTAAGGAGAATTTATGGATAGTCACCATATCCTCACAAAGTATAAGTCTCTAGCCACGTTGGGTTTTCCCCAAATATTTTAACTATACCAGTGCAATTTTTAAGCTGCTGAAATACTGATCTTTTTTCATAAGAACCCATTATTTTCCTTTTCAACTGCATTCATAGAAATTGACAAAGTGAGATCAAGTAAAAATTCTTATGCGCTAATTTTCTTTAAAAAATTACCTCTCTCCAAGTCTCGAATCTGGGGACCTTTAGGGGCACCTCCATAAATGCAAGTACTCTTCAATCTGGAACATTTGCCGTAGTCATCGGCCACCTGCTGTACTTGCTGGGCAAGCTCTCTGGTAGGAGCCAGAACTAGACACTGAAACAAACACACACTTGAGAGACGTATCCCAAGTTAAAAAAAGAAGTATAAAAAGTTATCTAATTCATTTTGTATTGTCTAATTTAGTACTTTCAAGTATGTAATGAGGTGAGAAGTTGGGAAGGCAGAGATACGAGAGTGCGTTGGAGTGTGGCAAAAAATTATGAGAACTAGTATTTAGCATTCGGGATGATGGTTTACTTTTGACACGATTCATTACCATCTAGGTATACTATTTAAGTGGATTTACAGATTGTATAGCCTAGTTTTAATTAAGCTCTCACAAAATGAACAAGTGGCTTTAAAATATTCCTACAACAAAACTATGGATTAAATATTAGTGAGAAACAGATAAATAAGAAAAAAGAGTAGAGCTCACATTTTTATGAATTCTAGTTTAAGCTCTTAGCCAGGCACATCAGGCAAAAACAATGACGACTTATACACAATCTGATTAGTTGGCCAAAATGTAAAATTAAGATATTTTGACACGGGATGTAGAGTATAGTGTGGGGAGTGGACTAAATGGAATTGTAATAGATATGTATGATGTCGGGGGGAGTGGGGTGGTGGATTGAGGGAGGGGGTTGTCACTTTGTGAGGAGTAAAAAGTATAACTATCGCACTGTTTTGTACACCTGAAACTATTTAAAAAAATTTTTAATTAAAAAAAAATATTGAAATAGGTAACACATACACTGTTAACAATAAATCTTGCTCTGTGTACTGATCCATTAGACATTACCTAATGATAATAAAGCTAACTCAGCCATATGGAATATACTATGTATGATGTAATACAAAGTAATACATCATTTCTTTTTGTGAATATTGAGCTATACTGTAGTAACATATATATTTGTAAATACATCAAGTGAAATTTCAGCTCAATTTAAAAAACATGGTAAAAATATACATTCAAAATGTTTAATAGACCACTACTCAAATCTTATAGGAAGTATCACAAATGAAAATAATCAAATGAGAAAATTATGCTGCCTTATCAACATTTACAAAAGTATTACTTAACCACAAATACACATTCCAGACCTGACTTAAACCCAGAGCAGGAACCTCATTTCATAACTCTTTTGTATCCCTCATAGAATCACTGAGTAATTAAGAACTGTACTTAAATTAATGCCTATACATGAAGGTAGTATGCACAGTGGTTAAGAGTAGGACTGATTCAAATTCAGGCTCAGCTATTTAATAGTTATTGTATACGACCGTAGGCAAGTCATTTAACTGCATTAAAATGTATCAGCAAGATGGAGATAATATCAATTCCAGATATGGGGGAGGATGGGTTGAGAATGAAATCTGAATATGCATGTAAAGTACAGTACCTAAACCACAATCATTAAATTGTAGTTATTCCTGGCCGGCCGAGTGGCTCAGTTGGTTGAGTTGGCTTAAGAGTGCAAGCTCTGAGCAACAGGGACGCTGGTTCAATTCCCACATGGGCCAGTGACGCTGAGCCCAAGCTGAGCTGTCGTTGAGCTGCCAAGCAGGATGGCTCAGCTGGTCTAACAAGGTTGCCTGTTTGATGGTGGGCTATGCCTACCCGTAACTAAGACTGAACTTGGCACCTTGAGCTGAGCGGCTGCCCGGATGGGTCAGTGGACAGAGCGTGCGCTCTTAACAAGGCTGCTGACTCCTGCATGGGATGGTGGCTACGCTCACCCGCAACTAAGATTGAAAATGGCACCTGGAGCTTAGAGACCACAAGCTGACGACGGGAAGCCAGATGGCAACTGGCGCCCTCCACAACGAAGACTGAAGAACAACAACTTGGCTGTGGCTGGTCCCTCTCCCAATCCCCCAACAGTGTTCCCCTCCCCAAATTCCCCAATAAAATCTTAAAAAAAATAATCATTCAACTATAAAAAAAAAAATGCAGTTATTCTTCATATTATAAGCAAACTGAAACACACTTACAATTGGACCATCTCCCCTTTCCAAGTATGGCTGGTGGTTAATATGAACAATTGCAGGCAGTAAATACTAAGAGGAAAAAAGAATGACAGTCTTATAAGAAAATTAAGCTGTTATCTTAACAGTTCTAAATTATCACAATTGATAATGCCTAAGTAGGAAAGTGAAAACAGTATTCACAACTGTTCCACACATTTGCAATGTAAATTTAAAAACGAAATGCTTCTATTTAGCAAGAAAAGCTAGGGCCGTCCAAGTGGCTCAGTTGGATAGGAGCGCGAGCTCTGAGCAACAGGGTCGCTGGTTCAATTCCCACACGGGCCAGTGAGCTGCGCCCAAGCTGAGCTGCCAACAGGTGGCAGGATGGCTCAGCTGGTGAGAACACGTGCTCCTAACAAGGTTGCTGGTTCGACTCTTACATGGGATGGTGGGTTATGTCCACCTGCAACTAAGATAGAACACAGTACCTTGAGCTGAGTGGCCGCGAGCTGCCAACGGGCGGCCGGATGGCAACTGGACTTGGAGCTGAGCTAGCTGCGCCCTCCACAACTAAGACTGAAGAACAACTTGGCTATTCCCCTTCCCCAATAAAATCATTAAAAAAAACCAAAAAGCTAAAATATTACCTACACTATCGGAATTGAAGTTTTATAAAGAATTAAAGAATCAAGAATGTATGGGATAATTAGAATAGCAAAATGAGTACGTACTGCCAAGGTCTTCCCAGAGCCAGTCTGAGCAATGCCCACCATATCGCGGCCACTAAGAGCCAATGGGAATCCCTGGCACTGAATCGGAGTTGGTTCTGTGAAGTGCTGATCCATCAACACATCCATCACGTATTCTGTAAGACGACAGATGTGACTCCTTTTAAGTACAACTAAGAACACAGTCGAAGAATTTTAACAGAAACTACTACCTTTGTGAAAGGTATTCTACTTGGGTTTTCAACAAAATCCTCAGTATGGGTCAAAACCTTCAAAAGCTCTACTACCCATGTTTACCACTTAATCCAAATGAACAACTAAGATTCTGTTTTGATGAACACTTACGTGGAAAGTTAGCATGATGGAAGGCAAACACAGGTTTAGGACAAACGTCTCCCCCTCTCACGGTAATCTCCTTCTTACGGCGTAGTTCATCAACCTCATACTATGGAAGAAAAGGATGTAAGACAAATTAGTAAACAAGTTATTCTCAACATGCAAAACTTTATGTTCCAATCCAGCTAAACAATTACCATCCAATACAATTTAAAATGAAAAATATGTGTGAGGGATCTCCCCAACTTTGTGAGTAAATGAAGCAGGTGATAAGAGGTCCATTTTCCACAGGAGGAAACAGATAACTGTACTCAGAAATGTCAAGTAACTTGTCTGAGGTCAGAAATAGGAGAGAGAAACTGTGGAATTTGGGGCCAAATGCTCTTTCCATTATACTTTCTTCTGAACAAGTAACCATGAGTAGGCCAAAAACAACATAACGAGGCCAAAAAGGCAAATAGGAGCACATAATACCAATATATAAATTTAACTTCACAGATGAAAAGACATGACCTCATATACTGTTTAAAATCACATATGACAGGGCCGGCCGAGTGGCGCGTTGGTTAGGAGTTGGCTTGGGACGCCAGCTCTGAGCAGCAGGGCCCCGGTTCAGATCCCACATGAGGGCCAGTGACGCTTCGCCCTCTATAGCTAAGATGGTGAACAACAGCTCGACCTGGAGCTGGGCTGCCCTGAGTCGCCACTGACAGTGTAGGCTGCAGTGGGGCTGGTCGGCAGCGGGTGGGAGCTTTCATGAGCTGCCAAGAGCCTCCGTGAGCGGCCATCCAATGGCTGGCGGGTGACTGCCTCACCCAGGAGGAGTGCAATGATAAACCAACATGGGCCAGTGAAGCGATGTCCTCAACTGGACTGAAGAACAAAAGGACAGCAACTTGTCTGTTCCCCTCCCCCAATTCCCCAATAAAATCTAAAAAAAAAAGACAAAAAACCTCGCATGACAAATTGGTTGGAAGCATAATCAACAAATGAGAACCGAGCAATAAATACATTAGGTACATATTTAAACTGGTTCCTCTTATGGGTACTCAGTATTAAGAATCTAAGGAAAAGTACCACTGCACTATAAAACATGTAATAACAAACAGCAGTATATGTGTAAATTCTGTCTAATGTCTACCTGGTTCATTACTGTGTATGAAAAAAAGGTAAATAAATACCCCACCCCCACCCCCCAAAACTTACTGGAGTCAGCCTTGCCACTTCTGGATGTTCCACATAAAAATTCTTCTCAAACTTGGGGAGCTCACTCAAATCCCACTTCTTTTTACGTAAACGCTCCCCAGGATTACCAAATTTCTTTGGGGGAAGGCCACCACCACCTCTTGCTCCAAATCTAGAAACACAAAAAATTTTCATTTATTAGTATTTTTCAACAATATACCTCAAGCTCCATAAAAACATGTAAAAAGATGGGGCTCTTAGGATACTACCAACCCCCTCCAAAGACAGTATTTTATTACTCTTATATGAAGGTATGGAGAAGTTCGTACAACTTACTTTATTATCCAACAATATCATTATGGGTATGATTACAAAAAGTGGAAAATTAAAAATTCTTATATTTAGAGAAATACATCATGGGAATTATAACCAGATTCTGGAATCTGAAGGTTTGAATTTTCACTCTGCCACTTAACAGTATGATTTTGAGCAAATTATTTCACTTCTGTCCCTCAATTTTCTTACGTAGAGATACTACCACCTATTTCAGAAGTTGCTGTCAAGATAAAATGAGTATGTGTAAGATGTTTATAAAAGTACTTGGTATAGTAAACACTCGGTACAAGTTAGTATTCAACAAACAGTTATTGGGTATCAACTGTGTATGTACTAGGTACTGTTTTAAGTGGTCAAGATACTAAAGTGAATAAAACAGAAGCCTCTACTCTTGTTTAATATTCAGACAAGTAGGTAAGAAAGGACATTTAGTTTAAGCTAAAATTAGGGTTAAGTCTGCAACGGGTAGAAAAATATACTTCAAGTGTGTCCCCCATACTTGGAATAGCTTCTTAGGCCCCCCCTTCCCCTTCCTCCTTTATACTGTACGTGGCACACCTTTTGTCTGTTAATCTGCTAAGGAAAACTACTAGGACCTCCCCAAAAGACCTAATAGGCTAGTCTTCACTTTTAGTTTATGCTAAATGCCAGATCAAAGATGTATGACCTTTCCTTCCTCTTCATTGCCACCTTTACATCTCCTTTTTGTTCTCAGGGAAATGGTACTAGTAATTTAGCTATAAATTTACCGAAGAAATCAATAACAAGTCTTATTTAAGGTTTTAAAAACTCAAACAGATTTAAAACCAATCTTTTTTGCTTTACCTTTCACAACAGACAAGTTCAACTGGAATACAAATATGGTTGCTAGCCAAACTTGAAATGTTCTACTTTTCCTAAAAGAATCCTAACACTAAGATGGTCTTCATTTCTGTATTTCAACCTAGTAAAGTACAGGGCGCTGTTTGGTATACACATAGTATACAGCCTGTTCTCATGCCATTTCCTTACTCCTGAAAACACTATACTGAATGTAGTCTCCCCTTTCCACTCTCACTCATAACACTGTCTTGCACATGGTTTCACTTTATAATTAACAGACAGTAGTTGTACTACTTTAAAGAGCCTCAATTTCCTGGAATTCAAACCGTTCTTAAAGCTGGCTTAAAGACCCAGCTAGACATTTCTCTAAATACAAACATGCAAAGATTGATGGAAGGAAGCTTTCTTGGGACTACGGAGTATCTATATTCAATAGGCAGAACTGGGTCAATTCTGACTGCATTTATGCTACTGCTGAAGTGGTAACTGAAGTCAGGAAACAGAACATGAAAAGCATATTGCACAGGGATACATTACCAAAGATAAACTATCAATGACATCTGCAATATGCTCTCATATTGACCACCTGGACTGACCCCTCCCCCCTCACTTGGAAATGAAGCAACCAACATAATTTTAAATAACAGAAAAGCCAAGTCTCTAGATAGTCCTGCAAAGAAAATAAAAATCACCAAAGACCAATTTCTAGATTGTCTAGTTTATATCAATTTATGTGGTTCCTAGAAGGTGCCATTTCATCACTGCTACTGCATTCTAATGCTACCTAGACCTTAATAATGATCTAGAAGAAAATAAATTTAAGGCTTATTCAAAGTAGCCCTTAATTTAAAAAAATTTTTTTTTCCTTTCTCTATGTTGCTTTGGCTGATTATACAAGACACACTATCCTACACTAAAGGTTAATTTGAAACATGGGGTTCTTTATAAATATGCTGACTTCAATATTAAAGAGCCTTTTACGCTCAAAATTTTTGAGCACATTCGTTCCATCCTTTAAAGATGCACGTATCCTAATCCCTAGCATATTATGCTGCTCATCAAAATATTTTTATTGAGTATTAAGTTTAATTTGGCTTTGCAATAAATGTAGCTTTGATGATTCATATTAACATGCACAATGACACTGGTTTAAATGAACAACACAAATTTTTGGACTATTGGTACATACACTAGTCTCACTCCCTTTTCAAAATATTAATCCATTTCAGCTCTGTAACATTCAGTTAAAGACAAAACAATAGCAATTCAAAACAAAATAAATTTCATAGTAAAGGTAGAGTAAGGGCATGGACCTTATGCAGTGTCATTTTGTTTGAAATTAATAATTTTTAAAGATTTTTAAAAAGTGTCATCTGATACGCCTGTGGTAAAGAAATAAAACATTACTAGTATCTTAGTAGCCTCTACGTGCCTCTTTCAAGTTTGTAACCCCCACTATAACTACCTCGAATTTTAAATATTCCCATGCTTTAGTCTTGTCATATTTGTAGGTATCCTTACATGCATTATTACCCTACCACAATTTGCTTTTTCATTCAATATTGAGTCATCCATGTTGATGCTTTTTTTTTTTTACTGCTGTCCTGTATTCTACTGTATGACTATCCATAATTTATTCAGACATTTGAGCTGTTTCCAATATTGTCCTGAGTGATGATGGTATAAACATCTCTGCACATGAATACTGGGGCACGAGTCCAAGAGTTTCTCTAGACCTTAGAGTCTAGGGTATTCAGCTTAAGAGAAGCTCTTTTTTACTTTACTAGGTAACGTTAAGTTCTTTTCCCTAAGCGGCTGTACTGAAATTCACTTCTCAATTTGGCCATACTGTGAAACACTAAGCTAACATTCCACTTTTAGTCCTCCAAACTTAACACTAAGATAAAATATTTTCCTTCCTAACAAGGTATAAATCAAAATGTTTTTTATTTTGTATATTAAGTGATAATTGAGGTGGTTGTGATTAGTAGATCTGATATTTGTATACCTGAACAACAAAAGACAAAAAAATGTTTGGAGAAATTAACAGAGCACCTACTACAGAGACAATTACATGCATTCTCAATTCCTGAGAACAATGCAAAGTACATACAGGCAATTATTATCCCCATCTTCAGAAGAGAAAATAGGCTCACAACGGTTTAGGATCTTGCCCAAGGTCACACACATAGTAAGAAGGGGGGTCACATTACTTTTTATCCAAGAGATACAACTTTTATTACAAAAAAAGTTAACAGCACAAATCAACATGGATCTATATCTTAAGCAACTTTTGCATTTAACCGACATTAAGATTTGAATCTTAGCATCTGGGAGGATTTCAGTTAATGCTGTCAATTGCCAGCCCTGTAGGCGTGGCATTACTACATGAAAAACTTTCTAGCTAGGCCGAGAAGTTAATGTCCCAGTCCAATTATACAAAAAAAAGGCCATACTTAGAAAACCAACCCCCCCCCCGCAACCCTCCCTTCCCAAACAGCCATTTAGATGGTAATTCCATTGCTTTATATTCCAAAGTGCGTCCTTCGAATTATTTAAGCACGACTAAAGGAATTTAAAAACGTGTTTAAAACTAGAAGCCAGACTTTTAGTCTCTAATTTCAAACCTGAAACTAGAGACTTACAGTTATCTCTGGCTATAGATAACACAAGGGAAGCCATTTCGCGTTAAGATTTTCCTAGACTGAACTCAGAGACCTCATCCTCTTCTCAACAAAAACAATCGTGTTTCACAGATAAACGCTGCAGCCTGAAGAGCTCAAACGAGTTGCCCAAATTCGTCGGGTTCGAAAGCCGGGAAGCAAGAGGCCCAGACAGGGTCTGCGACGGCCAGGCCATCCCCCTCCCGCTCCCTGCGGGGCTGGGGCCGTGCCGCGCGCTACGACGGCCGTCCGCAAGGAGGAGTTGGGGCGTCGCCAAGCTACCACCCCCCTGCCAGGTCATCAGTGACTTCGGGGCCCAGGCCCACCCAAAGGCCTGTGCTCTAAGTCGCTATTATGTCCTGAGTCGCCTCGCCTCCCCGAGTCGGGAGCGCTGTTCGCAGGCCTGCATTCCGCTCAAAGTCTCCCGCTCTCCCGCTACACCGCAGGCTGCGGTCTCCGCTTGAAGCAACCCCCGCCCCCCGCCATGCACACACAAGGCCTTTCCTCCTCCCCTCTTACCCTCCACGGTCACGATCCCGGTCCCGGTCCCCAAAGCCGCCTCCGCGCATGGTCCCAAATGGATAGAGATCTGGGAGCGGGGCACGGATGGCCGGGCTCGGGAGGGCCTGCGGCTCCGGTCTGGTGACGACCGATGGCGGCGGCGCCTCCGCTGTTGGGGCGGCGGCAGGCGCGGCGCTCTCTCGCTCCGACGCGCTGTCTCCCGTCGCAGACGCCACCGTCGCCGCCTCTCTCGTCGGAGACGGGAGCAAAACACAGAGAATCGGGGTTATAAAATTAGTGGGCAGGTTTGGCTACGCTCAAACCCGGCAGTGCCGCGGTTTAGGCGTCTCCTTCCTTCCCAGCGACTGCACAAAATGGCGGCCGAAGCTGAGACTGCTCCAGCTTAACGCTACGTACGTCGGAGACCATACGTAAACAGCGTGTCGGGATCGCCCGAGGGCTTTGCGGAGAACTACGAGTATTCTTGGAAGCATTTTACGTCAGTTGCGGAGATGGACGCATTTTGCGGTTGATAGAAGAAAAACAAAATACGGATCGGGCGTAGTTCTCGCGCCACCTAAACTAGAACGTGGGGTGGGGGTGTAGGGGGGAGAGCCTCCGGCGCGACGTAACATTCTTTGCGTCGTTAGCCGACCCTCTGTTGCGAAGATGCGCAGTGTGCGTAACGTATTCTGTTTGGAGAATAGAGGATTTTGCCGGGTTCGACCGCGGGACGGATCCCGGTCCTCTTGTCCAAGTCGCTTTGCAGAGACAATAACTGTCCTTCATATTTGCAGTCGTCAAGTTTCAGGGTCTCCAGGTGCCAAGAGCCCAGGAGGGTCTTTAAGGTCCCTGACTGGCGCTCTGGCCTCGCCGCCCTGGGCCTGCCTAGACTGGCCGCGCGCCCCGCCGCCATTTCTTTTCTGTGGCCTCTCGCTGTGCTGGCGCCGGCAGCCATGATAGATGTGCCTTGTCCGTTCTTTCGGGAGTTGGTCAGGTGGCGGGCGACGTCTCAGCTGGGTTAAAGCGCTCTGCTACACTTGGTTCACACTGAAGTGCATGTTCTCAACAGAATATTTACACTGTCCCCGGCTGAGCACAGCTGGCTAACAAAGAGCCACAACTGTGTGTGGAGCCCTCAAAGTAGATGCTGAGCTCCCTTGAGCAAGAGCGGCGCTGCCTCACGAGGCCCATGGCAGTCCCTTAGCACACTCTCGAGAGGAAAGGTTTAAAAGCGGTGGTCTTCAGACACAGAAAAGATGGAGGCATAAGTCATGTTTGTAGCCATCCTAGGCCCTGTTCTTAGTTCCTTCTAATCTGGCGTCCCTCTCCCTGTCTGCTCCCTTCTCCCTCAAACTACACTTTAAAGTCTCTCAAGCTTGGCCTGATAGCATGACAGAATTGTTGAGCGGAGCTGTTAGGACCTCAGAAGAACAGCTCGTTTACTATCTCTCATTTATTTCTATAGATGGGTCTAAGTGGGAAGGTTTGCGGTCCCTTATTGTAGGAGCTGACTGGTGTCTCCTACTCTGTGTTCTGAGTGTTTCCCAAATTATTATAAAAGCAGCATAAGGAAAGGATCTTCGTGACAAACTGTTCAGGTTTCTCTTGGGCCATAGAGGCCGATGAGTAATCAGATTAACTGAACAAGTGTTGAATGCCTAATGGGCCCAAGCACTGCGCTAGGAACTGGGGCATGGCAGTGAACAAATGAGTTACTACACTCCTGGAGTTCACACTCGAGTGGGGAAGATAGACAATAAATGTTTATGTCAGGGTAGCTAACTAAAATATAAAGAAAGAAACATAAAGCAGGGAAAAGGGATAGAGTATGAGTGCCTGTGGGAGAGGAGAGTATGCCTGTGACATGGTGTTACCTAAGGTGTCCTGCCTGAGAAGGCCTCCCTGATCAAGTGACATCTGAGCAGAGACCGAAAGTGAGGGAGCTAGCCTTGCTGATATAGAGAAATGAGCAAGTGCAAAGGCCTTGAGGCAGAATGTGGCTTGAGTAGAGCAAGGAGGAAGGGCAGGAGAGGGCCAGATTTTGAAGGGCTTGTTGGCTACTGTAAGGACTTGGTTCTTTCCTTTCAGTAAATTGGAAATCTCTAGAAGGTTTTAAGGAGGGTGACATAATAAATGGACCCCTATGGCTGCAGTGTGGGGAATAAATTGAGAGTGAGCTAGGGCAAAAGCAGGCAGATTAATTAGGCTAGTGCAGTAATCCAGCAAGAGATGATGGGGCTTGGCCCGGGTTAATAGCAACCAGTAAGGAAGAAATGGCCTGACTGAAAATCGAGTTATGACTTAATGAAGGGTGGAGTACGAAAGAAAGAAGAGTCGAGGATGGTTCCTGTAGGAGTTGGCCAACAATGAAGCTCCTACTGGGACTTAGACTTTATAGCACTGAGGGAGTTATTTGGACTGGTTTCTATGATATATGCTAAGTAATTAAATCTGAGGCTCTGTGTATAATAATAAATAACATATAAAGTAAGGTAGCTCCATTGAAAGCCCCTCTACATTTTGCTAGGGAAAATAATTCATATTTTGCTACTAGATCAGTACTTAAGATGCTGTTTCACAGCATCTCATAACTCCTTTTTTATTATTATTATTGGGGAACAGTGTTTTTTTAGCACCCATAAGCTCCAAGTCAAGTAGTTGTTGCAATCTAGTTGTGGAGGGCGCATCTCAGTGGCCCATGTGGGGATCGAACCGGCAACCTTGGTGTTATGAGCACTGTGCTCTAACCAACTGAGCTAACTGGCCACCCCACTCCTTTATCTTCATAAGGCTTTTCATAGTATATAACTATATATTTCTGTCATTTTTTTGCCCTCGTAAAAAATGGTCAATTTTTAGTCTTCCGTTGGAAGACAAATTTCTGATTATAAAGTAAATCCATACTATACGTTTCTCATTCTTTGCTATATCTTTGTGATTTCCTACCAAAGATGGTTGAAGCTTATTACATTTTTCTAAACACAGAGGAAGATTTTCATTAAGTAGGGCAGTCAGAGAACCTAGGCATTTCATTAGTAACAGCTAAGACTTGGTAAAAAATGAAAATATGATTTGCTTAATTCATCCTTTCTTTGAAAACCTAACCATATCTTACCATACCAGATGATTCAGTAATCACGCTCTTTGATATTTACCAAAAAATTTGAAAACATGTCCACAGAAAAACCTGCACAACGATGTATTTTATAGCAGCTTTACTCATAATTGCCAAAACTTGGAAGCAACCAAGATGTCCTTCAGTGGGTGAACGAATAAATTGTGGTACATCAGACAATGAAATATTATTTAGTGTTAAAAAGAAATGAGCTATCAAGCCATGAAAAGACATGGAAGAAATTTAAAGGCATAGTGCTAAGTGAAAGAAGCCAATCTGAAAAGGCTACATATTGTAAAATTCCAACTATATGACATTCTGGAAAAGGCAAAACTATGGAGATGGTATAAAGATCAATGGTTGCCAGGGGATGACGGGAGGAAAGGATGAACGGGTGGAGCAGAGAGGATTTTTAGGGCTTAAGCGTTGTCAGAAAAGTCACGATGTATTTTGTCTGTGTTTTTCAAAGGTCATTTATTTATATAAAGAACAAAGATCAATCAATGATATATTGCCCGTTTTGTTCAATAACCTTTTGCTATCTTTCAGTGAGCTTCATAATTCGTCGTTCATAGAAGGACCTGTCTTTATTTGTGAAAAGCTGAACAAGGTGTTAATTTACAGCCTCATCTGAATTGAATGTTATACCACGCAAGGAGTTTTTTTTGTTTTTTTAAAATTAATTTATTTTTTATTATGAAATACACATTTTTTAGAATTAGTTTCAGCTGTACAACACAGTGCAATAGTTATACTTTTAGCCCCTCG
>NW_017731776.1:1339805-1365491 GCF_001890085.2 Hipposideros armiger
TATATTCACTTATAGTTAACATACAATATTATACAACATCAGCTTCAGGTGTACAGTGCAGTGATCAAGCCTCTTCCCCATCCATGATGCAAGACATGTGACCACCTGACACCCTCTGTTTCATTTAGTTGCATGCAAGGAGTTTTGAAGAGGGCAAAACAAGTGGAAGTCTGATGATGCAAGGTCAGGTGAGTATAGTGGGTGTGGCAACACATCCCATCCAAGCTCCAATCATTTTTGATGGGAGATCAAACGTGTGTGGTCTCGTGTTGTCACGATGGAACACAACTCCTTTACAATTAAGCTCTGGATGTTTCTGGATGATGGATTCATTTGAACTGTCCAATTGCCGACAGTACACATTCGAATTGATTGTTTGGTTCCTTGGTAGGAGCTCGAAAAATACGACACCTTTAAAATCCCACCACACTGAGAGCATAACCTTCCTCTGATGAATGTCTGCTTTCGATGTTTGAGGCGAATCATCACGTCGGGACCAAGACCGCTTGCGCACCACATTGTTGTAAACAATCCACTTCTCATTACCAGTTATCATTCGCTTCAAAAAAGGATCGTTTTCCTCAACGTTTAATGAGCATATTGAAGATATTTATACGTGCCGTCAAATGAACTTCTTTGAGTTCATGTGGAATCCAAATATCAAGTTTGCTTACATATCCCAGCTTCTTCGGGTGGTCATGAACGCTTGAATGATGGATGTTCAATGTTTCTGCAATCTCTCATGTCGTGTAACATGGGTTTGACTCCATCAATGCCTTTATTTTGTCATCATCAACCTGGGTGGGCCTCCCTGACCGAGGAGCATCATTGAGATCAAAATCACCAGCATGGAATTTCGTGAACCATTGTTGGCACTGACGTTCTAGTAGAGCATTGTCACCATAAACTTTATGCAACTTTTCACAAGCTTGACTCGCGTTCTTCCCTTTATGGAAGTAAAACAGTAAAATATGGCAAAAATGCACAGTTTGGTCTTCCGTCTTCAACTTGTAAAATCTCCAAAACTCAACCAAATCACTTAATTTCTTTTAGAATGAAGCTAGAACTGTCAGCTGTCAATTGACATAGCAATCACATAGATGCCAACGACTCTAGTACTTCCAAAAATGAGCTAGTGCCATCTGTTGCAAACATGCGTCATGACTTTTTCAAAGACCCAATATTCTGCATGGTACCATCATGGTAGATACATGTCATTACACATTTGTCCAAACCCATAGAACATACAACACTAAGAGTGAACCCTAATGTAAACTATGGACTTGGGGTGATTATGTGTCAATGTAGTTTCATTGATTGAAGCAATGGGGATGTTCATAGTGGGGGAAGCTGTGTGTGTGTGTGTGTGTGTGTGTGGAGACAGGGGATACAGGGAAACTGTATTTCCACCCAATTTTGCTGTGAACCTAAAACTGCTCTGAAAAAAAAATAGTCTTTAAAAACAAACCCCTAAAGACTGACAACTATTGAGTGCTCATGCCCACTGTGTTCCAGGCATGTGCTATGAGTTTTTATTTTATCCTTATCTGTAAATGAGATAACAGTACCTCATAGGGAGCAAATGAAACCCCTCCTCAGAGTGGTGCGTGGCACCTAACACTCAACGTATGTTAGTGGTTAGTTATCGTCTGTCCACTTTACAGCTAAGAAAGCTGAGGCTCAGGTTAAGTGCTAACCCAGGGTCACACAACAGTTGGCATAGCCTGATCTCAAACCCAGGTGCTCTGGCAAGGTTTTGACTTGGCACTATTTAGGGCCCCATAATTTATTGTGGGGAGTTATCCTATGCACTGTAAGATGTTAAACAGCATTCCTGGACTCTACCCACTAGATGCCAGTAGAATTTCCCTCCTCCAAGTTGTGACAGAATGTTTCTAGACATTGCCAAATGTCTCTCAGGGGGCACTGAGACCCACCCCCATTGACAGCCACTGCTCTGGAACCTCTATGCTGTGCTACCTCCCTGTGGGATCACAGGGCCAATATCTTTCTCTTTCCATTGTCAAGTTTTTCTGCAGATGCGGTTTGCTTTCTGCAGACTCCACCTGCCAACAATACCATTGCCATTTTTCATTTTATTTGTTTTATTGTTGTTATTATAGCAGTAAAATTTACACTCAACTCAATTTCCAACCACTAAGAGAATTATTCCATTTGTTTAAAGTTGTAAAACCATAGTTGTTTTTAAGCTACTTTGTGAACCACCTGTACTAAGTTCTGTACATACCTTCTCTTGTCTCATTGTCACGACTCTGCAATGTCATAGTCATTAAACTCACCTAATGTGAAACATAATGCCTCTGCTTTCTATCTTGGTAGGACTCAGGTTGGTTCTTTGATAGCTTGGTTTATTGTACTTTAGATATAAGAGATTGAGAATGCTAAGGTACTTAAATCAATGAGGTAACTTTAAGCAGCTGCCTTTAAACTATGGTACACAAGGGACACATAGGAACAGAGACTTTTCAGGAAATCTATCTCCAGAACTTGAACTTTCATATATATTCCTTTCTAAAATTGATATGACTGAGAAATTTGCTTAAAATTGCACCCTCTCACTTTATAAATGAAAAGAATATTTCTATTCTGCCCAAAATTTTACTACGGACTTTGCCATGGAACTAAAAATCTCAGAGGTGCAAAATACAGGGATAATTAGAAATGCTGACATTGATGACTTGAAAAAAATAAATGATCCTAATGCCTGGGTAACACGTCCATTTGCAAATTAGGGGAATTCCAGCTCTTTGATTGCAACAAAATGGAAGGAGGACCATGTGGAATTTCTACCGACAGATACATTAAAAATAACTTCTTGAGATGATTACTGGATTTTGGGCATATAACTTGGAAGAAGATCAAATAATTGAGTGACATTACTATAACAAGACTCTTTCCGTTCTCACCTACTAAATTATGTGATCAAAATTTCTCAGCACTGATGGCTATAAAAAGGGAGAGAAAAAAAAATAGCCAGAAGTAAGTGTTCATAGATACGTAATCTATTTTTTTCTTAGTCTCCATCTTTTTTTTTTTTTTAAAGAATTTTATTGGGGAATTGGGGGATGGGAACAGTGCTGGGAAATTGAGGGAAGGGGAACAGACAAGTTGCTGTCCTTTTGTTCTTCAATCTAGTTGTGGAGGACGTTGCTCCACTGCCCCAAGTTGGCACCATCATTGCGCTCTTCCTGGGTGAGGCAGATCAGTCACCGGCTTCTGGACGGCTGCTCACAGCGGCTGCTGGCCGCTCACACTGGCTGCTGGCTACACACCGTAGTCCATGGCAACCCACTGCAGCAGGGGCTGCAGCCTACACCATGGCAGGCGACTCACGGCAGCCCAGCTCCAGGTTGAGCTGTTGTTCAGCATCTTAGCTGTGGAGGGCAGTGTCACTGGCCCTCNCGGCTGCTGGCCGCTCACGCTGGCTGCTGGCTGCTGGCTACACACGGTAGCCCATGGCAACCCACTGCAGCAGGGGCTGCAGCCTGCGCTGTCGCCGACGACTCACAGCAGCCCAGCTCCACGTTGAGCTGTTGTTCAGCATCTTAGCTGTAGAGGGCAGTATCACTGGCCCTCATATGTGGGATCCGAACCGGGGCCCTCTGACGTCCCAAGCCAGTTCTTAACCATCGTGCCACTCGGCCGGCCCGAGGGGGGGCTATTTAGAGGCCACTAAAGAGGTGAACCCAGACCAGGTAGGGCCTGAGAGAGCTGCAGAGCCATGTTACATCTAAAGGAAGTACTTCACTGTCCAGCCAATTGCTGCCAGGCAGAAATTTAGGCCCAGAGGTGTTAACTGACTCTAATTGAATGTGTGTGTTAGTGACTTTTGTATTAGAGAGTGGAAGAATGGAATCCCATCCCCACTAAGTGTTTTTCAACTTTGCTATTCTGTGTAAGTCTCTTGATTAAAAACTTTCCGTGACTCCCCATGACCTAAAGACCCAGTGTTAGCTCCATAGTCTGACATTCAAGGCCTTCCAAATCCTGGCCCCAACCTCTCATCCTTCCTTGCTTTGGCAAATCTCAATCTCTATTCTCTGTTCATTTACGTTTTCTCCCTACCCCCACCCCCCAACTCTTGTGATTTTTGTTAATCCCTCTTTGTGCCTACAAATAAGAGAAATTCAAAGCCCACTTCTGGCCCCTCCCCTGGTTAGAACATTAGGGAAGTGATCTCCTGTTCTCTGGCACTTAGAGGCTTTAATCACTGGATTAACCATGTGAAAACAGTATTTTTTTCTGCTCTCTTTTAGGTAACAGGAGCAGCTGTTCAGTTGCTCCCCTCAACAAATAGCACACAAGCAAGCTGAGGAAGAAAAGAGTTCAGACTGTACAGTCAGCTCACTAGGGGTGAAATAGTCAGAATTAAAGAGGCAGAATGACTCACAAGCCTAGAGATTAACACTGTTAATGCCTTTTAAAGACTCTAAATGAGAGGGCGGGGATTATGATTATCAAGGTGTGACAAATACTACACTCACATACACAAATGCTTGGCACTTACCTTGTGGAATGCACAAGATAATTCATCCACCCTACTCTTTGCCTCAGCAAATGGACCTTTCTAATTAGGATGGAACAAGAAAAAATTTTTTTGGTGACAGAAAAAGTTATAATTCTTTAGCAGCCTTCTAAATCAAGGGAATGCAGTAGCCAAAAGCTCTTTGGTTTGTTGACTCTAAATGAATTTAGACAGTATTAAATGATGGGTATGGGGGTGCAAAATCTGAGAAGCCAGATAAGGTAAAAAAGCTTTGCATGGGGGGGTAGTGTGGGGAGGCAATAAGGCAGTGATTTTACCTTCAATAAAATCAGTAATGCTTACTAATGCTTAGAAGAGGGTGTTTGCTTAATGGAGGTGCCACTAAGATGCCACGGAGTGCTGAGTTCCGCTTCAAAATGGATGCCAGTTGGGAGCCTGTCAGTGGGGACACAGCCACATGTGAGGTAACTGGCTCTCGGTCCGAAGAGAAAATTCAGTGATGTTTCAGTAGATTGTAATGCATAGGGATGTAATCTGTTCCTGTTCCTTCACCCTCCATGCCCTGTTGCAAAGGCTGCAGCCAATTCCAGGGTTTTCACCAGTTGAAGTCCAGGTGCAGCTGCATTTACTGGTGCCTCCTCGCTTGCTAGCAGTAGGAGAACAATTATTACAGGCTTAGACTGACCACAGGCTGCGTGACCAAGGCCATTTCAGTGTCAGCTTTTCAGTTCTGGAGAAGCCATAAAACAGACCCATGCAAACTACTAGGTCACTGTGGCCAAGGACCACCTGCCATGTCACCTGCTGGGCCCCAGTCTCTGAGCAATCCTTCTGGGTGGGGCTCATGAGTTAAAGATCAGACATGCCAGAGCTGTGTGACTATGACTGCAGGTGCTGGGGAGGCCCTGACAGTCTCCTGAACTGCAGCAGGGCCTTGTCTTAGCTGGGGATACAAACAACTCTTCTTCCCTAAGGACAGGTGAGTGGGGTTCTCTGTTTGCTTTTGACAAACAGAGAGGAAAAGTCAGCCCTCATAGGCTGGAGGGGAGGGGGTAGGGAGGGATATGCTAAAATCGAGGCCAAACTCCTTAGTAGCTGAACAAGAGTTAGAGGGCTGGTTCGTGTTTTTAAATATCCTTCTGTGTTCCTGAGCCAGATATAGGGGTGTTGATTAGATAGGGAATGAGTGGCGAGTCAGAGACGAAAGTTGGTAATATCCTGCTGAGGAATAGAGTGGAAAGAAGGAGCATTGACCACCAAATACATAATTATGTTACAGTCAGTTGTACTTTAGAAATATATAAACTTAATGTGAAGAAAAACAGGCTGGCACCAAAAATCAGAACGTAAGGACAAAAACAATGAAAACACTGATAGGTCAATTAAAAACCAACTGGTGTCTTTAAGATATTATATAATGAGAAGGAAAACACTGATATTTATTAATTTTATCACAGAGTCAAAATGTAGTTTGCACACACTTGGAGAAAAACCAACTAGCATTAGAGTTATCTCTGAGGAAGGACTGTATCAATCTCTTTCTCTCTCTCTCTCTCTCTCTCTCTCTCTCTCTCTCTCTTGTGCTTAGACTAAGGCATCTTCCTAGAAATTAATCAATACTGAGGCACTAAGTATATTGAAGACTAAGGCTGAAGGCCTGGCCCTGAGGTATGGAACGTTCTCCACCACATGAGACCTCTTGGGAAAAATCCAATTAGCCTTTTCAGGTTGAAAGCCCTCTCTCTGTGCCTGCCTTCAGACTTAAAGTCTTAAAAATGTTATTTAAATATTTAAATCTTATGTTGTTATTTAACTTTCCAAGAGTCTGTGTCTCGTGTTCCTGACCATATTGTAGCTCTTGAAGATGAAGTCTTCCTACCCCCAAATGGCCCAACAGAGCACCCTGCACAAGATGGTTACACTGATACCTCTAAAGAACCATGTCTCCTGGTATTCAAGCCCCTGTGTAATCCTCTCTTTAATGACTCTGGGATTGGTGTGTGACTTGCTTTGTTTAGCCAATGGGACATTAGCAAGTGTGAGGCGAGTAGAGGCTTGAGAAGCACTTGCCCTCTTGGAACCCAGCTGCCATGTAAAGCAGCTCAGGCTAGACTACTGAATGATGACAGAGAAAAGTCCTGCCCTTTCCATCACCCCTGCAAAGACCCCACATATATGGGTGAAGCCATCTTAGACCCTCTGGCCAACCCACGAGCTACATGATTGAGCTATTTTCTTGCTCCTAAAAGAATGCCTCATTTTTTTCTAGGTGTTGTCATGTTAGGATGTGAAAGTAGAACTGCTGTAGCCATCTTTTGACCATGAGGGAGCTTTTGGAGAACAAAACCAGCACACTGAGGATGGGGAAGTAGAGAGAAAGAAAGAACCTGGGCCCTTGATGACATTAAAGAATTGCTGAATTAACTAACTATGGAGCTAGCTGACTTCTGGACTTTTTATTATATGAGATACATTGTTTAAGTTACTTTGAGTTCAGTTTTCTGTTACCTGAAGCTGAAGGCATTCTAACTGATACAGACCTCAACCAGCTCTACTGGTACAAGGACAAAATTCCTGAAATGCCCTGCATAGTATATAACAGACATTCAATAAATTTGTCATGGCTGAGGAAATAAAAGATTTTGTGGTAGAGAATGCTAATTGCTGACCCAACAACCATTCTCCCTTTCCTCCTTAATTACAGACCTCTGAACTATAGCTGGGCATACTGCTGTCTAGAACAAAAGACTATTTTCCTACCTTCCCGTGTATAGATAGGGCCATGTGACTGAGTTCAGGCAAATGAGTGTAAGCGGAAGTGTTGTGTGGGAGGGCTGATTCACAGGAGCTGACTCAGCTGGAAGGAACCTTTGGTTTGTCCTGCATTTCATCTTGCTTCCCCCAACTTGGTTTTTCTGACTAGTGTTCTAGGCGCCATCTTGGGCCATGAGCTGGCCTTGAGGATATAAGGCAAGAGCTAGAATGGTCAAGCAGAAAGACAGAAACCTGGGGTCCTAATGAGAAAATAGAATTGCCAAAGCAGCTCTGAACTGCCTGGCTTCAGATTTCTTGTCTATGAGAGAAAAACAAACCTCGATTTTACTGAAGACATCATTATTTTGAGTTTTTCTCTTATATTCAGCCAAGTAAAATCCCAACTAATAGTCTTTTTATAACTTTCCTTTTAAAATACTGAAGGCTGGTGTAGAAGAGTATATGAAGAGTATGAGTAATGAGGAATCTCTCACCTGAGTGTTAGCAAGCCCTTCCCGGCTTCCTTTTTTCCAGTCCCTTGAAGCAGCATTTGGGAGTCACTTTTCTGTGCCTCGATTGAAGTTCTAGGTTGCAAATAATAGAATCCAACTCTGGCTAACTGAAGCAAAGGGAGATTTCTCAAAAGGACATTAGGGGTCACTGAGTTGGCAGGAGGCTGGATAGCCCCCCTGGGAATGGACAGCAGTCTGGGCAGCTCTGCAGGCTTGGAGTCAGAACCCTGCAGCCTAGCAGCAGGGACAGCCTGCTCAGGTTACTGCCAGTGCTGCTGGCCCTGCCGCCCCAGATGTCACTGCATAAATGAGTGCCCTCTGACCCATGTTCTCATCCTTGCAACCGTCACTCAGTATCCAATGTCTCAGGACAGACTACATGAATTGAGGAGAGGTAATTTTTAAAAAGAAAACCAGGGTATTTTTATGATGAAGAAATGGAAACAGTGTAATCAAAAAATTATAAACGTTTACCATGTCCATCCAACAAGCCCGAATCAGGTGAAGGAGACTTGACTGGCAGCAGCTTGGTATATAAGGTCCCAATCCTTCTCTCCATAAAAGATACCCTTCTCTGAGTCTAGTCTATTGTATTACTTATTTTTGTCTTGGCCACCCTATTCTGATCTCTTGGCTTTCTGTCCTTGTTGTTTCTTGTTCTTTAAGGAATGATTGAACAGGAAAGTTAGAAAGGGAAGGTTGAAATCATCTATTTTCAATCTCTTCATTTTCTAAGAATATGCTAGGTTTCCCCAGATCTTGACTTCCACGTTTCTGACTGTAACCAGTGTTGAGTTCAGATTGTGTCATCCTGGTGTTTGACCTTGACTATACCTGATTCTTACTAACTGCTATGGGATTGTGTCCTCCCTGCCCCGAAATTCATATGTTGAAGTCCTAATCTCCAATACCTCAGATTTCGCCTTATTTGAAAATGGGGTCATTGTAGATGTAATTAGTTAAGCTCAAGTCATACTGGAGTAGAGTCAGCCTCTAACCCAATATAGCTGGTATGCTTAAAAAGGGGAAATTTGGATACAAAGACATGCACTCAGGGAAATGCCATGTGAAGATGTAGGCAGAGATCAGGGTGATCTTTCTACAAGCCAAGGAATGCTGAAGATTCCAGGAAACAATCAGAAGCTAGGGAGAGGCATGGACCAGGGCTCTTCCTCACAGCCCTCAGAAGGAACCAACCTTCATCTTGGACTTCTAGCCTCGAGAACTGTGAGACAATCATTTCTGTTGTTTAAGTCATCCAGTTTGTGGTACTTTGTTGTGGCAGCCCTAGCAAACTAATAGACTCACCTTCCCAGGTAAAATCCCTAATCTCTATTTGACACTTCATTCCTGTTCATGATACAAACATAATCTTTTCTCATAGGTTAGAGAACTTTGTCAGTCACCTGTGACTCTGCCTTCTCTTCCTTTCTTTATATTCAATCTCGCACCAAATCTTAACTACTTTTTAAAAAATATCTATCCATTTCATTGCTACCACCTCAGTCCCATTCTTCATCTCACAATTGAATTATTAAAACTGTTCCCTAAAGGGTCCCCCTGATGCCAGTGTTGTTTCCTTTATCTGGTTTTCCATGTCTCCAGCTTCCCCATGCCAACAGCCTCCACTCAGAGCCTTGCCTGAGCCTTCCCCTATTTCCCCACTGCAAGCTTTCCCATTACGCTGCCTTCGAGTCTCTACCAAAAGGAAATGAAGGTCTCTGACCGTCTTGCTGTAGCAAACTGAATAAATAGCCTCGGTTCTCATTTGGTGGTCTTTGTTTATTTCCACAGAATGAATAACATATGGTGGAAAAATGCTTTTTCTAGTGCATTTTCTAACGTGGTGGGAAGTGACCCTAAAGCTGCAAGCAGCATCTTGGCTATTGTGTCGGGTCTGCCTGTCAAAGAACAATAGCAGCACGGAAATGAGCAGAGCAGGACATGGAGGCAGAGAGAACTACTCATGCTTCTGTTTGGGATCTTGGCTCCAGCTGTGACTAAAGTTAGCTCTACTTTTGGACTTCGCAGTTTCCTAAGCCAATGAATTTCTGTCTTGCATTTGCTAATTTGAGTTTCTGTGGCTTGCAACCAAAAGAGTCATGACCAACAATCAAGTCTCTTTTTTTGAGCCCCTCTGACCCCCTTAGAATAAGGGGCCAGAGCTATTTCTACAACCAGGTGGAGAGGGAGGACTGGAAAGCCCTGATGCTTTGGTCACTTGTGACAAATTCCTTGGCCTAGAGAAGTTCAATGGGCAAAATGCACAATCTCCTGTGTGGTCCCAAAGTTGGGCCCCAAGGTGACAGCTTTTTAGTTCACGTTCTTATGCTCAGCTACTGTTCTCCCAAGCGGGACATATTAGAGTGGCAGGATCCAGGGAGGTTTCCAGCCTTAGCCATGTGCCATACTAAAACCAGCCCTCCCCACACAGCTGTAGGCCCTCATGTTGAGCCCTGGTTTTCTACCCTACCGCCCACCTCTTGGTAAATTCTCCTGGTCGGGGTACTCACCTTAACCCAGGAAGATTTTCTGAATTTCAGATCTTGGGAGTTTTATTTCCTTCCCTATCAAAAGGCTCTGGGCTCCTATACAAACTAGTCCATTCCCTCTCCAGGGCTTGGTATACCAGGGAATCTCCAGAAGATGCTCAGCTTTGATCAAGCAACAACATTTCCCTTCTCTAGAACAGAAGGTATTCATTTTTTATTTGCATTCTTAAATAAGCCATTTCTTTTTTTTTTTTTTAGCTGAGCCATCCTGCCACCTGTTGGCAGCTCAGCGGCTGCTCAGCTCAGGCTAGACTCGAACTGCTGTTGCTCAGAGCTCAAACTCTTGAGCAAGCTCTTAACCAACTGAGCCACTCAGCCGGCCCAATAAGCCATTTCTTAAATGGCTTTGCAGAATATAGAAAATCTGCCCCTAGATGACTTTACCTCTGTTTATTCAGAGAAGCAGTTTCTGAGGTTTAAAAAAAGTAAAATGGAAAAAAAAAAGGCACTTATTTCCCAGTACCCCACGCTGTGAACAATTCTGCTTGTCAGGTTGGTCTCTTTGTTTCCAAATCTCAGCTTCTACACTCTGCACATGCTGTCGGCAGCTTAAGCTTTCCTCTTCCATTTTTGGAACCCTACAATCCAAGACCACACTATGGCTATATAATCATTTCCTCTCTCATTCTTTCAAAACTATTTGTCTTTTCTCTTAACTAATGTACACATACTTTGAAGGCAGAAACCATACTTTCCCTATATATTCTTTAGCACTTAGTATTCATTTTACAATTGGTGAGTAAATGACAATGAATGATCAAATATCTTTTGTAACAAATAGTACTTTCAATACTTGAATTTTCATACAAGTTGCAATGTAAGAGATTAAATCTTTTTGAAGTTTATAAAAATTGTCATAAATATTATTATTTTATTATTTTAATTTCAACTTATTATACATACAGTTGAAAACTAGATTTTATTTTGTTTAACAATTAGAAAAATAACATTCTTTCACACATTTCTAAATTATTATTCACAAATTTTACATTTAAATTAACTTTAATATTTAAAAAGATTTTGAATTCACTACCCAAAACGTAAGAAAAGTCATGCTACCTTTGTGACCCAAAATTGTAAAGTTCCTTATTACCTTCTTCTTTAGTTTCCCAATAAAATATGTATAAATTAGAAGTATATTTTTAAAAGTAACTTTAGCTTGTCAAAAAGTCAAATGATTAAAATTTAGCTTAGTTTAATGTTTCTTTTCTGTTGCTATAAAGGTGAATGTACAGTTTGATACTGTAAGTAAAAAAAACTTTTTTGTGTGTCCTGTAAACACTCCTTCCTTAAATGTCTTCCTCCTTTGGAAGTATATTCACCTCTGTAAGCATTTGAGGAGAAATCTGTAGGAGAGTGGGACATGTCTGAACTCTTGGATTTTCCTTCTTCTTAGTGGCTCACTTTAAAAAGCTGAGGTTAAGAGAATCAGGTACCCTTTCCCCAACTAGGTTTCAATAGGTTCATTCATTTATATATAGTATATATATTCCTGAATTGACATACAATATATAGTTATAAATCAGGGACTTTTAAGATAAATATAAGATTTAAATAAAATCTCTTGATGACTTTCCTTTAATAACATGTGAAAAAAACAAACTCTTAACTTCAAGATCTGAAATTTGAGACTGCTTTTCCATTTCTTCAGCTCCTAATAAGCACTAAAAAGCAATTTGCATCAATTCGCCACCTACTCCTTGGCATCCCCGATTCCTCCAGCAGTTATTGCGAAGGTGGCTTCATTTTCAGGCATCTCAGGGCTAACAGAATACAAGGGAACAGAAGTTTATAAAAAGCTCTATTTCTATAAATACTATATTCATGTCACAGGCATCACACTCCTATTGGTCTGACTCTCCAGAGACATCTCAGGGCTGGTACAGCTGAATGTGGACTACAGAATTTACCTATGGATACTGACCCATTTTTGATCAGTTTATAATTATCCCAGCATTCCCATCTGACTATGTATGTGTGGTAATTTGATTTTTCTTTTGATCTGGTTATAAAATCTTATTGGTTCCTGTATTACTTCACATATGTAGTCAGCATTACTTTGATTAACTACATAAATCTCTGTTCCTCAAATTATCCTTTGAATCAAAGATTTCCTCATTAATTATGGAGTTGAATAAAACTTAGACACATGTTCATTTTATATTTATTTGCAAGAAAGTCATGTTTTTCATTTTTTAAAAATCATACTTTAGCATGTGTTAGACCCTGTAGATTTTACAAAAATGAGACATAGACCTTACTCTCAAGAAGTCTAACAGGTGGGTTATGACATACAACACGTAAAGTAAGCTAAGTTTCATGTCAGTGTACAGGTAATAGAACTCTAAAGAAAGGAGGGTATGCCAGGTAGGTTGATTAGGAAAGGCTTGGTAGATAACAGCTGCAGGGCCTTTGAGGCAGAAATGGGAGTCATCCAGGTAGTGGTAATGGCATAAACAAACAACAAAAAATGGCAATAGAGAAGCTTGTTTTGTGTATAAGAAAGACGGAAGAATAAGAAGTTAGGTTTAGATATGTTATGTTTGAGGTACCTTTGGGACAGTCATGTAGAGGAGCTCTGTAAGCTGGAAAGGAATATCTAACGCTTGAGCAAAAGATTAGACTAGAAATTTGAAAATCACTGACCATGAGAGAAAGAGCTTACTGCTACTTTGTGCTGTTATTATATCCAGGTTATGGGGACTGTATAGTAATACTAATAGCTTCCATTTATTAAGTATTTCCTATTTACTATGTGTCAGACTCCCTTGTTATTTCATTTAAACTTTATGATACCTCTTTCAGGTATGTATTATTATCCACATTTTACAGATGAGAAGACTGAGGTTCAGAGAGAAGTAATTTGCCCAAGGTCACACTACTAGTAAGTGAAGATGCCAGAGTTAGAGACTAAGGTAAGGACTCCAAGCTCATGATCTTACCCACTAGGCATGCTGCCTCTCAAAGTTGGTTCTGGTTTTTTATTTTGTTTGTTTGACTGTTTTGTTTTGTTGGGAGGTGGAGATAAGGCAGTATACTTTGAACACACTGTGGGTAAGGTTACTTCCCTGAGGGTCTCCCCTGAGGATAGCAAATGGGCTGTAGATAAGGTAGGTCTTGCTAGATTAAAACTGGAGTTGAGTAAGAAGCCCTGAGTGGAATTAGAAAATAACCTTTGGCCTTGATGGAAAATACTCAGTTGGCCACTTACAAAAAGCAGGAAGAGAAGGAGCTGAGAAAGAGGGAAGCCAAGCAAGGTATCTGCAAAGTTGAACCAGAGATTATGTTTGTTTGTTTTGTTCTAGAAACAGAATAAAAAACAATTATTTTAGAAACCTACCCATTTGTATGCCTTTTCATTTTCTTGTAGTTATTTAAAATGTGTTTTTTCTCTGAATTCAGTAGAGTTCTTTGTTTTTAATATCCACTGATCTCAGATAAGCTAAGTGGCATAAAATAAATAGGGTTTTTATTTACTCACTTAAAAGTTTTAAAGAGGGCTGGCCGAGTGGTGCGTTGGTTAAGAGTTGACTTGGGATGCCAGAGGGCCCAGGTTCGGATCCCACATATGAGGGCCAGTGACATTGCCCTCTACAGCTAAGATGCTGAACAACAGCTCGACCTAGAGCTGGGTTGCCGTGAGTCGCAGCTGGCGACGGCACCGTGTGTAGCCAACAGCCAGCGTGAGCGGCCAGCAGCTGGCAACTGATCTGCCTTGCTCTTGGGAAGAGCGCAATGATGGTGCCAACTTGGGCCAGTGAAGCAACGTCCTCTACAACTAGACTGAAGAACAAAAACAACAGCAACTTGTCTGTTCCCCTTCCCTCAATTCCCCAATAAAAATTTTAAAAAAAAGTTTTAAAGAGAGAAGAATGTACACTTGAAGGCCAGCTCTAGTTACTTATGGGAGCAGTAACTATGATGACATTCTAGGAAAAGGGCTGTGTTCCTTTTTGTAGTCACTCCTATACACCTGGGAATTCTTCTGAGAACCCTTTTCTGCTCACTTTTTGGGGAATTCTTTGTTTTCTTTTAACAAGAAATGTCTTTCTCTTACACCTGTATAAGGTAGTAGTTGAAGCCATGGGGGTAGCTATAGATTAACTATGACTACCCTCAATAGATCATCTCTAATAAACTAAGAAATAGTGTAATGATTAAAAGTGCAGGCCCTTGATTCAGACAGCATAGATTCTAATCCTGATTCCATCCTTTATTGGTGATGTGATTTGGAGCAAGTCCATTCATTTATTGGGTTGTCGGAAAAGTCATGATGCATTTTTGCAACGAAAAACATAGAAAAAATACGTCATGACTTTTCCGACAACCCAATACTTAAGAAAATATTTATTGGGTCGGCTAAATGGCTTGTTGGTTAAAAGTCGGCTTGAGAACCAAGCTCTGAGCAGCAGGGCCACCAGTTTGGATCCCACATGAGCCAGTGATGCTGTCCCCTCTACAGCTAAGATTGTGAACAACAGCTCGACCTGGAGCTGGGCTGCCAAGTTGCCGGCGAAGGTGTAGGCTGCAGGGGGCCTGCAGTGGGCTGCAGTAAGCTACCGTGAGCGGCTGGCAGCTGGCGTAAGCTGCTGTGAGCCGCCGTGAGCCGCCGTGAGCAGCCGTCAATGGCTGGTGACCAATCTGCCTCAGCTGGGAAGAGTGCAATGATCACAATACCAACATGGGCCAGTGAAGCGACATTCTCCACAACTAGACTGAAGAACAAAAAGGCAGCAACTTGTCTGTTCCCCTCCCCCAATTCCCCAATAAAATCTTTTTTAAACAAAAGAAAATATTTGTTGAGCATCTGCTATATCCTTGTTGTAGTCACTTGAGATTTGTAAATGGGAAGAAAATAGACAAATATCCCTGTCCTTGTGGAACTTATATTTGGCAAAAGGAGAGACAGACAATAAATAATGGACACAATAAATAAATATATTAGGTGATATGTTAGGAAATGGCAAATGTTGTAGGGAAATAAAAAGTAGAACTAGAAACAACTGAATTCTCAAAACAAAAAAAAGTAGAGCTAGGTAAGGGAGATTGGAAGTGTGGAAATTGGGAGTAGGCTAATTGTAATTTATAACAGGGCAATCAAGACAGGCATTGCTGAAAAGGTAACATTTGATCAAAGACTTGAAGGAGGTGAGGGCAATAACCAGAAAGAGGGCTATGTGGGGAAAGATTATTCCAGGTGAGGAGAACAGTAAGTGTGCAATGGCCCCAAGGTAGGTGTGTGGCTGGCACGTGTATAGAACATCAAGATGCCCACTGAGGTTGAAGCACTAAGCAAGGAAGAGAGCAGGAAGAACAGGACTAGGGCCATTCATGAGATTTGGGCTTTCCCTCTGAGTTAGGATGAAGAGCCTTTGGAGGGCTTATAAGCAGAGGATAGACATGACTTGACTTAGTTTTACAAAGGACCACTTTGGCTTTTGCATGTAAAATAGGCTATAGGGGGCAATGATTACCTAAGTGCTTGGGGCTTTGGTTTTCTCATGTGTAAAGTGGGAATAATGACCTCTATCTCTTAGGTTTATTGTTATATACAATGAAATACATATAAAGCACTTGGTGAAAGACCTAGCACATAGTAGTACTCAGTAAGTTGTTACCTATCATTATTAGCATCATCATCTTCTCTACCTCAAAGTTCTAGAGTCAAGAATTCTTCAAGGGAGTATGTGCTGCACAGAAAAATAAGTTTTGCCATTTTAAGCTCTGATCTAGTTTTGCTGTTTTTATTCAAATTTATGGAAACTTGATATAACTAACCTCCATGATAACTTTAATTATCCTTTAATGAGTCTGCAGAACCCTAGTATTCTTAGGACTGTAAGAATTGCAGGACTTGTTTGTTTCTGCATGTTTGGAGAACTTGATGAAATATACAAATGATTGAACATGTAGATGGGATTAATTCATTTGTTAATTAAAACAATAGTTATTGAGTTCCTACTATGTGCCAAGTACCTTGTTGGGTGCTGGGAGCATTAAAAAAAACAGACTCAATCCCTGTTGTGAGGGAGATGTACATGTAATCAGTTGATTACAATTCAGAGTAAAAAGTGTTTTGGAAAGTTCTTCCAAATCTGTCCAAGATATAGACCAAGAAATTTTAGTAAAAACATGGGGCAATCCTACTAGCTATTCAACAACAACAACAAAACATTTGTAGCAAATTTCTAGAGATTGCTGAAGCTCCATAAAGCACAGCATTTATGTATTATAGTCTTTCATAGGGACAGGCGATGAAAGCAAAATGATCTGAATAAAAACTATACAGACGTAAAAACTTATAATTTAATATTTATTCAATGACAATACATACTAATTACTGGGATTCACAGCAAAAAAGCAGATGAAGAGCTCATCTGATTTCTTTTTGGCTGATTTTTTCCTACTAGGGTAAAGAATTATTATAAATCTCTGCCTTATTGCTCAGACAAATCAGTCAGTGACAAATATTGTACATCTGTTATGTCCCAGGAATAGTGTCCCTATCCTCAAGGTATTTAATGTCTAGCAAGGATGACATGTGCTATAGTATAAATCACTACCAGTGGAATGTAGGCTCCACGAGAGCAGGGCCTTGTCTTTTTGTTTCGTTCACTGATCTATCCCCAGAACCTAGAACAGCTGATATGTAGTAGGTTTCTCCTTAAAATGTATGGTTTATAATTCTTAGTTAAATAAGTAAAGTACTGTGAAAGAATGTAAGGTGTACTATAAGGTATAGCCTAGACTGCAAGGGTCAGAGGAAGGTTCCCTGAGGAAGTGATGTTTAAACTGAAACCTGAAACAAAACTGGCAGAAAGAAGAATGTATTCCTATCATACTCTGTACTTTTCCTGCACTTACGACACTTCAATTGGAATTGATAATTTCATTATCTAGCATCACTGTAAGCTTTGGAAGGTCAAGGACCAAATCTATTTGGCGACAGAATCCCTGAATCCTTAGAACCTAGTACATAGTAGGGACTTCCCAATGAACTGAAAAATTTTTGAGAAGGAAATTAAAATATGCAGTATCTTGCAGTGGCATAATTACAGCCTCTCAGGAGAGGCAATTTTATTTAATACCATATGCACAAGAATCTGATTAAGAATAAGATAATATTTACCTGTCATAAATCTTGGCGATTCTCAGCTCTCCTCTTCCCTTTCGCAAGCTTATTCTTGTTGTTGAAGCATGAGCCAGAATGTGTCCCCCAATGGGTTTTTTGGGGTCTGCCTGAAAACTAAATTAAAACACCTTTTCAGGTTTCATTATATGGACTATACAGAGTAAGAGCTGCAATTTCAAGACAACGTTTCTGTGGAGGATGGCAGGGGGTGGGGTAGGTGTGTTCTGAACAAGCAGACGCTTGTTCATTAACTATGGAGTAGGGTAGGGTTCAGAGCTGCTATGTACCCCACTGCCATCCAGTTCAGGCTTCTGAGAGTCCTGTGATAAGTAGTTCATGTTTTACTTGATATTTTAAAAAGAAAAAACACAAGTAAAACATTAGGATAACTCCTGGGGTAAGCAATTTTTCTTCTTTATAAAATACAAAGATTGAATTTATTTACTCCTGCGCTCATTTGTCAGAAATGTTTATTGACGGCCTACTATGTGCTAAGCACTATTCTAGTCTAATGAATAAGAAATACCCAACCCTCCTTCCTGATTCTACGATGTAAATGAGAGCAGATTGAGACTCTCCTTCTTATACGTTAACTCTATGTTGGAAGACTTCAATGTTGTACAGGTTATGAATTTGCAGTGAGAATAACCTCAGAAATATCTTTGTCTTTATCACTGATGCCTAAAGTTTATTCTTTTAAAATATGATACAGAAAAGATAAGCTCTTACTATGTCTGATCATATAGATTGAAAAATATACTGTGATTGTAATGTAGTTTACACATATTGTTGACACTGATCTTGAGAGACAGACTCACTTGAGGACTAACACTCACTTGACAAGATGTGAAAGGTTTTTATTAACCCTATAATCCTAATAGTGAGCCCTTCAAAAAAACGTAGGTGCAACAATCCTCAACAAAATACTAGCAAACCAAATCCAGCAGCATATTAAAAGGATTATACACCACGACCAAGTAGAACTTATTCTAGGAATGCAGGAGTGGTTCAACATAGGAAAACCATCAATGTAATATACCATACACACATCAATAAAATGAAGGAAAAACCCACATGATCATCTCAACTGATTCAGAAGAAAACCTAGGCTTCAAAATCATCAATAAAGGGAACTGAACATAAACTAACAGGTTATACTTGATCAAAATAAACTGTGCTGTAGCATAATAGCCTCAGTTCTGGGAGAATGGGGTTACAAGCAAACTCAAACTCTCCTTGCTCCAAGAAGCTGTTCAGGATCCTGGTTACTCTAAGCATGAGGCTTGGTGTAGTGAGGAGATGGCTGATTGGCATGGGGTTAAATAGGTTGTAAGTTGGTGGGGATAAAAAGCTCTCTGCTAAGGGAGTCTGCTGGTATAAACGGCAGCTGGATTAGGTGGCTCAGAGGTTAGGACCAGAAGATCCCTGGCTGGGTTTGGATAGGATTGGTTAAGATTCATCAGTGTCAGGCATGGGAGTCACCATCACCACCAGGACACAGAAGGCCCGAATAGACGAACCCTCTGTTCTCAGAGCCCACTTTCTTTTTTTAAAAATAGATTTTCTTTCAAAAAAAAACCCCAAAAAACCAGAGAGAGATTCAGCACGTCCAACGTGGGAACAAAATCACTATCAAGAAAGTAGCAGCCAGGCAGTTGAGACAGATAGCAATTAAAAAGTCAGAAGGCTGGGTTGCTTTATGCAGGCAGCTGAATGGGGCAGTAAAGCAACTGATCTCACTTGGATGAAATAGATAAAGGTGTTATCTCTGTAATGTTTATGGATCAATGCTGCTCTTTTTAATGGAATGGTTCTAAACTTTCCAGATCACCCTATGTTACACGCGGTTCTTCAAGGTCTTAAGAGAATCCCATGTTCTATATGGATAGGCTGCTTGAGGCCCTGGTGATATACTCAACTGGGCTGTGAACTCAGAATTTGCAAACACTACATTTATGCTTCTCTACTGCACTTCTCATGTTCTGTTTTTAGTGCTATTATCACATATTAATATCAATCCTTCTTCTATTACCTATCTATGGCTAAGCTCCTTAAGAGCCGACGATATTGTATTTAGCTCTGTAGCAACCAGCTACACAGTGAGTGCTCAAAATATTTTTTTGAACGTAAGATATGGAAGTTATAAAAATATCAAAGAGAATATTGGACTGTAGAAAGATTGGTGCTTCCACAGAAGGTAAACCAGTTAGAAGTTTCTATCAAGAGGCAACAAGAAAGGATAGCTAGGGCCGGCCAAGTGGCGCATTGGTTAAGAGCTGGCTTGGGACGCAAGAGGGCCCCGGTTTGGATCCCACATNATCCCACATATGAGGGCCAGTGACACTGCCCTCTACAGCTAAGATGCTGAACAACAGCTCAACCTGGAGCTGGGCTGCCATGAGTCGCTGGCGACAACATACGTAGGCTGCAGCCCCTGCTGCAGTGGGTTGCCATGGGCTACTGTGTGTAGCCAGCAGCCAGCGTGAGAGGCCAGCAGCCGCAGTGAGGGGCCGTCCAGAAGCCAGCAACTGATCTGCCTTGCCCGGGAAGAGCGCAATGATGGTGTCAACTTGGGCCAGTGAAGCAACGTCCTCCACAACTAGACTGAAGAACAAAAAAACAGCAATTTCTCTGTTCTCCTTCCCCGATTCCCCAACGCTCTTCCCCCAATTCCCCAATAAAATCTTTTAAAAAAAAAAGCACACTACATTGTAATTTTTAATTCATGGGTCTCACTCTCCTACTATACTCTAAGTCCTGTTCATCTTTGTAACTCCAGTGCTTAGAAAAGTGCTTGTAATATAGAAAGCACTCAATATTGTTGAATGAATACAGAGGGGAAGACAATTTGGGTCTCCCTGGTCTAGATCCTTTGGACACAGATCTGTGACATATCTCTGAAGAAGCTATAATTCAAGGAAGCTTTGAAGGGTGTTCTGACAGACAGGCAAATATAAAAGATGGAATTTCTTCCTAATTGAGGTAATCCTCTCCCAACCCCATTACAGATAATCCAAAGAGCAGGAAGCTGGAGCTTCTGGATGTATAGCCATGGTGTTTTCTTAGCAAATTATTGTTACCAATGTGGTACCCTATGCATAAAAGATAATAAGTATTACTGTTTGTTACTGATTATTCTAGGTGGGGAGCCTGAATGTTAAGAATGCCATCTCCAAAGAGAGATGATTTTGAATGAACAAAATGGGGAAATTATAGGATTTGCAAAAACATATAGGAAAGATACAAGTATGGGGAGAAAAAAGTCCTTAAAAAGACTCATAAACTAAGAGGATATACCTAATCAAAATAGATTGCAACATAGCATAACAGCCTTAGCTCTGGGAGAATATCAAGCCAATTCTAATTTTACTTGCTCCATCAAGGTATTCAGGATTCTGTATAGAATTTTGGATAGAATTTATGGCTCTTAGTCTCTCTTGTAGGCCACTGACACTTTAATAATTTAAGAAAAGATATAGACTCTCCCCCAGAAAAATGTACATATGTACATATACAAGAATTTGCATGTAAGTTTAGGAGATTCATGGTTCTTTCCCCCTCTGGTGTAGACAGGTATTAATAACAGTAATAACAACCAAGAGTTACGGAGTCCTTACTGTGTGGCAGTCCTTACTCTTCTAACTCATCTAATTGTTCCCCTTCGCTTGGATTCCATATTTAGTAAATAACTTTGGACTGAAATTTGGGTTCCTATAGAGGCCTACCTATAGGGAGAGATTGCACTGGTCACAAGAACCTCAAATGTAGTTACATTTTTCATTATCAGTAAACTGGCCCTCTGATCTTTCGTTGAGTCTCATGAGCTTGATTAATGTGAGTCTGCCCTGAGAGATGGATTGGTTCTCAGTAGGCTGACCAAATCAAATCTCTGCCTGCAAGGCTGAGAGCCCTGAACTCTGGTCAATTCACCAGGGCAATGGATACATCCCTGCAAAGCCTCTCAAATGACAGCATGCCAACCTTTCCCCAGGCATATACAGCCCTGATGTACTGTGTGGTACATGAGCTTTGGAGTGAGACCTGGGTTCAAGTTTTGGCTTATCAGCCAGACACGTGATCTCTGGAGAATTGTTTAACCAACCTTAGTGTCAGTTTCTTCATTTTAAATGGGGGATGATAACTGTACCTAACAGTAGGGTACTTGTGAGAATAAAATGAAATACTTTAGGTGAGGTATTAGCCTAGTGAGTATAGTCATTATCATCTGCTTTCATAATCCTGACTCAAACACTTATAATCTATGTTACCTTGGGCTAGTTACTTACCTTTATGAATCTCAGTTTAACTGTAAAATGGGAACAAAAAGATCTTATTTCTTAGGGCTGTTGTGAGGATTCAAGATATATTTAGTATAGCTTGTTGGGAGTCTACTAAGTGCCAGGAACTATGCCAGATCATTGATACACATTAGCTCTACCTTTACAGAAATACTGTCATGTAAGAGATACTCAATAAGTAGTAACTATTATCATTTAACTAAAGGATTCAGATAAAATAGTCACTCTTTCAGTGACATGTAGACCAAGAAACTTTTCTTAAAGTTTCTTTGAACTGTCTTTGAACCAAGTCTTGAGGTAAAGTATAAGAAGATGTAATAGCATTCCACATTCTTTCAGAGGGCTTTAATTTATTTCTATTTCTGATGAAGTAAAAACAGCTTTAGAAAACCACCCACAGCCCTTCTTTAGCCTATTTTCTTATTTCCCCTTCTTTGTATTTTTTTCTCCTCTTCTTTCCTCCTTTTCTCAGGGGATTGGGGAGTATGATGAGAAGGAAAAAGAGATGGGGGTGGATATTAGAAATAAAGAGGGACCAGAAAAGACTGTTTCATTTCTCCACGTCTGGTTGAACAGAATACAGCCTATTGTATTGTTGAGGGTAAAACCCAGAACAGCCTGACTGCCCAACTTCAAATTAGGGTAATTGGGTCATGAAGTACAGGATTATGGTGATGGTAGGGCAGGTGATATCTTTCTGGGAATGGGATGAGGAGGGTAGCACAGTGAGGCTAAAAGAGCATCAATTTTGAAGTCAAAGATACCTGGGTTCAAATCCTGGCTCTATGTTTTAATTGTGTGACTGAGTGAGTACTAAGTATCCTGAGCCTCTGTTTCCTCCTTTATAAATTATGAATAATAATAGCATCTATGGTAAACACTTGTTGGAGTAGGTACCTTGAGGGGGACTGGGCAAGGATAAGTTTGAGGGACAATGGGTACTCCTGGTACTTTTGACTTGCTAAGGGGTAAGCTTACAGGTAGAATTTTTGAGAAGGGGTCCATCGAAGAGAGAAAGACTGAGTGAGCATGCCCCAGAATCAGGGGGATGTGCTGAGGTTAGGAAAGATAGGGAGAGAATACTGCCGAAAGAGAAAAATTTGGGGGAAAGCAAAGAGATAGTTTCAAAAAAGGAGTATGTTTAACAAGTTTTGCTAAGTAATCCCCCCTCCCAAAGTATGCATAAAAATCTACACTTTTTTCAACATTCTGAAGATGGAATTCTAGGGTTTTTTGGGAGCAGGGGAAAGATGGAGTAACATACTGAGACTGGCTTCATGGAAAGAACACGGAGGCCCAAGGAAGCTGAATTATGCTAAGGTGACACAGAATTACATAAGATGATGCATAAAAGCATCTTGCACATGAGAAGCAATCAATAAATATACGTTCTCTTAATTTTGATGGGGAAGAAAATAAATTCAAATAGTTTAAATGACTTGCACAAAGTCACCATGCTAGTGACCCTAGTTGAATTTATTTTCTCTAACCAAATTGCTGCTTAATTTATTCTAATGATGTTGAATCAGTAGGTGACATCCTTAGAAAATAAACTGACTAAACATTTACGAGACTGCAAATGTTCTAAGATGACTTTTGGTTTTAGCAAAACAAATACACACATAAAGTAGATGGCATCATGGTCTTATTCATTGCACATCTTATTTGTTGCCCTGGTGTGGAGCTTTATAGGCTGATACTTGACTTTCTATCTCCAGACATTCATCAACTGGATCATCCTACTTCTAAAATCTGTATCTGTAAGCCTTGTATAGAACTATTGCTCTGCTATATCATACGGCAGCTCTGTGTCTCTATAATTTTGTTCCTTTTTAATACAATGTGCCATCAAGTACTTGTATAATGCATGGGATATAAGCCTCAATTATTGTCAGCGTACTTGGGGACTCATACCAATTATAGTGATATTTCTCCGACAGGCCCCAAGCTGCAAGCTGCAGCTTGGAGTTCCTCAGCTCTGAGAAACAAAAATATTTTCTTTATGGGAGGCTTTCTAATAGCATCTGAAATTCTTTAGGTTAATACTGTCCTGGCTTTTTTCATTTAGTGATGGCAATATATATGCTTTCTATGAAGACATGCATTTAATTTGTATTGTTATAATTTTAAATACTTTGGAATATACTAATTATGGTGAACCTTGTTTCCTTACAACTTGGTTAGGTGGAGGAGATGATTTCAAGGCTGATTCATCCAGCAAAAATATTAGCCTTTGTTACCTTCTCTGGCTCTTTACTTAGCTCACTTCATTATAAATCTCCTCCCCTCTCCAATTCCTGCAATTATTTCCTTCTATCACCTCTCTATTTCTCCTTTCATTGTCTTATTGGAGTCAATTCAAAATGGTTTTACTCTCTTTGAAACTTTCTACAAATGTATAAAAAAAGAATCCCTAACTGACCTAATTTCCACGGATTTCCTTTACCTTCCCTCTAACTCTAGACAATGTTGGCCTCTTCAGTGTTTCCTCCCCACACCTGAAGAAAGAACATTGCTCTTTAACTTGTACTGTTTTATTTGAATGCAACCCACTTCCTCCCTCTGAACCAATGAGTCATTTTCTCTTTTTAAAGCAAGCCTTAAAAATCTTCCATTTCTCTTCAGTTTAAAATTTTTCTTTTTCTGAAGTACTTCATGTCCTATGTATGAAAGGTACCCTATAAAACAGAGAAGATTGCCTTGACCACTCAAAGACTACAGACAATTGCGTGCCCTACCAAAAATAAAAGTTTGAGTTAAGTGGACATTATTTATTTTTCTTTTTTGTGGATGCAAGGCACATAGTTTCTTTTGTTGACTAGTGAATTCTCAGAATCTTGATACATGGTATTGTAGATTTTCAATAAATATATGTTGAGTGAATTAAATGACTGATTCCCCTCCTCAATCTTTTTAACTTGCTTAATATCATCTGTGTAGTTAATATTTTCACATTGGAATCTGCCATGATTAACTAGAAAATACTCATAAAAGAGTATTGAAAAGTGAGAGATATATCAAACTGCAGAAGAGGCAGCAGCACTCTTAGAGTTAATTTAGAAAAGGCCTAAAGAGAGATGCATTCGTTTCAGTACAATTTACAGAATTTGCACTAGCATATCAAATATCTTCTAATATATATATCAATCTCCATGACTTACTTATTTTATAATCAGAAGTTTGGGGATTAATGTACAGCAGGGTGACTAGAGTTAATAATAATAAAACATATGCCAATGACTCATTTATGTATTGTTATACAATGTAGTGACTCAGTTTTAAAGTAATACCACTTTGTATTGTAACCATAAGAGTAATAATTGATGGAAGCAAGAATAATCAATGGATGTTAAAACTACTGGGTGAAAGCTTATCATAGAACAAGGTATTTACACCAGTCTCAACGTATCACTCCACAAACTACTTATTGATTACAAAGGGGAAAGGCCTTTTACTAATACAGTGCAGAAATCTTGTGAACACCGTCTTAATCACATGATCAAACTTAACATCATTAATAATGGGACAAACTGCCCTATAGTTTTTCTGCTAAAAGTGTTTAACATTTTAAATAATGAGAAAAAAAATCAACTCCAAATTGAGAGACATTCTGAAAAACAGTTGGCCTGTGTTCTTCAAAAATATCAGTGTCATAGATGGTGAACAACAGCTCGACCTGGAGCTGGGCTGCCATGAGTAGCCGGCGACAGCGTAGGCTGCAGCCCCTGCTGCAGTGAGCTGCCATAAGCTACTGTGTGTGTGGCTGGTAGCCAGTGTGAGCGGCCGGCAGCCGGTGTGAGCTGCCATGAGCCGCTGTGAGCGGCCGTCTGCTGGCCAGCGACCGATCTGCCTCATCTGGGAAGAGCACAATGATAATACCAACATGGGCCAGTGAAGCAACATCCTCCACAACTAGACTGAAGAACAAAAG
>NW_017731776.1:1365499-1375631 GCF_001890085.2 Hipposideros armiger
GGGAAGAGCACAATGATAATACCAACATGGGCCAGTGAAGCAACATCCTCCACAACTAGACTGAAGAACAAAAGGACAGCAACTTGTCTGTTTCCCTCCCTCAATTCCCCAATAAAAAAAAATCTTAAAAAAAAAAAATATATCAGTGTCATAAAAGTCTAACAAAGTCTGAGGAGCTGATTAAACGAGACTAAAAGAGATATGACAACTACATGCAATACGTGATCCTCCATTGATCCTGAATCTAAAACAAAACAAAAAATGCCAACACTTATAAAGGAAAGTATTGGGACAATTGGAGACACTTGAATACAACTATATATTAGATAACACTAGTACGCCAATGTTAAATTTCCTGAGTGTGATAATTATATTGTGGTTATGGGGGAGAATGCTGTTGCTCATAGAAGAGATATGCTGAAGTATTAAGAAATGAAGTATCATGATATCTGCAAATAATTCTCAATGGTTCAGGGAAAAAAAACCCTTAAATGGTTCACCAAAACACACATACGTGCGCATGTGTATGTATGTATGGAGAAAAAAATTTTACATATATGTGCATGCAGAGAGAAAAAAATGTGGCAAAATGTTAACAATTGATGAACCTAGGTGAATGATATATGTGTATTCATTACACTAGTCTTGTAACATTTCTCGGCTTAAAAAAATTTTTCTAAATAAAGAGTTGTTGAAAAGATCTTTTAAAAAGCAGTATCATGGATTCAGGATTATTTTAATAGCTTATTCTGATACATAATTCCCAGAATTTTTTATGGTAGCAGCTAACCTTTCTTCAAACGTTCTGATTTTATTACCCTCTTTTAGCTCTTCTTGTCTTTCCATTCACTGCCATCTTTCAAATAGAACCATCAATAGGTGTGTTACATGCACAAATACTGCAACAAATTCTGCATATGCCTAGCATGGACTAAAATTGTTTTTTCAAACAGAAGACTTCCCGCATAGGACCTCTTATAAATATATCATATATATATATATACACACACACACACATTTTATTTATATATATATATATATATCCTGTAAAGAACCTGCTTTTTTTTTTTAGGCTAACAGCTTATCAGTGCAATAGAAGGCATCCATGTATCTGGAATATAAGTTTTTATTTCCTTGGGATCTTTTTCTTACTGTCCTCCAATATGCTTCTAGTCCTAGATAAAAGAGGAGCAAGTATCTGAAAATAATTAAACTATTGCTTTATTTTATAAAGGACTAGAGAAAAATAGGTCCTGGATAACAAGTGATATTTGCAATTAGGAAGAAATATGCACTGTGAAATAAAGTGATTTGTGATAAATTTGTGTCCACATCAAGATTGACTATATTGAGATTATTTCTGTTCTACATTCCAATTATCTCGATATTAACCTTCGTGAAATACACAAGCAGAATATTGGGGCTTACGTCATAGTTGCTCCTGGATCAGCAGTCATTTGATTGGTCACAAACACAGCCACATTATATTCTGCATCAAGAAATAAAATTAAGAAACTCAGATAATGGCAATGTAAATATAAGAAATTCATTGTTTAGGAATCAGAGTTTAGGAATATTGTGCCATAAATTTATTTTACTAACAAGAGTATATTCCTATTTTTTCTTTGATAACATAATTCATTTAAAGTTATTATATTATTATTATTTAGATACCTTATTGTATTAGAATCGATAATTTTAAATCAATGATTTAAAAAAAGAGTGGTATTCCCATGAAGGTAATTTTATTTTTAAAAAATGTATTGCCTCCTGACATTCTGAGCTTCTCTGCAAAGTCTACTCAGCAGTCACAGATGCTATTCTGATAGTGCCATTTTATCTTTAAAAATTTACCTTCTGAGATTTTTTGGAGCCGTGATAACATCTGGGCCAGTTTTTGCTGTCGTTCTGCCAACTCCCCACGACCACTGAAATCCACTCGAAAAAGTGCCATTATCGAATCAATGATCTGCACAGTGTTAATGTAAAAATAAATATGATTTGGAAAGGAAGAAGTTAATTTGAATTGGAATCAATAGAAGAAAAATAATATATTAAATAGCTCTGTGAGTGAGCAATATTTCAAAGCTTGTACCAATAGCTTGAAAATGCCAGCTTCTTCATGGAACTTTGCTGCTACATAGTCAAGTAGCTCCATCTGATGTTCACCTGGTGGGAAATGCAGTGAGAAAATGCTTTCAAAGCTGGAAGAAGCAGAGGCTAAGATCATGTATGTCTTTGGGAGTTAGTCAAAAGAGAATCCTTGAAGGATTTTCTTAATTATTTATAACTTTATTAAATATGACTTCATATTCTGCCTTAGCATACATGCCAAATGTTACATTATCCAAAAAGAATGTGACTCTCCATTTCAAAGACAAAGAATAAGAAATAATTTGAGGGCATTTCAATATCTAAAAATTTACCAGATGATAAAATTTGTGGACTAACTAAATTAATTTGGAAAAAAGTAAAATAAAAAGACAAAACAGCGTTAAAATGTTTTAAGCATCAAATAGTGAGCCAGTGCCGCCAACCTTAAAACAGCCCAAGCATCCAAGTGCATGGGGCTCTTACTAGTATATGCACGAGCATAGAGGACATTGTCCAGTACTGCATCATGGTCCACATTGAAGCGATCAGCAATATCCCGGAGGCGATCTGGACGGCTGATGTGTGCCAAGATTAAGGAGCCAATAAATCAATTCCAAAAAAGTTTAGACAACAACTACAAAAAATAATATTGTAAATAAAACAACAGAGAGGCAAAACAATGAATCTGCAAAGGTACTCTGGAGGGTGCTAATAATCACTTCAAATATATACCAGATTTTATTTTTCATAAGTGCATCAATTAATGAATACTTTAGGTAGTGATAATGGCGACCAGAACGATGAGGGAGTAATACATTTAAATGTGAAGTGAGGGCCAGCTGAGTGGAGCACTGGTTAAGAGCTGGCTTAGGATGCCAGAGGGCCCCGGTTTGGATCCCACATATGAGAGCCAGTGACACTGCCCTCTACAGCTAAGATGCTGAACAACAGCTCAACTTGGAGCTGGGCTGCAACCCCTGCTGCACTGGGTTGCCATGGGCTACCGTGTGTAGCCAGCAACCAGCGTGTGTAGCCAGCAGCCAGCGTGAGCAGCCAGCAGCCGCAGTGAGCAACCATCCAGAAGCCTGAGACTGATCTGCCTCGCCCAGGAAGAGCGCAATGATGGTGCCAACTTGGGCCAGCGAAGCAACGTCCTCCACAACTAGACTGAAGAACAAAAACAACAGCAACTTGTCTGTTCCCCTTCCGCCAAGTCCCCAGCACTGTTCCCATCCTCCAATTCCCCAGTAAAAATCTTAAAATAAATAAATAAATAAATAAATAAATAAATGTCAAGTGATCTAATCTTTACAATAACCTTAGAAGTTAGTTGTTATGTCCTATATTACATTTTATAAATGCGGACACTGGCAAACAGAGATTAGGCAAATGACTCAGGATTATGCAGCAAATCAATTACAAAAGAAAACCTAGAAACTAAGATTTGTGAATCTCCTTTGTTCTCAGCTCTATAAAAATAGGTCTATTTTAGGAAGGTAATATCACTGAATTATAATTCAAGTCACTTCAAAGTGAATTAATTCACTCTCTTCATATTCCTCCTTGTTCAATATGAAATAGTTCAATATACCATTAATCATGTGTTGCCAATGAATGATAAATTTGACTACATGAACCAAAGGGTCAGAAAAGTAACTTTAAGGGTCAGAAGGGAATTATAAACCTATGTTTTTTGGCTTATTTGGGGTTTAAAATCCATCTTCTCCTAAAGGAGTTGTATTATTAATAGTTTTCTGAAATTAGTAAATTCATAGGAAGGCAAAGTCGGTGTACCTGCAAAGGTGTTCTGGAAGATGCTAATAATCACTTAATCTAAACTATAAAGGAATAAAAACATTTTTAGGTCTTTGGTGATCCCAACAATATGTCTACAGTATATTCTCTACAGTGAAGTGAAACAAAACGCATGTCTATGGTCTCATTTCACTTTGTGTTTGTATATTACTGATCATACTGTAAGTAACTACAAAGCAAAGACCATTTCTAATCTTATTTGTGGCACTTGCAACTAGTTTAGTAAATGTTAAATTGCATTGTCTTTAGACTTTCCCAGCCATCTATATCCTAATGCACTATATATATTCTTTTCTTCAGAGCTTCAGTGACAGCCACTAAAATCTTCCATTGCTACTGAGTATACCCAGTAGATGTTTTTGGTGGACAAGTCAAAGACAAGGAATTAGAAGAGGCAAGTAAAAATATTTTTCACCATGTCAGTTTTTACAAAACTTGGTTACTATGTGATCAGAAGTATAAAGGTTGGGCTTATGCTGAAGGGAAGTTCAGATCAATTTATAAATGTTTATTAGCTGAATTATCACATGGAATCAATTATCATACGTGTATTAATCATTTACCAATGCAAGGCATTGTGGAAGATATAAGGAGTCATAAGACAATCCATGCCATAGGTAAGCATAAAACACAATTAAGTAGGCAAAATATATAAAAAGAAAAATTCAAGAAAGAGCAGTATATGTGTAACACAATGAAAGAATGAGAACATTTTCCTGGGTCCCTCGCGTGTCCTTGTTCCTCCCTACTCCCTCTTGTATATGAATTGGCTGACTGTTCCTCTCTACCATTCTTGATAAAATCCAAATTCCCCAAACAGTGACTGATAATCTATAAGAACAATTCCTCCCTCTCTTGAGAACCATCCGTCAACAGCTATTTCTGAAACTGGCTCAACTCCAGCTGAGCTCCTCTTGCTATATATAACCCTGTACAACATTTCACTGTCCTTCCTCAAGTTAGAAGTTTCCTTCCAAGTCTTCTCATGCCTAGTATGTCCAAATAAGGTCTTCTGCAAACTGTTCTCTGACTGTTTTTTCTTTAGCTAGAGTGATTTGGATAGTAAATTCTGTAACAGATCAAGGAGGACAAGGTTTTTTAAGGTGGGCAATTAGAGAAGATTAGAAAAGGCAGGCCTTCAAATGAGAGCCCTAGAGGATTTGTATGACTCAGAAAGACTGAGATAGGGATAGAGGAAACAAATACCCAACAGGATAGAAATATACCATGCAAATTTGTCTATGACTGGCCAAATTAACATTCAAGAGTGAGAACAAAATAAAGGCATTTTCAGGCATGCCAGGGCTCAAAGTTTACCATCTGGATTACTTTTCTGAAAGAAAAAAAAATGACTTGAGTAGGTACTCCAACAAAACAAAAATACAGGAAAGAAGATGATTTGGGATTCAAGAAACTATAATGAATAAAGAAAACGAGAATCTTATAGTTAAGTCCAAATAATTGCTGACATACAATGTTTTTAAATTTTAATAGCAAAGCATGTTTTCTAAGTAGTAAGATTGGGCCAGAAGACTAATCTGTGTCTAATAGTGGCAATAATGAGTAACGAGTTTAGGGAGCTAGGCTGGGGCTTCATTGTGAATGACTTTATGAACTTGTGCAGGTCTCCCTCCCTATTGTCAGTAATTTCCTCTGAACCAAATGCCTCCTCAAATCACTGTATTTCTTCTTCTATCCATTAGTTAACAACACTGCCTCAGCTCCTTACTGTTTATTGGCAACAAGCTTCCATCATCTCACTTTACTGCAAATGCCCTCTTGGACTCCTAACTTCACACCTCAGTGATCTTTCTCAGTTTTCACCCTCAGTCTGTCTGTAGTCTCTCTCTTCGCAGAACATTGCTGATTACCCTTTTCTTCTTGAAACTCTCCTTTTGCTCACTTTCCACAACCAGATTTCCTCCTAATCCCTCTGTCTATGGGTTCCTCTTTTTAGTCCTTCTTTCTAAACACTGGCATGCCCCAAAGTTATGTTCTCAGCTCTCCTCTCTTCTCTCTAAGTTCCTCACCTCCTTGGCTATTCCACCATATTTCTTGCCCTACCCCTTTCTCAAGCTGAGCCCAACATTTCCAACTGCCATATGGATGTCTTCCTGTACCTCATTTTTAACACATTAAAATGAAACATCACCTTTTCTCTGAAGCATGATCTTCCTAATTCTGTTATTAGCATTATTATTCCCCCAGTATCTAGACAAAAAACTTGAGTGGTTTCTCAAACCTCTCTTTTCTTTGTCTACCAAATAAAGTCATCAAGTCCTAACAATTTTCCTCCCTAATATTTTTTGTCCTTTTCTTTTTATCCCTACTGCTTCCAATCTAGATCAAGTTCTCATTACTTGCCTAGGATATTTGTAAAAGTATCTAATTTACACACATCATCTGGTGTTAAAGCCCTTCACGTCTAAGACCCAAATCACCTTATCAGCCTTGCATTCTGAAATACCTTACTTACACTTCAATTAAACTGCAATTCTTTCTGTTACCCAAACAAGTTCTGCCCTTTTCCCTTCTGTGCTTTTGTTCTTTTCATACTTTTTCCTTTATTTTGGACCATGACTTTGAGTAAGTCAATAATCTTCTTTCTAACTTTAAGTAAAATCTTTGGAGATTAACGAGTAAAATAGTTTCCTCTCATGTATTTGTTTTGTACATTTCACACCAAATCCATAAATCCATTCAGAGAAACAAAACCTTTTAAAATAAAAGTGCTTTGAGAACTCATTGTTTTCCCCTTGGCTTTTCTTGTTATTGCTGGTTTACGGGATGATTATAAAAATAATGTATTTCAAACAAATTCTCTTTTATAGTAACATTACTATATCACACTACTATGTTAGCAGCTTGTTTAAATAAAAAGGTTACAAAGTATTTTCTGTATCAATGAAGATCACCTTTCCTCCTGAGTAGCCACTGGCTCCTGGAAGTTGAGCTGTCACTAGGAAGCAATTAAAAGTTAATTAATATTAATAGGAGTGAATAAACTTTGTACAAATCAATGTATAAATTAACATGGGATTTATACTGGTTGCAACTCTTTAGTCAATCTAACAATGAATCATCATCCTTTAGTTTCTAAATAGCATGTTATATTTTATGTTATTAACCAATGGCAACATTGTAAGTACTTTGATAGCATAGTAGTAATTTAACAAAGAATGTCAGTATCTCTCACAATGAGAGCTATTCATGAAAGTTAGCTCTTCTGAAAAACAGAGGTCGAATTTAAATATTACTTTCTTTATATAAGAAATTATCACAAATATAATTTATGCTGTGTAACTTGTTTAAGTAAACTTTGGTGAATGTATAGCAAATTTTAAAATTCATTTTCTTTATATGTAATAGTTGTTCACACTAAGGAATTACTTTATATTAGGTACATGCATATCTCCTTTCTTTTTCAAAACAACACTAAATTTGGCACTATCATTATTCCTATTTTACTGATGGGGAAAATTTAAAAAGTGAAGAGCAATGTGCCTAGGTCACACAGCTATTAATGGTAGGGCCAAGACTGGAGCCAGGTATTTTGATTCCAGAATCCCTTTCTTAACCACTTTTTTTCTTAACCACTTTGCCATGCTCCTTCTACTTAGGTCAAAGAAATGCAGAGTAATATCTTTGTGCAAAAGGAGGTCTTTACTTTGTTTTAGAAAACTTTGTTTTTAAGTCTTTCTATGGGTCAACCTTACTCCATGGAAAATAAGGAATTCTAGGCCTCAATAGATTTGTGACATTCTTGTTGATAGGACATAGAAAATATGGAATAGGAAAAACTGAGACAGTGAATTCCTCTTCCCACTTACACACTCTAACACCCATTTACATCATCCCTATTTCCATTCAGGTGTTCAGAGAACAGCACATCGCCTCAAGCATCACACATTCAAAGACCTACTCTGGTATCTGTGTAACCATGGGCAGTCTACTTAACCTGAGATTTAGTTTCTTTGTAAATTTGTTCAGATTATATGCGATTATATAAACCAGACACAAAGTAGGTTAGTAAGTGATAGCTATGATTATTAATGTTATTATTATTGTTGCTATGTATCCTTACCACAGAGGGTATGAGAAAGCTGGGTTTTTCCAGTACGAAATTCTGAAATATAGAAAAAAAAACCAAACCCACACAGTAAATTTTAGATCTTTTCATAAAGAATAAAATATGTTCTCAGAGTATGGTTTTCTTTTCCAATTGTCAAATCTTACACATGAAGTACCACCACGTCATGAATGGATTCTATATGTATGAATACCAGTAGTAAAAATAACTTTTTAAAGTTATTTTTTCACAGAACTGTCCTTTAGATAAAAATTAAGTTAAACCAAGTTCTCCTTAGGAATAGTCATATAAATGAGAGTTTAAGATCCTCCCATAGGAAGGAGAGCCTGAGGTTCTCCCACTGAACTGAGATCTTCAAAGGGGAGCTGACGTGGTCTCCAACTGGTGACATGCCCTCACTAGCAACAAAAGCAAATTCTCTCTGGGGGAAAACTTGCACACTCACCAGTTTAGGCCCACTGAACTCCCACAGATTAAAATCAAGCAATAAACTCACAAATATCAATAAATACACAAGACAATAGCCACTAAGACCGAGAGTCAACAGAAATAACAACCAGATTTATTTCTCCAAATCAACAGAAACATCAACAACAAAACAACAGATTTAGTTTCCTGAAGATGGCAAATACTGAAATTGTCAGGCACAGTGTATAATAGTTATACACGAATTGTTTTGAAGAAAAATAAAGGATATAAACTGGGAAGAAAAAATCTCCTCTCCTTGTTCATGGAACATGCATTTCCTAGAAATAAGATCTGTCTCATTCTTAAACTACCTTTTAAAGGAATGAGAGAAAAAAATTCTAATCTCTTCTATAGGAGTCAAAGATAAAAAGATGAAAAATGCCAATAAGATCCATCTGTTAATGTAGTAATATATTTTAAAGGCAGCCTATATTATGATAACTGAGATTTCATTGTAAGTCCCAAAATAGATACAATTAAGTATTGGTTATTTATTTAATTATATATGCATATGTTTGTATATATGTGTATATGTATAATTTTTTCATATAACAAAATATTAAGGTTCTGTTTACCTCCAAAAGCTTCTGTGATCGCCATGCTTTCAATTCCACCTCCTAGCAACTTACTGGAAATAAAAAGTAAGCATTAATAACAGGAACAGAAATAGAGACATCAAGAAAGAAAGTGTTAATATCATTAATATCATTTCTTTCTATATCTAACTATCCATCCATCCAACACGAACAGCAATTCTGGGCTGAACAAATGGCACTCCACCTGTTTAGATCACAGGTTCTACTGTGTATGAGCCAGTGGAGCAACAAAACAACTTGTAAGCCCTGCTGTTCTTACTTCTGGGTACCAGTAGGAAATGGGCAATATAGGCCTTACGTTTAGGTTCTGTTCTTTAGATCTGAGTTGGAGTTTGAATAAATGGTCTTATTATTAGCTGAGCTTTTCATTTTGCGCTGTTTTTAAAAGTCAACTGAATATTCAATTTTTAAAAATATACTGAGAAATGTGAAAAATAGATATTAGAAGAAAGGAAATGAAAAATTTAACTAATTTTAAAAATTATTTGTAGATTAATACAGGTTGATTCAGAAACTATATTTTGGGTCTGAATTTCTTTTTTTTTGGGGGGGGGTCTGAATTTCTTGTAAGAAATTTAATCCTGTTTCTACAAGTAGTTTTGAATTTACTTGCTTCAGGTGCCTTTGGAAGAAAAAAAAAACGACTTCAAAAGAAGCTATTAGTCGGAAAAAGACAAATACCATATGATTTCACTTATATGTGGAATCTAAAAACTGAATGAATGAGCAAAGTAAACAGAAGTGGTCTCAGAGATATAGAGGAACAACTGATGGCTGCTAGTTGGGAGGGGGTGGGGATGAGGGAGACGGGAAAGGGATTAGACAGCACAAATACGTAACTACAATATTGTCAGAGGGACATGAAAGACAGTTCGAGGAATATAATTAATAATATTGTAAATATTTTGTAGGGTGTCAGATGGTCACATATCTTGCTAGGGAGACCGCATGATGCATCATGGGGTAGAGGCTTGATCACTGCACTGTACACCTGAAGCTGATGTTGTATAATATTGTATGTCAACCATAAGAATATATATATATATATATATATATATATATATATATA
>NW_017731776.1:1375877-1420969 GCF_001890085.2 Hipposideros armiger
AAAAAAAAAGAAGACGCTATTACTTCTACTTATAGTAGAAACAACAGCCAGATAGAAGAAAATAAATATAGTATTTCAACGATGGTGCTTAGTGGTTATAAAATACATGAGATACACACTCAAATTCCTGGCTTCCAGTGGTAATATGGAAAACCATCTTCCTCTTCTCACTATACTCAAAGGCAGTCAAGAATCCTGGTTCCTACAGAAAGACAAAAAGAAAATTTCAAAAAGGATATAAGATGATGGTTTTAATTTCAAATGCTGCTGAAAAATAATACTTGATTATCAATCAGGGTCATCATTTGACATGAACTACAGTTCATTTGTTTTTTTAAGGCAGCACAAAATCGTGGTTAACACAGGCTCTTGAGCCACCTTACCTAGGTGGTTGTTTATTTGTTTGTTTGTTTATTTCAGTTACAGTTGACATTCAATATTTAGTTTCAGACATACAGCATAATGGTTAGGTTCATACATATCTCAACCGCACACATGCAGACCCAACCACTGTCACGTCTTTTTCTAACCCAATACTCTCTTATCAATTGGCCTATATACACCAGGAGAGAGAGAGAGCAACTTTTCTGGTGCTAACCACTTTGTAGCAGCCATAGATATAATATTTGAGGAGACAAAACAAAAATAAGGTAAAAACAAAAATGAAGAGGAGAAAGAAAGGCAGAGAAAAAGAAAGAAAGAAAAAGTAATATAAAGGGAGATGAAAAGAAAAGTTTGGTAAAAATAGTTATCTTCAGAGTGTTCCAGGTCTCTTAACCCCTGTCTCAATCTTTCAGAAATTAATTGCTGTTGCTTTGAAACTAAAGGGATAAAAAGTTAACATGGGGAGAATAATACACGGTGGATCTACGGGAACTCAGAGTTTCCATAATAGTTTCTAGTGTTCATAATGAGAAAGACTACAGAGACAGGGCCCTTCTAAGCTGAAACAACAAAGAATGAATTTTGCTTACAATAAGTTTGTTGGCTGCCTCTTTAATCTTGTCCACTTTTGCTTCTGAGAGCCCTTTGACATTGCATAGGGCTCTTCTTGTTGTCATTTGTATCCCTTTGATGGTACAGATTCCTACTGACTTCAGTTTCTTAATGTCAGCCACATTCTGTAAATAAAAGAATGGAGCAGACTGATGAAATACCAGTCTGAAAAACTCCCATAGTATGTCATGCGCTTTTGTGTCCATGTCCTTCCACCATGATGCCAATTTTATACAAGTAGCCAGGTGGAACCCACCCACCATGTAGCCAAATGTTCTGGAAATATCTGAGTAGAACATACCCAGCACGCTGCCAAATGTTCTGGCTGTGCCCTGATTTCCCAAGAATGTTAGTAAGACCACGGCAATGTAACAAGGAATTTTTAAAAAAGTCTGTTGGTAGAAAAGCTAGCAAATTTATCACACATTCACCCCCTCAGTTCAGCTCCTTCCTTCTACAGAACTTCATTACCAATATGTTCTTTCAAAATTTTTAAAGATTTTTTTTTTCCTCTACCCTTGGAGAATGCAAAGAAACTACATCACCAAAGGACCAGGATTTTCTCTGGCTCTTATTTTCTAAATCCAGCTGGAAGAGATTAAATGTGAGGCTTCAAAAGATAATGTCAGAGAAGTTTTACTATCAACTGATTGCTGTTCAAATTCATCTAGTTTGTTATTCAAAGTCTGGATTTCTGTAAACATCATTTGCTCTGATCACTCCAAAAATTCCAACAAATCTGAATTTTCTGTTGATGAAGACAGCTGACGTAGAGAGCTCTGAATACCTCTAGTTGAACGAGTGTTTCTCAACCAGGGGCAATTTTGCTCTGTGGGGACACTTGACAATGTCTGGAAAAATTTTCGGTTGTCACAACTAGAAGGGCACTACCCACATATGGTGAGTAGTCAGAAGCCAGGGATGCTGTTAAACACTCTACAGTACACAGGACAGCCCCCCACAACAGAGAATTGCCCAGTCCCAAATGTCAATAGGGTCAAGGCCAAGAAATCCTGAACTGGACAATTTCACACAACATTGAAAAAATACTTACAATTCCATGTTTTTGTAATAGGTCAATGTCTTGAAACAAAGATTCCTAAAGGCGATGGAACAGAAAAAAAATGGAGTTTCGATTCTTCATATTCAACTGTTTTATATCTTTTAAAGAGTTAATTCAATATTATGGCCATTCCAAATGACTCAAATTCCACTTTTCTAGACAGATAAGGTCAATAATGCTTTTACAAACACATTGTTACATACTTAGAAGAAGAGCCAACATTGTAAGGGCTGGGAAGTTCAATGCTTTTGTCATGGCCTCTTCAAATTTTGAAGACCTTAACCCAAAGGGGTGCAACAGCATTTAATCTATTTTTAAATACGTTTTCTCAACCTTCTTCCCCACCAGACCTTGCCCCCGTTCCTCTGCCATTTAGTACCAGTATGCATAGGTACCAATATGGCCACACCAGTTGTTAAATTATTAAAATACTTTCATGCCAGTTGCTAAGTACCTAATCTTAGCACTCCTTGCCAAACAAGTTGTAATATTGCCTCTCTCTAGAACTATGTTTTATTTCTACTCTCAGTTTCTAAAAATAGTACCTAACAAAGAAGTAACTTCATTTTTGTGGAATGACTGAATGTCTACATATCTTCCAATATTCTTGCAATACCTCTTCATCTTGGAGTCCTGGTTCTTCCATCACAACTTGATCTTCCTTCATATTGAAAGGCGAGCAGCAGAAAAATAATCAATTCTGGGAAAATAAGAAATATTATTTAAGAAGCAGTCAGATCATATAGTACAAAATCCTCTGCCCAGCGACCTTGATTTCATTTCAAAGTCACCGACGACCAGGACAATTAGAGAAACACTTAGTTTGGAACGACTGGGCTGGCCTATCTTCTTTCTGCTGGGCATGTGGCATTATTTCTTTTGGGGGTGTATGTACGTGGGGGCGAGGGACTTAGTTTCTTCTCTCGTTCCTTAAAACTGCTCACTTTTTATCATCTTTTGATTTCCGATAGCACAGTTAACCATGGCTGTCTGGTAATTATCTTTTTTATTATCTTGGAAGGTTATTTAGAATTGCGTATTGCTATTTAACCTTTCGGGTTAGCTACACTCTAAGAAATTTGACCTTATGTCATTCGTCCTGTATCCTCCCTGGCTCCTAAACTTAGTCTACCCTCAATAAATAGATTTTATTTTTCTCATATATGATGAATGCCTTCCTGCTTGCTAGTTATGAACGGGCTCTTTTGTAACATATCATTTTGCTTCACGAAATATTAGATGCATTTTGTATTTACTAATTTCATGTTTGTTTGTTTTTAATTTAAAATGATGGTGGATCCCGAAGACAATATTAGAGCCAGCCAATGAGCAGTCTTTAACACTGTAGCGGTTGTTTTAAGATCTCAGGAATCTACAAGGCATGGCTGTGTTCATTAGAATAAAATGTGGCCCAAGTAATCCATTTTCTCGGTCTAGTCCATCTCCTCACTTAATGCCAAAATCAGGGGTTGAGGCCCAACAGAAGGGGAACAAATTGCTATACCTCTAAACAGCAAATTAACCCAGGCAAACAAGGAAACGGTTAATGTGATCTTCCGGAATGCTGTCCCTCAGTTAATTATATATATGATTACACAAAATTCCACACTGACTGTCCTCGTTATAGAAAAACAATTTCTACTCCCCTTGATAAAACAAAAGGATTGTTCTCTATCGTTCTGGAGTAGCAACTGACGGACGGAACAGTTGGAGGGGTCCCGGACACCTCGGTTTACAGGCGCCGGAAGCTGTGCCCCACCTAGGGGAGGGCGGTCCAGGTCACCCCCTTGGCCTCCCTCAGCAGGAGGCCTGGCCCCGCGTCCTCGGCCGGACGTTTTCCTAACACCTGATTCCCTCATAAGGAGGCCAAGGGGGCCTCTTCAAGACAGGTCCGACTTGATTTAAAATTAGGACGCTGGACATCCCTCGAGATCAATGAGATTCCCTCCCCGGGGTTGAGGGAGGGACGCATGACGCCACTAAGTGGCCCAGGGCCCAGCCACGACCACCAGCCATTACCAAAGAAGGGAACCGTGGCGTTTCCCCTCAGAGTCTTCACACGCTTCCCTTTCTTCCACAAACCCCGCTCGCATCCACAGTCTCCCTGAGGTTTTCAAGGTGAATCCTTTCCGCCCCCCGCCCAGGCTTTCCAGGCCTCAGGGATTCCAACTCAGAACCAGAACGCGGAGACCGCCCGCCCGCGCGTCGCGGACCAGGAGGTTTGGGGCCAACCCGAGCGGTTAGGCGCGCGCAGGACGCGCACACGTCGAGGACCGAGGGGGCGGGCCTACGGTGGGCGGGGCGGAGGGAGAGGGAGGAGCAGAGGTGGTTGTGGGCGGGGCCTTGGGCGGGGCCGAGAGCGGGGCCGGGTCCCAGGGAAGAGGGAGCTAGGAATTGCGGCGAAAGCTCTGCGGGCAGCGCGCTGGGGTGAGGGAGGGTCGCTGAGGTGGAGAAAGCGTGCTGAGGAGAGGAACTTTGATGGAAGCGGAGCCTGGGGCGTCCCTTGAGATGAGGGAGTCCTCTGAGGGGGCACTAAGGAGACGTGTCGAAATCAGGGGGTGCATGTACTGGGGTGGGCGCGAGGTGAAGACAGGAGGCTGTGAGAAAGAAGGCCCTAAGGTGGGGGGTGTTCTGAGATGAAGAGAGGCCCGTGGGAAGGGGACATGAGGTGAAAGACCTCGAGGCAGAGAGGCCTGCAGAGCGGAGATGGCCGAGTGGCAGCAGGTGATGTGCAGAAGGCTTACCTACATGAGGACCCTCGGGTTAGAAGGTGGAATATGGAGGTCTTTCCCCCTCTTCAGGGCCTTTTCACGAACAGTTTTTCCTACCTGGCTTTCCTACCTGGCTTCACTAATACCTCAACGTTCCTAATTTCTCTTCTCTAAGGCTTTCTTGACCGTTTGCCACTCTCCAGTCTGTGAGTGAGGCGCCCAAGGCCCATTCAGGATGGAGAGTAATTATTTTCTTCGTCTTAAACTTGAAATTTTAAATAGACAACAGAAGCCAAACATATTTTGGTCCAGCTTTTAAATAGAAATTTCAGGCCAGCCTTCGTGCCAGCAGAGCTATATCTGGCAGCGTCATCTTCCTCCCCTTAAATGGAGACTGTTGAGGAGAGGCATGAAACATTTGAAAGAGCATCTGTTGAGGTGGAGGCTGTAATGTATCTTGGGTGAATATCTGTGCAAACAGTTTTTTGGGTTCAAGACCTAGTACAGGGTGACCCTTTTTCTTCAGTGTCTGAATCACTTTTTGCTGCAATAAATAGCAAAAAAAAAAAAATTCCCACAATAGCAGTTGGCATTTTGGAGGACACCCCCCCACACCTCCAACCCCCGGTGGATTGTTTAAAGAGCCAACAAATAACAGCTATAGCTTGGAAATTAATGCCCATTTTGGGGATGAACTGGAGAGTGCTAATAGGCTTTCACTTTGAGGACTCACCCAAAATAATTATAGCAATTTCTGAGCAACTTGTTAGATGGAGACATCGATTGTACGGAAGAGCTGCAAAGAGCACAGCAAGATGATTTAGGGAAATATAACATATGTAGCTTGGTGTAGTGACAGCTGGGAGAGAGAAATGTTCATAATATTTGAAGATTGTGTGCAGTACACTTAAAGAAACTAAAATGAGCTTGGTAATAAATTCACGAAGTGAGGATAAAAATCTTGTTTGAATATGATATTGATGGTTATGTACAACTTTTTAAACTTAAAACAAACAAGCAAACAAAAACCCTGGGGTAGTTAAAAACTACACTTGAAGACCTTTCCACTCAAATCAGGAAAAAGACGTCTTTCATTCATACAAAAATTCTGAACATGATGAAGGTGGAATTTCAAATCAGTGGGGAAATGATGAATTCATTGAATGGTGGTAGGACAACTAGGTAGCCATCTAGAAGAAAAATAAAATTAGAACCATACTTCACACCTTATACCAAAATGAATTCCAGATGGATCAAGAAATTAAATCTGAACAATAAAATAATAAAAGTGCTAGAAGAAAACATGAGACAATTATTTTTATTATCTCAGAATCTTTTTAAGTATGACACAAAACTCAGAAGCCATAAAAGACCTATAAAAATGACTACATTTTAAAAATCCTGCATGGCAAAATACTATTTTCCTTTTCTCGATATAGAGCATGGCAAGCCAGAACTTTTGTGTCAATTAGTAACCAATTAGTAATTGTGTCAATTAGCTTTTGCAATTTCTCGAAATTTTCAGCAAGTCCACAAGTTCTCTATAAAATTTTAAAAATTTGTGTCATTTTAATGATATTCTAAGAATTAAAAAAACAGGCAGTGGGATTACAGTGAAGACCTAAATTTTAAACCATTACACTTGACTGCCCCTCTGTGGACAACCACCTTATAATCAAATACAGGCATATGATTCCACTGCGTACATTTGAGTTTCCTCAAACTGGTACTGGTGGATATATGTTGGATATATATTCTTGGAGTTTCAAGAGCTCAAATTTGAGACATGCTTTAGTAGAGAACTAAAGAATGAAGGGTCATCACACACACAAAAAGAATTTCGCTGGGTACATCTCCCCTTAACATATTTCATTCATTCAAAAGATGTTTATTGAATTCCTACTATTTGTCAGACACTGTGCTAGTTGTTAGGTGCTAGGGATTCAACAGCAAACAAGATGCAAACCCTAGTGGGGGTTACAGATAAGTATAGGCAATTACAGTCATATATATATATATACACACACACACACACACACACACACACACACACACACACACAGAGGTTGCCAAAAAAATGTATACACATTTTAAGAAAGGAAAACTGTATTAAAATTGTAATACTACTCAATATATACCAATAACAAAAGATGAATACAAGTCACGTTTGACTTCAGCAATTACAAGTGGTGCTCAAAGTGGTTCCCATCAGCGTCCAGACACTTCTGATTACAGCGAACTACTGCTTGAGTGACGCTGACCGAAGTGTCCACGTGTATACATTTTTTTGGCACCCCCAGTATACCGAAACTCCCAACTTCAGGATAGCTGCTCAGAGAGGCATACCCATGACAGTTTATTTAACCAACAGCTCAGCCAGATTTATAGTACAATTCAGTCTTACTAGCTGGTGTAGTCTTGGGGAAATTATTTAACCTCTCTGTGTCTCAGTTTCCTCATCTGAAAACCAAGAGTAATATTAGTACTACCGAATTGTTGTGATAATTGAGTTAATACACTTGCAGTATTTGGGCTGCTGTGTGAGAATGGTTTGAAGGTGGTAGGAGAGAGGGCAAGGAGAATACCTAGGAGAACACTGTGAAAGTCCAAGTCAGGGATAATGGCGGCTTCAACCAAGTATGGCCTCAGTTGGAAAATGGACCTCATTCACAGGCCTAGGGGACAAGACAAAATAATGTATAGAAATTGGATTCATAGTGTGTACTCCATAGTAAATGCTTTTAATTTTTTTTATTATGGGCAATTTCAAATATATACAAAAATAAAATAGTATAATACCCCCATTATCCAGCTTCAGCAATTTTCAACACATGGCCAATCTTGTTTTACTTATATGTCCATCCACTTCCTTCCTCTCATATTATTTTGAAGTAAATTCCATGTCATGTAATTTCATCTGTAGCTATTCAGTATGTTTCTCTAAAAGGACTCTTTTTTAAAAATCACCATACTACCATTATCACACCTAAATATGAATTTTAATGTCTAATATCCAGGCAGCACTCAAATGTCCAATTGTCTCATAAATGCCATATATTTTTTTTAAGTTGGTTTCAACTGGGATCCAAAAAAATATATATCTACACATTGCAATTTATTGATGCCTTTTAAGTCTCTCTTAATTTATAGACAGATGATGGGTTACTTTGCTGTTTAGAGATATAGGTGGTAGTGACCTATCTTAGCAATTGGCTCCCCTTCCGTGGGGTCCCAACCCCTGATTTTGGTATTAAGTGAGGAGATGGAATAGACCAAGAAAATGGATTACTTGGGCTACATTTTATTCTAATGAACACAGTCATGCCTTGTAGATTCCTGAGATCTTAAAACAACTGCTACAGTGTTAAATCAAAGACTGCTCATTGGCTGGCTCTAATATTGTCTTCGGGATCCACCATAATTTTAAATTAAAAAAAACCACCATGAAATTAGTAAATACTAGTAAATACAAAATATATCTAAAGTTTTCTGAAGCAAAAAGATATATGTTACAAGAGAGCCCATTCATAATTAGCAAGCAGGAAGGCATTATCATATATGAGAAAAATAAAATCTATTTATTGAAGGCAGACTAAGTTTAGGAGCCAGGGAGGATACAGGACAAATGACATACGTCACAGTTCTTAGAGTGTTGCTAACCTGAAAGGTTAAAGAGCAATATGCAATTCTAATTAACCTTCTAAGATAATAAAAAGCATATTATCAGGCAGCCATGGTTATGCTAGAAGAAATCAAAAGATGATAAAAAGTGACCAGTTTTAAGGAAAGAGAGAAGAAACTAAGTCCCCCACCTCCTCATACATGCTCTATTCATAATCATTTCAAAATCAGAACTATAGGATTTTCACTTCATCTGTTCTAGTATAACATCTAAATTTCCTTTCTTTCATGTTGAGAATACTGGTTTCCAGCAACACTGGGAATGACAGAATTGGAGTATCATGCAATTACTCATGTGCTTTATCCCACTTTACAGTAAATGCTTGTTAAATGTTAGTTCTCTTTGATGCTCTGCCCCTCCCCTTATAAAGGGCAAAGGATTCCTTCTCATAATTTTCCCTTCTAATATTTACAGAGCAGAGACAGGTCTTTTCATCTCAAACTTCCTGAGAGACCTATGGTTATGAGTCCTAGGTAATTTCTGGAAAGGGTCCATGCAGGGCTGAGCTTAGACCCTAGTGCTGTGCAAAGGACTTTCTTGAAAAACAGCAATGCAGTTTGCCCTGGGCCCAGAAAAATCAGGACACCTCCTTTCTGGAGGTGGTAGACATAGATGGGTAAGTGGGCATTTACATCCACTGTGGTAAACGCTATCATAATGAGGGTGCAGGAAAGGCCGTCGGAGCACGCAGGAGGGGCACAAGTGTCAACTTTGCTGGTGGTGTATCAGGGAAGGCTTTCTGGAGGAGAGGACATCTACAAGGGGTCCAGAAGGAGAAGCCGGAATTAGCAAGGTAGGGAGTTAACATGGAGGAGGGAGAAGGAATATCCAGGTACAAAAGCAGCAACAGGCAAAAGGTCCAGAAATAGCATAGAGCATGGCTCCTCAGAAGAACTGCAAATAAAAAGCTGACTGTGGCCTGGGTGGTGAAGGGGAGGTGAGAGAAAGTGCTCTGGTCATCTGAGCCATACAGTGCCTTATACATGGCATGTGCTCAGCATGTCCTGGTCTCAGGAGAAGAGTATACTTTTTTTTTTTTTAAAGATTTTTATTGGGGAATTGGGGGGATGGGAACAGTGCTGGGGAATTAGGGGAAGGGGAACAGACAAGTTGCTGTCATTTTTGTTCTTCAATCTAGTTGTGGAGGATGTTGCTTCACTGGCCCAAGTTGGCACCGTCATTGTGCTCTTCCCTGGTAAGGCAGATCAGTCGTCGGCTTCTGGACAGCCACTCACTGCGGCTGCTGGCCGCTCACGCTGGCTGCTGGCTACACATGGTAGCCCATGGCAACCCACTACCACAGGGGCTGCAGCCTACGCCGTCGCCGGCGACTCATGGCAACCCAGCTCCAGGTTGAGCTGTTGTTCAGCATCTTAGCTGTGGAGGGCAGTGTCACTGGCCCTCATATGTGGGATCCGAACCGGGGCCCTCTGGCATCCCAAGCGAGTTCTTAACCATCGCGCCACTCGGCCGGCCCCGAGTATACTTTTTAACAGCAATGACAACAACAACAACAATAATAGTTGGTAGCAGTTACCAAGGGAAACATGTTACACCAGGAAATTTGTGTAAATTATGTCATTTAACCATCCCAACAACACTACCCTCCTAGGCAAGGATTCCTTTCTGCATTCAAGAAAACAAGTTCAGAAAGGTCAAGTCATGCAGCTACTAGGCCTAACGTCATACACCTATTACGAAGCACAACAGAGATTCAAAGCTAGGAATTTTCTGGGCCCAAAGCTTCAGCTCCTTCCCTATTACCCTTCCTCCATCCCTTTACCTGGGTGATAGTCTCCAAGGAAGTCACCTAGAGTTACACTCAGGGTTCAAGTGAAGATGCATATCTGTGGGAGACACTGGAGGTCCCAAGAATATTTGCTTCTTGGTTCAGGCAAACAGTCATCTGCTTGATGTCTTCCCTCTCAGCTACACCAAGTAGGCTGTTCTAACACAGAACAGGTCACTCCCTTGTGCTCTGAAGCCAAAATGATGCCAGCTAAGACTCTAAGCCCAGCTGCAGGTCCTTTTGCACACTGGCCCCTGTATCTCTGAGTCTCAGTGAAGTCTCTCTCGGCTTGCTTTTTCTTGGATTTCACACAGATCTCTAGCAAAGCATTAATGCATTTTTTGGTTTTTACATTCTGCCCCCTCTTCCAGACTGTGAGCCCCTTAAGGTCAGGGACTATGTTTTTATTCATCTCTGTATGCACAGGGACTAGTCCAGGCATGATATAGAATAGACAGCCAGTGAATGTTTGCTCAACCTCTCCAAGCCCCAGTGTCCTCCAAGGAAAAATGGGGTAACTACCATTTCAGGGGGCCACCAACGTAACCAAAATAATGTTAAAAAATGCCTTAATAGAGCACTCACCACATAGTAAGTACTCAATAAATGATGTCACCTATGATAACTATTACTAAGTTACATAATAATATTATATATTCCATGGTGTTATTATTAAACAAGTGAATGGAATAATTAGTAAGTAAATGCATGAGTGAATGAAGTGAATTAGCTTCAATTTAAATCCTGACTTTGACCCAGGTAGACGTGAACTTCAACACTCTTTGTCCCATGGACTGGAAATGATTAGATGTGCTGCAGTATTATTACTATTATTTTGTTTGTTTTGTAGTTTTTGTTTTAGATGAAACTCAACAACATGCATAGGCTTCATCCCAAAAGTTCTCCCAATTCTTGGACAAGGATTCATTCAGGTGAGCTGGAAGGCGAGAGGCTAAGGAAGAATACTTTCTTTTTGTACGTTGACTTCTTGGTGACCTCTCTGTGGATGAACCATAAAGACACAAACAGAAACAGATTTTAAAACCAGTGTGATCAAGAGAATAAAGAAGGGATTCCCCAATATATAGCCTAGAAGTCAGCCATCAGGAGGGAAGCAGGTGAGGGAAATACAGGTGCAATCGATAGACTATGTTAAGTGATTGTACTGGGAGGAGATTTAGACAACCAAGGGAGAAACTGGAGGTCAAGTGCAATAAATACATAAGGGGAAAAAAGTGAGAAAACAGGCAGATTAAAAAAGAGAGAGACTCAGTTCCAGGGATAGCCTGGAACTTTTCTTTTGCAAGAAAAGAAAAATAACCACAGTACACTCCGTGGCTCATGGCAATAGTATTAATGATATGATAACGCTGATTCGTGGTCCAACCAAAATCACAACAGAAACCCATAGGAAGGATGGGAGATGGGAAGGTGTGCATGTGAGAAAGAGCCTAGTCCTCACCTTTCCTAGTGAGAACGCCATGGATAAAAAGCCTAACACTGAAAAATCAAGGAGCAGAGCAGCATGAGATTTAGACATAAAGAGGAAAACAAATACCAGAACAATCAGTTAAGAAAGTGGAGCACTGGCCTAGTGGTGCGTTGGTTAAGAGTTGGCTTGGGATGCCAGCTCTGAGCAGCAGGGCCGCCGGTTGGAATCCCACATGGGCCAGTGACGCTGCGCCCTCTACAGCTAAGATGCTGAACAACAGCTTGACCTGGAGCTGGGCTGCCGTGAGTTGCCGGTGACGGCATAGGCTGCAGTGGAGCTGCAGTGGGCTGTCATAAGCTGGCGTGAGTGGCCTTCCAGAGGCCGGCGACCGATCTGCCTCACCCGGGAAGAGCGCAATGATCACAATACCAACATGGGCCAGTGAGGCGATGTCCTCCACAACTAGACTGAAGAACCAAAGGACAGCAACTTGTCTGTTCCCCTTCCCCGATTCCCCAACGCTGTTTCCCTCCCCCAATTCCCCAATAACGTCTTAAAAAAAAAAAGTGGAAAGTGTTGTTGCTGGGGAATGGGAAAAGGGTTCCAGGGGAGTGCAATTTTTGCAACAAGCTTTGTAGAACTATTAATTAGTTAATTTAATAAGCACTTATACTTACTTTGCATCAGGCATTGTTCTAAGTGCTTTACAAATGTGAACCAGTTTAATCCTCATAACAACTTTCTACTATACATGCTATTATCATCCCCATTTTACACATCAGGAAACTGAGATGCAGAGAAGTTAAATAACTGCTCAAGGTCACACGGCTAGTAGGTCATGGAGCTGGTATCTGACTCCAGAGCTGTCTCTCTATTTGATTCTTAAAGGATGATAACATATTATTTTAATTAAAATAAAAACAAAAAATTTAAAATCAGTGTGACCTTTTAAGAGGATTTATCCCTAACTTCATGAGTATAGAGAGCCAAAGTTCTAAAATGTGACCCGTCTGTTTTTTCTTATAAGAAATTCCCTAGACCTAGGCTGTGCTCTCTTCGAATGTGAAACTTTTGGAGCTTGGAGGCTCTTCCCTGTGGGTGCGAACTTGTGCGTTTTCTGGAGCTTCACCATTTCAGTGCCCAGTAGTGAGTGAGCAGGGTAAGGACTGCCCTAAGGGGTGAGCTGGCCCAGGGTCCAGAAAAACCAAGGAGTCCTGGGCTGGGCTAGGCCTGTGCTCTCAAGCAGGCATGCTCGAAGGCTTCCTGAATTAAGGAATGTAAGGAGTTTTAGGAAAAAAAAATAATAATATGATGCCTATTAATTATAGTTGGTTTCCATGCCAGGCTCATTATACGGATTAGCTGTTTCATACATAACACCCATCACACTTTTTTATGGCCAAGAAAACAGGCTAAGAGAACTTAGGTAACTTGACATAAAGTCACAGAGTGGGGCAGGGCAAAGATTCAAAACCCCAGATCTTTTTAGAGTCAAAGCTCCTTCTAGTGCTTCATCTTTTCCTGTGGGGGAAACTGAAAGGTAACTCCTTTACCTGATTAATTTTTACCTAAGGCTCTTCCAGAGTAGTCATATCTACCCCAAGATGGGTCCACAATGGAGCCATTGTGAGGAGAAGATATTGGAACTTCTGCTATTATCTCATCCTTATTTATGTATGTATGTATGTATGTATGTATGTATGTATGTATGTATGTATTTTATTGGGGAATTGAGGGAGGGGAACAGCATTGGGGAATCGGGGAAGGGGAACAGACAAGTTGCTGTCCTTTTGTTCTTCAGTCTAGTTGTGAAGGACGTTGCTTCACTGGCCCACATTGGTATTATCATTGCACTCTTCTCGGGTGAGGCAGTTGTTTGCTGGCCATTGTATGGCCGCTTATGGCGGTTCATGGCAGCTCACGAAAGCTCACGCCAGCTGCCGGCCAGCCACTGTAGCCTGTGCCGTCACTGGCGACTCGCAGCAGCCCAGCTCCAGGTTGAGCTGTTGTTCACCATCTTAGCTGTAGAGGGCACAGTGTCACTGGCCCTCATGTGGGATTCGAACCGGGGCCCTGCTGCTCAGAGCTGGTGTCCCAAGCCAACTCCTAACCAATGCACCACTCGGCTGGCCCTATCTCATCCTTTTTAATTTCTATTTTTATGCATGTTTTATAGTATACATACTATTATTAGTATTGAGCTAATACATATATATATATGTGATTTCTAAATAATTAATATATTATTAGGGGCTGAGTTCTCATAAATGTTTTACTGAGAGAGAGAAAGAGAGAGATAAGGTCAAGAAAGCTTGGGGACTATGATCAAGAGGTACAGCCAGGGTTCCACATAGAGGTAAATATTTGTGGAAAACTTTGCAAATCTTCCAAAACACATATATACTCCCTTTGTGAAGACCACCATCTACCTTCAGAGCTTTTAAAATCCAAATTTGACCATGTGGTTTCCCTATTTAATGTCTTTCAGTGGCTCTCCACAACCTAGCAAATAAAGTACTTCATGGAAATCCCTTTCATGATTTGTCCAGGGATCTTCCCAGGCTCACCATCCCTGGAAGCCCCTCACACACTTTCTTGATCTCCTGCCATGCTACTTCCAACCTCTGAGCTTTGCCTCCTCTGCCCCATCCACTGAGAATGCCAGTCTCTTTTCTCATCCCCCACCTTCTGCCTGGCAAACACCTGACTCAGGTGAAAGGCCACGACTTCTGTAAAATGTTTCTGCATGGCTCCAGGCTGTTGGGTTCTTTGTCCCATCTATCTAACAGCACCTCTGGAACTTATGGCATTGATTTGTTGATACATCTGCCTTCTCTCTACCAGACTGTGAGCCCCTTGAAAATAGGGAGTGTGTCTTAGCTGCAGTTATTTACTTAGTGTCTACTGCAGGGAACTTTTGAAACCTTTTCAAACCTGGGCTGGTTGCTGTATAAATTGCAGTGGATAATCTCTACCTCATATGGCTGTTATGAAGGTTAAAATGAGGTCATGTTGCTAATGTGTGTAGCTTAATGCTTGGCACAGAGTAACCATTTAATAAATGGTAACCATTATTATATTATAAATTAATAGTATTAGTTATAATGTTTTATATGAAATAAAGGGTAAAAGAGTAAATGCATGAATAAATGTAGTGAGCCAAGCAAAAAATTCTCCACTCCTATTTTTCACTCAGCCTAGGAAAAACTATAATGGACTCTTTCCTCTTTCCTGGGAATAGTTATTTCTATTTCTTAGTCTTTGGTCACAATTTAATTTTTCTCCTGTTGTTGCTCTACTTTACCTGGAATTAGAAATATCAAAGACTTCATAGGAGCTTTCTTGTCCTGGGGAAGAGAGTTCATCAGAGCTTGAAAGTGACAAGGGAGAATAGTTCAAATCCTGTCTCCCTTCCTTCTCCTCTTCCTTCCTGTGGGGCAAACAAAAAGGACATCAACAAAAATCAGCTCAAAACTTTCAGTGTGAGTTCTTCAAAGTTTTCACTGGAATCTCGATAGGTGTTGAAAGAAAAAGTTTACAAATCAACCAATAACACTGGCAATAGCAAAGAACTGAAGCAGAGGGCTGAACACACGATGGTGACATACTCATTCATTTTCCAAGCTGAGGACCTGTTGGGTGCCAGGCATTGGACTAGGCCCGGGGAAAACAAGGTCATCTAGGACAAAATTCCCGACTTCAAGGACAAACCTTCAATCTAGGGAGATGGACATGCAAATCTATGACTAAAGTAGGCTAAATTCTGTGGAGTGTGATCAGGAAAGTATAGAGCACATAATGGGTACCCTGAGTAGGCATGTCAAGGAAGACTTCCTGGAGGTGATGCCTGAGCTGAGTTTTAAGGGTCAGCTAGGGGTTAGTTAAATTAAGAAGTAGTTGAGGGATAGTGAAGTCTGATGGAACAACAGTAATGTTGGTAAATTAGACTGACTTGGCTTTTTATATTTCTGAGAATCTAAGGTGAATATCAGAAAGACTGTTAATGAGTCACCATTGATCCTATAAGATTCAAACAGGTGGGTCTCAAGTTAAATGGATATTATAAAAAAGATTGTGGTCTTTTTCTGGTTCGAAGGAAAATTCAAATTAGGGTCAATATTGGATGATTTCCTTGGGTAAATTTCTCAATTCATTAAGCTTTGGTTTCTTCATTTCTAAAATGGAGAGTATAACACCATCTATCTGTGATACAGATGGTTAGTTACTAACCCATCATCCACTCTCTCTTTTTTCTTTAGCAATGGAGCCACGTTTCATTTAAGATGGCAATGAGCCCAGATTAATAAACAAACAAACAAACAAACTACATTTTGCAGCCTCCTTTGAAACTAATATCATCATGTGACTAATAGCTGGCTCTTAAAATAAAGTGGTAATGTTATATGGTACTTCCAAGGAGGTTATTAAAAAGGGAGGAGGGATATGGGATTGACTACAAATGCGCATGAGGGATCTTTCTGGGGAAAGATCTTTGCAACTTTTTGAAAAAGTTGAAAAACTGGATTGTAATAATTGTTGCAAAACTCTGTAAATTTACAAAAAAATCATTGAATTCTATCCTTAAATGAGCAAATTTTATGGTGAATTATACCTCTATAATATTATAAAATAATAATTATTATACACTTATAAAAGAACATTTAAAATGTTTTTTAAAATAATTTTCTTAAAATGAAAGAAGGTGTGGTAGCCATGTTCTAGCAATGAGATGTAAGTGGAAATGTTGTTTGGGGCTTCTGGGAATGCCCCTTAAAAGAGAATGGGGGTATAGATTAAAAGTAAAGTAATAGAGAAAATATACCATACTAACACTAATCAAAAGACAACAGAAGTAGCTACACTAATTTCAGACAGAGCAGACTTTAAAACAAGGAAAGTTATAAGGCATAAAGAAGGGCATTATATAATGATAAAGGGATCAATTCTCCAAAAACATAATTCTGCATGTGTATGTTCCTAGCAATATAATGTCAAACTATACAAGGCAAAAACTGATTGAATTGCAGGACAAATATATGAATCCACTATCATCGTTGGAGACTTCAACACCCCTCTATCAGAATTGGGCAGATCCAGCAGGCAGAAAATCAGCAAGGACATAACTGAACTCAGCAATACCATTACTCAACTGGATATAATTGACATCCATAGACTACATCACCCAACAACAGCAGAATACACATTCCCCTCAAGCTCAGATGTAATATACATCATGATAGGCCACATTCTGGGCCAAAAAATATACCTTAACAAATTTAAAAGAATAGAAATCACACAATGTCTGTTCTCAGACCAAAATGGGATCAAATAAAAATCAGTAACAGAGAGATAGCTGAAAAACCCCCAAATACTTGGAGATTATACAATGTACTTCTGACTAACACATGGGTCAAAGAAGAGATCTCAGGGCCGGTCAAGTGGCTCAGTTGATTAAGAGCTCGCTCAAGAGTGTGAGCTCTGGGCAACAGCAGTTCAAGTCTGGGCCGGAGCTGAGCTGCCGCTGAGCTGCCAACAGGTAGCAGGATGGCTCAGGGAAAAAAAAGGAAGAGATCTCAACAGAAATTTTAAAATATTTTGAATGAACTAAATGAACATGAAAACACAACTTATCAAAATTTGTGGGATGCTGAACACAGTGCTTAGAGGGAAATTTATAGCATTATATGCATATATTAGAAAAGAAGAAAGCTCTAAAATCAATCATCTAGGTTTTCACCTTAGGAAACTAGAAAAATAAGAGCAAACAATTAAATCCAAAGTAAGAAAAAGAAAACAAATAATAAAAATTAGAGCAAAAATAAATGAAATTGCAAACAGGAAATCAAGAGAGAAAAATCAATAAAACCAAAAGCTGGTTCTTTGAAATACCAATAAAATTGAAAAGGCTAGTTAAGAAAAAAAGAGAACACAAATTACTAATATCAGAAATTAAAGAGGGAACATCACTATATATCCTATGAACATTAAAAAGATAAAGGAATACTATGAACAACTCTATGCACACAAATTAGAAAACCTAGATAAACTGGACCAATTCCTTGAAAGACACAATCTGCCAAAACTCACACAAGAAAATATACAGCACCTGAAAAAAAATATATATATATATATTAAATAAATTTAATAAAAACTTAACAGCCTTCTGAAACAGAAAGCAGTAGGCTCAGATGGGTTCAATGGTGAATTTAACCAAATATTTAAGGAAGAAATTATACCCATTATCTACAATCTCTTTCAGAAGGTAGAAGCAGAGGGACTATGTTCTATCTCATTCTATGAGTCAAGCATTCCCTGATACTAAAACCAGACAAAGACATTACAAGAAAACTATAGACCAGTGGTTCTCAACCTTCCTAATGCCACGCGACCCCTTAATACAGTTCCTCATGTTGTGGTGACCCCAACCATAAAATTATTTTCGTTGCTCCTCTATAACTGTAATTTTGCTACTGTTATGAATCGTAATGTAAATATCTTTTTGTTTTCCGATGGTCTTAGGCGACCCTTGTGAAAGGGTCATTCGACCCACAAAGGGGTCGCAACCCACAGGTTGAGAACCGCTGCTATAGACCAATATCTCTCATGAACATAGATGCAAACATCCTCAACAAAATATTAGCAAATTGAATCCAACAATGTATAAAAATAATTATACACCATGACCAAGTGGGTTTTCTCCCAGGTATGCAAGGCTGGCTCAACATTTGAAAATCAGTTAATATAATCCATCACATTAACAAGCTAAAGAAGAAAAATCACATTATTGTATCAATAGATGCAGAAAAAGCACTTTGAAAATCCAACAATTCATGATAAAATCTCAGTGAACTAAAAATAGGGTGGAACTACCTGAACTTGATAAAGAATATCTACACACACACACACACACACACACACACACACACACACGCACACACACAATGCAGCTAACATCATACTTAATGGTGAGAAACTTGAAGCTTTCCCACTAAGATCAGAAACAAGGCAAGGATGTCCGCTCTCACCACTGCTTTTCAACATTGTACTAGAAGTCCTAGCCAATGCAATAGGACAAGAAAAGGGATAAAATGTATACTGATTGGAAAGGAAAAAATAAAACTTTCACAAATGACATGATGACCTATGTAGAAAATCTAAAAGAACTGACAAAAAAACCCAAAAAAGAAAAAACATCAACAACAAAAAAACGCATCCTGGAAATAGTAAGTAATTACAGCATATTTGAAGGATATAAAGTTAATATAAAAGTCAATTCCTTTTCTATTTACCAGCAATGGACAAATGGAATCTGAAGTTAAAAACACAATATCATTTACATTAATACCCACAAAAATGAAATACTTAGGTGTAAATCTAACAAAACAACTACATAGGACATAGGCTCGGGGCTGTCTGAGGCCCTCATTCTTTCTCTGAGAACAGAGGCAGCTTGAAAAACAAGCCAGCACACAGAGGGCAAAATGGTCGCGAGAAGGAGGGAAAGATAACCTGAAAATATTATGGAGATCTTAGATCCAATGTGCCTGCAGCCAACTCGTCTGGGGCCCTCCTGGTCACTGAAGCCACTAGATTTCCCTAAAGCTCAAGCTAGTTTGAGCTGGTTTTCTAGCATTTGCAACCAAAATACATAACGTACAAATGCAATTCTGTACAAATATAGCCCTGTACAAATACAGTTCATAAAGTACAAATGCTTAGCACAGAGGGAACACTAAATCATTGGTAGCTCTTTCTACTACCATTAATAATAAAAAAATAAAATGAGAATTGAGGAACACATAAAAGCAAGTGAGTTTTTATGTATTCTTTTCCATGTATTAAGAATTCTTAGCTCTTTTCCTTCCTGGCTGCTTGAGGGCCGGCCGCCATCATGAACGACACAGTAACTGCCCGGACCAGGAAGTTCATGACCAATGGACCACGTCAACGGAAACAAATGGCCACCGACATCCTTCACCCTGGGGAGGCCATAGTACCTAAGACAGAAATTCGGGGAAAACTAGCCAAAATGTACAAGACCACACCAGATGTCATCTTTGTATTTGGATTCAGAACCCAATTTGGTGGTGGCAAGACAACTGGCTTTGGCATGATTTATGATCTCTGGGACGATGCAAAGAAAAATGAACCCAGACATAGACTTGCAAGACATGGCCCGCATGAGAAGAAAAAGATCTCAAGAAAACAGCGAATGGAACACAAGAACAGAATGAAGAAAGTGAGGGGGGGCGGCACAGGCCAGTGCTGGTGCTGCAAAAAGAAGTGAGGATTCGTCAGTGACTTTACCTGTGGCGACTGAGCAGATTTTCATGAGAGGACTAATAAACTAATAACTTTTATGTGGAAGAAAAAAAAGAATTCTTACATTGTTCACATTTCTACTTTCCCCATGGTCTTTTTTTGAACAAACCTTAAAAGAAGCATCTCCCTCTGATGGGTTTCTCTAGATTTCTTTTCAGGGGATTCCTCAGTGAAGGCTGAAGGTTGAATGACCATGTGGTTGGCCTTTTTTCTATCTATTTCTCTCTGGTCGATAATCTTCACCTCTCTGGAAGGAAATCATAGACACTTAGGGAAAAGGACTAAAGAGGCAGCATGGTCTTTTCTCCCCTATGTTTACATGTAAAGAGAGGCCAATATTTACAAATTCATTCATTACATCTGTCAAGAGCAGCTGACTGAAGCAGAGAGCTGACCACACAGCAGCAGCTCAGTCACCAAGCCCTTGCCATGTGGCAGAAGTCATACCAACCGTGGGGACACAGAAAGGAATAAGGGTGGTCCCTGAACTCAAGGAACACATACTCAGATAAGGAAGACAGGTGGGGAAATCCACAACCTGAGAGAAAGCTGGAGCATGAGCTTTGAGGAAAAGCTGAATTCAAGTTGGGGCTCAGCCACTCCCTGTGTGATCTTGGGCAAATGACTTCACCGCTCCATGCCAGTGTACTCATCTCAACAAGGCACACAGGTGCTTAGCACAGTGCCTGGTATATGGGAAGTGCTCAATAAATGTCGGCTGCTGCTGCTGGAGTTATTATAGGAGGTTTTCAGTGGAGTGTGTTTAGATAAGCTTGGGGTACACAATGGGAATGCTTAATTGGGTAATACACAAGCTGACTTTTGAAACGTGAGACTCAATGAGGAAACCGGCTATTGGCTTTCAAAGTAGACAAAATAGCAATACATATATATGTATACACTTAAGGAAGTAAGATGCTGTCATATACTTCTCTGCTGTGGTAGGCTAGATGTAGAAAGCCTGGTATTTAAAAACTAGCATTCAACGTGGCCTAAGCCAGTAGTTATTCCAACAATGGGAGTCTTTTCCCAAGAGAAAAATTGTGTTGACACAACATTCCCACTTTTGGGGTCTTCTGCCACAACCTTTTCTTAACTCTTTGGAGCCTGCTTCTGCTTGCCATGGAGAGACAAAAAAAAAACAACAAAAACCCCACAAAACCCAAGAAACCCAAACAGCCAATTGTCCTTGTTATGAAAAACTTGGATGTAATTCCTTGATAATATTTTCTATGTTGTCATTTCTTGAGATGGTGAAGCCTACGCGTCTTAGGCTCATATGTTCCTCTAGGAAAAGCACCTTTAGCTTGTATGTCAATCCTATGTTGAAACATTTCATAGGGTTCTTCAAAAGGCATTTTGAATTGTGGGTGCTCTGCCCCCAGACAAGTTTGAGGATCAGGGCTCTGAACTCACAAGAAAACGGATTCCCCAGCAGCAGAGGACACTGCTCCTTCATTGAGCTAGAGCCCCACCTGCATGTGCAAACCCGGCTCTTCCCCCACCTGGAGCAGAGACCCTGCCAAATAGCCGCTGGACTGCCTTTCTGCAGGGGGACTGCGCCAGGCCGCCCCAACTGCAAACTTTCCCACTCCACGTCCTGGTGCTGCATTGGACCCTGCGGTGTTCATGGAATGGGCTCACAGGTCTTGTCTCTAACAGCCATCATTTACTGGGCACTTCCTTTGGGCCGGGCACTGAGCTAGACGTCTCCTTTCACCCACACAATGACGTGAGTACTACTGTGAGTGTCCCTGTCATGCGGATGGTATCCAAGCCTCCCAGGGGCTCACTGATGGACCTAATTTACGCAGAGAGGGAGAGGGCTGTAACTGGAGCTTTGGTCTGTCCAACGTCAATGCCATTTGTTGAATGCCAGTTAGTGCTCCTAACTGATGTGCGATATTAGGGAAGTAAGTGGTAACTGATATCCGGAAAAAGCCCTAGCCCACCGAAGAGTAAATTCCACGTCATCGTGTGTCACCTTTGTTCTTGTTATGTCCACCATTAAAAAAAAATTTCTTATTTAAAATGTTATAATACTCTATAAAATTTATATATAAAAGTAAAGAAAGCAGTATAATTAACACCATTTACCCATTATCTAGTTTCAATAGCTATCAACATAAGACCAATCGTGACTCTTCTATTACTCCTTTTGCCTCCCCATCCCCACCCCAAGTGGGTTATTTTAAAGCAAATCCAAGACACCATGTCATTTCATCCATAAATACTTCATTATTATATGTTTAAGACATGACTCTTTTAAAAAACAACATAACTACAAAACTATGATATCATTTTCTTAAAAAAGGAACACACCAATAAAAGGAATGCCTTCATATCATCTAAGACCCAGCTATATTGAAATAAAATAAAATAAAAATCTGGTCTCTGTTACTGTGGAGTTTACATTCTGACCCCAAGAAAGCCGAACATGCTGAAGATGTTACAGGGCTAGGCCCCCCAATGACAAATTATGATGACGTGCTCCAGTAGACAAATGCTGAAACACTGCCACTCCCCTAAAGCCTCTTTCATACCTGAGGAAGTTGTCTTGCAGTTCTTTCAGGTACTCATTAAAATATTTCCATTCATTCCCGTGGAGCCGGTTCAACTGCCTGAGGATGTCCCTCCGCTTCTTCATGTGGTTCAGGGTCAGGTTGATGACATCAGCATAGGTCAGGCTGCTCTCAGTGGCTTTCGTGGTCAAGGAAAACCCTACCCTGTCAGTCTGTATCGACTGTCAGCATTACCAGTGAGAGGCGCCTAGTGCACGGGGAGGAGGGCGGGGGAGGTGGCAGAGTGGGGAAACTGATCTTTGCCTCTGGAAGAGACAGTGGAAGTCCGAGCAGGAAATGACTCTTCCTGCTCTTTGACCGTGGCCTGCTTTGGAAAGAGGCTGTTCTCTCGGTGACAAGACCATTCCCTATCTTTCAATGAAGCCCTTCTCTCTTCCTGCTGAAGGAAGGGCAGGCTAGGGAATGCTGCCTACAATTCCTGCTCTATTATCACAGTGGTGAATAGGAAGAGATTCCCACTTTCCTTTCCTTTCCGGCCCAATCCCTCATTCCCTATCTCCTCTTTGTATGTCGAAAAATTCTCTCTGCCTCCCCGCACCCTTCCATCCCTTCTGGATGGGTCAGAATCTCAGCTACACTCGTCACAAGTGGTGGGAACTCAGACGTGTCATCCTCTGTCTCCAGTTCCTCCTCTATAAAGTGGGGATAATTGTACCTACCTTAGATGATGTTAATAATAATGATAGTTATTATTTATTTAGTACCACCTGTATACCATTTAATCCTGCAACACTATTGATCTGGTATAAATGTCGTTATTTTAGGAAGGAAATGATGAAGATATTGAGCTCAGAGGTTCAGCTGGGCACATGAGATCTTAAGGCCAGTGGGCTGCTGAGCTGGGACTAAAATCCAGGGCTGTGTATCCCCAACCCAGGCTCCTTCCACTCCACTCCACTGTCTTTACAGAACAATGAGATGCTATGCGGGGATGCATTTTATAAACAATAAAGCACTATGAATTGTGAGTTGTTATTCTCTGCCTAGAGACATATAAATATAATAGGTTTGTGGATGTGAGGTGCTATATAGGGTAGTAGCCACCAGTCCTACATAGTTCATTATGAAAGCTGCTCCTGATGGGAGCTATATGCAGAGGCACCTTTCAGGCACTTGTCACCTGCCAGGCACTATGCTAAGCCGTTTCCTCGATTGTGCGAGTTCTCTGCAAAACAGGCCTCTGAGGCAGGTACTGTTATCCCCATTTTATAAATGAAACAATGAGGCTCAGAGAGAAACTGGAATTTGTCTAAGATCACTCAACTAGTAAGCGGCTGAGTTGGTTCTTGGGTCCCCATCTATTTGAATCCATGTTCTGACCCTCTGTGATAAGCTGCCAAGACTCAGGACACCAGCATGTCACACCTGTTTACTTAAGATCTGAGCTTTTTACCAAATCCTTAGGATAAATGCCAAAGGGGCCAGGAATTTGCTGATGGGTCTGGGGGAAGGGTGTGTGGGAGAGGGTGTTAGAAGAAACACACACCTAGACACCAAAATTCCTGATCAATAAATGCTCCGGGGTCAGTGAGCATCTGAGAGGCATTACCAAGTAGCCAAGGATGTCAGGTACCTAGGTGGCCCATTCATTCTGGTAGATGGGAAGAGATGTCACACACAGGGAGACTCAACTTGCCCAGAGTGCCAGGCAGGCAGCTCGTGAGGCAGATGTGGAACTAAACTAAGCAAGATTCTGAGCCACCCCTGACCTTCTGTGTACCAGGTGCTGTGCGAAGGGCTGGATGCCAATCCCTCAGCCTTGCTTCTGGGATCAGGAAGCAGTGGCCTGGAGTAATGTGTGCCCCGCCCATGGAGGAAAGGATATGGGATGGACGTGGTTTTTTCCCTCCTGACTATCAACACATCCTGGCCATGCTGCCGCAGAGTGACATAGTTATGGAGGAAGTACACAATCAGAGGGCTTTTCCCATAAATGTTGAAGAGGTTTGATGTTATCTCAGGGATTTTGCAGGCAGGGTGAGACTGGGTGGGAAAGAGAGAGGGAAAAAATAAAGGATATGGCCATTTTTACAGCATGCATTAAGAAATGTAAAGGTACTCATGTGCTTTGATCTGGTAACTCCAGTTTTAGGATGCTGTCCTAAGGAAATTACCCAAAATAAAGAAAAACATCTTAGGGGTCGGCAGAGTGGCGAGTTGGTTAAGAATTGGCTTGGGAATGGCAGCTCTGAGCAGGAGGGCCCTAGTTTGGATCCCACATGAGGGCCAGTGATGCTGCGCCCTCTACAGATAAGATGGTGAACAACAGCTCCACCTGGAGCTGGGCTGCCATGAGTCGTTGGCAACAGTGTAGGCTGTGGTGAGGCTGGCTGGCAGCGGGCGTGAGCTTTTGTGAGCTTTTGTGAGCTGCAGTGAGCGGTCATCCAATGGCCGGTGAGCGACTGCCTCACCCGGGAAGAGCACAATGATAATACCAACATGGGCCAGTGAAGCGACGTCCTCCACAACTAGACTGAAGAACCAAAGGACAGCAACTTGTCTGCTCCCCTTCCCCGATTCCCCAGTGCTGTTTCCCTCCCCCAATTCCCCAAAAATTCTTTAAAAAAAACCCCAAAAAACATCTTAGGCACTACAGACATTTTTACTATAAGAAAAGATTAGAATAACCTAAATTCAAGAAGATATTAATATCTCTACCCATAGGAATAGTATGCCACTGCTAAAATGTTTATGAAGAGTTGATAAAATATCGTTTCAGGTATAATAGTACAATATATTTAAATAATTGCGATGTAAAATTGGGTAGTTAATATATATTTTATGTGAACTAAATGTAATTATATGAAATAATTGGGTAAAAAAATAGATGAGAGCCTGGAAGCATAGTTACCAAAATGTTAACCATTCATTCAGCAAATATTTCTTGGGTGATTACTAGTATACACACTTTTCTAGGCGCTGGAGATTCAGCCAATAACAAGGTAAAGCCCAGCCCTCGTACAGGTTGCATTATAGTTGAGACAGAAACAAGAAACAAATCAACAAAATAAAAGAATAGCATGATATTATAGAGTGAGCGCTCCAGATAAGAATCAAGAAGGGCAGGGGTGAAGGGTGGAGTGAAGGGGAGGGTGGGGAGGAGCCGAGTCCTCCATGGGGCGGTCAGGGAGGGCTGCCCTGGGGAGGCACAGTCCTGGCAGATCCCACATGACGGGAGGCCCATCAGTGTGATATTCCAGGCAAAGGGGACAGCAAGTGCAAGGGACTCTGAGGCAGACAAGAGCCTGGTGTGGCTAGGGGGCAAAAACAAAGCCTGCGCAGCTCAAATGGAGAATAAATGATGAAACTGAAGAGGGAGTGGGGGCTCTGGGCCAGGGGAAGCAGTTAAGATCTTTTCTCAGTGTGACAGAAGCCACTAGAAGGTTCTGATCTGGGGTCAACATAATCTGATTGATTTTTTTTCTCAAGATCCCTTTGACTGGTGTGTGGAGAAATGACTGCAGTGGGTAAGAGTGGATGTGAAAAGAGCAGTTGGGAGGCCTCTGCAGAGGTTGGGGGGCTGATGGGGCTGGGACCGGGCAGTAGGGAGAAGGGTAAGAAGTGATGGAACTTGTACTATATTATGAAAGCAGAACTGGCAGGATTTGCTGATGGATTCCATGTGGGTGTGAGAATGAGAGGAGTCAAGGATGACTCCAAAGGTTTAGGTGCCAGTTGCTGAAGAGGGAAGACCTGGGGAGGAACGGAGGATGGAGGACGTGGAAAATCAAGAGGGGCGAGCTACATTTGAGATGCTAACCAACAACCAAGAGGAAATAGATCAGGAAGGAGTGAATTGCTTTCCTTCCCTATATTTCTTTGCCTTTTTCCAAAAATGACAATAATGATTATGTCCTACTTTTGTATTTAAAGAAACAATACCTTTTATTTTGAAGAAGCGGTTGTAATTTAACCAAACAATACTTCTGTCTCATGAATTTAGGCTGAAAAAGCATCTAACCACACTATTCTCTAATCCTAGATTTTTTTTTTTTTGGAGATAAGGGATGGCTTTTCCTTTTTTTTTTTTTTTTAATTGGGGAACAATGTGTTTTTCCAGGACCCATCAGCAACAAGTCGAGTAGTTGTTTTAGTCTACTTGTTGGAGGGCACAGCTCAGTGACCCATGTGGGGATCGAACCAGCAACCTTGGTGTTATGAGCACTGCGCTCTAACCAACTGAGCTAACTGGCCACCCCTAATCCTATCTGTTTTAATTACTTAATGAGATTTCTTCTGTCTATGGCAGGGCATCTCCACCTCAGCACGTTAACATTTTGGGCCAGGTAATTCTTTGTTGTGGGGGACTGTCCTGTGCATTGTAGGACGTTAAACAACATCCGTGGTCTCTACCTGCTAGACACCAGGAGTGCTCCATACCCCCCTCCCCAGTTGTGACAACCAGAAATGTCTTCAGACACGGTCAAGTGTCTCCTAGGGGCCAAAATCGCCCCCAATTGAGGCGAGTCTATAGAAAGATCCCACTGGAATTACAGAAATGTGCGGGTTAGTAAGTAACCTACAGATCATTTAGTCCAATGATTCCTAAAACCCCATCCCCAAATGGGGGCCAGTCTGTGTTCACTGGTCTCCAAGGAAATCAGAAAAAAAAAAATATATATATATATATATTTACTATAATACATCTAACAAAAGGTAAATTTATTCACTTTTAGGGTTCTCTTTTATTCTGAGATTGTCTTTTCTACTTTTTTATATTAATGACCTTTTTTGGTGAAATGATGGTGATGGCAGATAGCAGTCATTTTGTTTTAGTAAACTTATTTAGCTAGAAAAAAAAGTTTTTCCAAGTCTAGAAAAATCCAAAGTGGATCTAGGATCCACTAACCTATCCAAGAGTTCCGTGACTATCCGAGAGTTGTTCTTTGGCTGCCCAGTATCCATTCTCAGTTCTTAACAGCCTCCAAGTCTTGTGTGTTTGGGGTTTACCCGCCCTCTACAGCATTTGGGCTTGGGGTGGCAAGCTTTAAATCAAATGTCTTGCTCCCCCATGAGGGCCTCAGGAGGGGTCCACAGAGGCCTTCACAGGCTCTGCCAGCCAGCACCTTCTTCTCCCCAGTTGGAGCCAGGGCACCTGGAATAATCTTTGTCAATGAAAACGGCTGCTTCTGAGATTTTGAATCTTGAATGGAGTGAAACATAGACTGAAAACATGTCGGGGGTTATCCATTCCAAAGACATCACCTTGAAGAGATGACTCGAGGGTTACAATGGCCTTGATTCTTCTCCTGGTCCCTGGACTGATTTTCAGACTTTCCAGAAGCTCAATTGTTCTTCCAGTTTTTGCTCAGTTTTGGCCAGAGGCAGATTTTGTTACTTGTAAGCAAAGAATCCCAGTTGATACACACCCTTTCAATAATATTCAGAACAAATAATTGTTCGTTTTTGCTTCCCTAACTTTGTTAACAAGGAGTACACTGCCTCCTGAAACATCCAGTTTCATTGTTGGTAAGCATCTGATTTCTCCTCCCAGGTGGGAGGCAGGTTAGGGGCTCTGGGTCCAGGGACTGGGCTGGCTCATAGCCACAGCACTGGGCAAAGACGGGCCACTAGGTAAGAGAAGAGAAGTTCTAGAACATCAGATTCAAGAGGCAGGGGGAAAGCAGAGAAGGGGCTGGAGTGAAAGGGTTGGCATTAGAGACCTGGCGAGAGGGATGACTTGGTTTGAGAGCTAGGGCTGGAACAAGGACCAGCAGATGGTCTACAGCAGAGCCAGACGGTAAAGCTGACTTCGGCAATTCTAACCCATTTACCTTCAAAACACGTGTTACATAACAGTCCTTAAAATATTTGCGTGTCTTCCCTAAGTGTTGCTTTTCCAACCAAAACATCTTCAGTGCCTTCAGTAACTCCTAGATGCGACTGTCGGTTAGGTCCCTGTCTCTGGACATGCGTTAGGTGGGGCCACCTGAAGTGGAACCATCCTCTTTCTTGATCTGGGCCAATTGGACTTCTTTTTAAGAAGTTCTTTATTTTCACATTTAGCTATCATTTTTTCTGCTATCTCTGAAAGTAAAACCCTTATTGTTTTTTAATAAAATAAATTCATGTTCATTGTAAAAAATTCATACAATGTAGAAATGAATAAAGTAAAAGGTAAAAGTCTCCTTTATCCCCACTTGCACTTCCTAAGAATAAATACTGTAAATACTTTTCTGTGTATCCTTCCAACCCTTTCTATATGCGCATACTGACTATTCCAAAAGTAAAATTCAACAATAAAAATGGAATCATAATAACTGCTGGGCTTCATTTTCCCAATTTTATAGAAGGTCAGAAAAGGAGAACAACTTGCACAAGTAACGCAGCTGATGAGGTGCAACACCAAGATTTGAACCCACGTCTGTCTGCTTTTTTCCACCATGCCCTGCTCCTTCTCTAAAGTTTCATGCTAAATGCTTAGGGAAATGGGCAGCAGGAGTGAATACGGAGAAACGAAGAAGGTTCAAGAAATCTATACTACTTGCTGTACTGGCCCAAATTCTATGGCCTGACTTCTTTGCTAGTTGGTGTCTTGGGAAAGCCCAAAGCCTCTTGTCCTGTTCTGGGTCCTAAGGGGCTCTCCCCACTACATAGGACTGAAGGTGCCGTTGATGGAAACTACCCAGATTAGGGGGAGGGGAGGAGAAGAGGAGAGACTACACATAATCCAGTGCCTCTCTTGACAGTGCTTGTGGCCAAGCTCGGTGGTTAAGAGCTCAGGCTCATAGCCAGCCAGATCTGCGTGTGAGTCTTGCCTTTATCACTCACTTGCTTTGTAACCTTGGACAAATTGCCATGAGCATCATTTCGTCACTAATAAACTGAAGAATAGAAGGACTAATTATCTCAGAAGACTATAACAGTTAAACAAAATATACTGCGTGCACAGGTTTCATATCGTGCCAGGCATGTAATGTTGATTATATGTTAATTATCACCACTACTTGGGGTAAACCTCAGACTGTCTCCAATTTATAGAACAGGAAACTGAGACTCAGTGCTTTCTTTCCATCACACCCAGGCTCCTGAGTTTCAAGCAAGTAATTTAAATCCTTGGAGAAATCCAGAGACAATTCTCATTCAACTTGTGCCTCCATCAGGCAGGAATTACCCTTAGGAGATTTCCTGACACTGTCACCCGAGTTACAATAAGAAATGCCCAATTCTTACCCTGATATCTTCACAGTGCTAGCTTTTTGTAGCCATATCTCCTAGCCCTTTAAAATCATCTCTAGTATTAAATTTCTAATTATGTGCTCACCTCCTTAGGAAATATATTCTCATATCTTCTTGCTTTTGATATACACTTGACTTGATGTGTAGTTTTCTTCAAGATTGAAGTCTGACAATAATCCCCTGTCAATACAATATTAGCCAAAAAAAAAGAAGAAGAAAAAGATCAGGGCCTGCCATGTGGCGCAGTTGGTTAAGAGTTAGCTTAAGAGTGCGAGCTCTGAGCAACAGGGCCGTCGGTTCGATTCCCACATGGGCCAGTGCCACTGCACCCGGAGCTCAGCTGCTGCTGAGCTGTCAACAGGTGGCAGGATGGCTCAGCTGGTGAGAGCACATGCTCCTAACAACAAGGCTACCTGCTCAATTGGGCTATGCCCACCCACAACTAAGACTGAACTCGGCACCTTGAGCTAAGCTGCCACCGGGATGGCTCAGTGGATAGAGCATGTGCTCTTAACAACAAGGCTGCCAGTTAAATTCCCACGTGGGATGGTGGCTACACCCACCCACAACTAAGATTGTAACACAGCACCTTGAGCCTAGAGGCCATGAGCTGCCAACAGGAAGCCAGGTGGTGACTGGCACCCTCCACAACTAAGATTGAAGAACAACAACTTGGCTGGTCCCCCTCCCCAATTCCCCAACACTGTTCCCCTCCCTCAATTCCCCAATTAAATAAAATAATAAAATAAAATAAAAATAAAAAAGATCATTGGAGCTTGTCAGCTGTGATAAGAAAGAGAGTATGGCAGATCTCAGCTTCTTATTAGTGGGAAAGTGCCTGGGTGTATTCAGAACATTGGGAGACACTAGAGGAAGTAGTTCGGGTAAATTCATACAGTTTCACTTGATTGTATCCAGATGTACACCTATGGCCATAGGTTTGTCCATTTATTAATCTATCTTTCGATCCTTTTATCCATTCAATCAACATTTACTGAGCATGTACTATGTGCTAGGTCCAAGCTAGGTGCTGGAGGTAGACTCTCTTCAAGGAACTCACAGTTTAGTGAGAAAAAAAAGACATGCAAATAATAAGTGTAACACTAACGGAGGTGCCATGATAGACTTCTCTACAGGTTACAGTAGGGACAGCCCCTCTGCCCCAAAGTCCGCCAGAATAACTCAAACTAGCCAAGCCGAAGCTGTTAACCCTGTCATACCTTGTCTTTAGAAAACCCCAGTAAAGGCTGTGGCCTGTGCCAGCCCCTTGGCCCTTTCTGCCTCCTGACGGACACTGGTGCTCCCTCTCATGGCCCTGCATGGCAAGCCATGCCTCTCGTTTCTAGGAAAACTGTGAATAACAAACTTTTCTTTCAATGGTATTAACCTCTTCCGGTAGTCACTCAGTCACTTTTATAAGTTAATACCCAGGCACAAACCAGTTCCTACCTCAATAAATGCTGGTTTCTGATGGGGAGAGGAGCAATAATCAGGTCTTAGATTTACTGTATTTTGCTGTGTATAATGCACACTTTTTGCCCAAATTTGTGAGGGAAAAATAAAGATGCGCATTATACATGGGTAGTACTAATTCCGTATCTACATAAATATTTTTAATTCTTTTATTTATGCTTATGAGTTAAAAGTGTAACTCTAGAAACCAATAACGATATCCGTATGCAAAATACCCTGGAATACAATAATCGGTTTTGTTGAACTTATGATGAACTTGCAACGATGAAGAGTTCTTGGCCTCCTATGATTCATAAATTTATTACCAGTACATAAAATTTCTTATAACTTGTATCTGTTCTTGTGTTTTGTAATTATTTATTAAATAAAGTTTCTTGTACCATAATATGTTAAAAAATAAATGCTAAAATTCCTTTATAATACAAAAAACAAGTACCTAAATGTAAGCAAATAAAAATTTGAATTAAAAAATTGAAACGGGGCCGGCCGAGTGGCTCAGTTGGTTAAGAGCTCGCTCAAGAGTTTGAGCTCTGAGCAACAGCGGTTTGAGTCCAGCCCGAGCTGAGCAGCCGCTGAGCTGCCAACAGGTAGCAGGATGGCTCAGCTAAAAAAAAAAAAAAAAAAAATTGAAACAAAAGATTTTTTTTTTCCCCTGAAAGTTTGGGCCAAAAACGTGGGTGCGCCTTATACACTGGAGCACATTATACACGGCAAAATACGGTATCTTCTTCCCTGGCCAACAACTTCTCTTTCCCACAGATATTAGCACTGTGCTAATCATTACAAAAGTAGAACTTAATCAGTGCCTGTTGAACTGAAAAGACAATTACATTCGTTCATAAATATTACTTGGTACCAACACCCAGCCTAGAACCACAAGTGTAAACCAGGGTGGCAAATTATATTCAAACAAACCCAAGAAACGAGGGCTTTGGAGATAGTAACTGAGCAAAAAGCCTACATTCCCTTTTAGGTGGTTAATGTCCCTTTCATGGTATTCTGTATTTGTGAGCTAGCCTCTGAATTCTTGGGTAAAGAGTCTCTCTCGTTATTTGAATTTATACTCATAGACTCCAGGGGAGAGAAATAAAGAACAAACTTAGTGAAACTGGTAGTGAGAGGAATACAAAAAGTATATGCTTTTCCCCCAGCGATGCTGGTTGCTCCTGCAGAGGGAGAGCTTTCAGGCTCAGCACGACCACTGAGCCCTCCATCCCGGCAACGCGGTGCAGAGAAGTGACTGATGTAGAAAACACAGGGGCTCGGGACCAAGGCAGACTGGGGTTCCAGTCCCAGCCCTGTCACTCAGCAGCTGGTGATCTAGGGCAAGTCATCGAGCCTCTTGATTGCCTTGGTTTCCTCCTAGGGTTCTTATGAGGACCACGTCAGCTAATGCATGCAAAGTACACGAGTGGATGCTCATGTGAAGGCTCCACGAACACTGCTCCCACTGTGCATGCACCACTCACCACTCCTCCATCAGTAAACATTTCATTGAGCAGCTCACGTGTCTGGCACTGGGCAGACCCTGAAACCTAGTCCCTGCCCAGAGGAGCTCCCAGTCTAGCAGGAGAGAGAACAGGAAATAGACAATTATGCTAAGGTGTGAAAAGTTTCATATATTAATATTTGTTAGAGGCAATGTAAGTTAGGATTAGGTTTGTATGTGAGTGACAGAGACTCAAAATAACAGTGGCTCAGACTGGGTAGAAATTTTTCTCCTATGTAACAGTCTGAAGGTAGGCAATCCAGGACTTACATGGTATTTCTGCTAATGGGAAGTCCTTGGGGACGCTCACTTCTCCCAGCTCCAGGCTCCACCTTTCCTAAGACCCTTGTTCATAGGGTCCAAGATGGCAGCTGGAGCTCCAGTCATCACATTCACATTCCAGGCAGCAGAATGGAGGAAAGGACAAAGAGGCAAAGGATTCCCATGGGCTGTTTTCTTCAGGAAGGCTCCTAGAAACTGCCACATGGCCCATCCCTGAGATCTAGAATTAACAGGAGTTTAGTCACGTGGCCACCCATAGATGAAGGAAAGGCTAGGAAGTGTAATCTTTCATCTGGCCATGTCCATTCCCAGATAAACATCAGCGGTTCTCTTTCTAAAACGGAAAGGAACCGCAGATAACGCGGAACACTAATCGTAGGCCAGAAGCTGTACGAACAGAGTATCAGAAGGCAGAGTGGGGAACACTTGATTCCGTCTTGGGGAGAGCTGGAGGGCTTCCAAGGAGAGTAGACACCTTGTGTTCTGTCTTTAAGGATGAGTAGGAGTGTAGCAATGTCAAACAGATGCCCCGCTGAGATGAGCAGTCTACCAGCCTCAACAACCACTTTGCTTTTATATAAATATTTGAATGGGACGAAGAAAGCGGAAAGGACTTCCCATGCCCCATGCAGCTGGTTGTCCGACAGCTACTGCTGTGTGTAGAGTTGAAGTAGTTACTGGGATTCATTAGAGAGAAAACACTCCCAAGGCTCAATGAAGCCCCACACTCATTCTTAACAGGCCTCAGAGAGCTCCGCAGTAGCACAGAGAATAAATGCAAGGAGACCGGCTTGGTTTAAATTATTAGACCCTTCTACTTGAAGAGGCAATGAGATGCTGCAGAAAGAGCTCAGACTGACAGCATCCTGACCTTAGCAGAAGTCAGCTGAGTGGCCTGGAACAAGTTATTCACCTCTGTTTCTCCCTTTGCCAAGTAAAGGTAATCATCACCTACCCTGAAGGACTGTTGTAAGGACTAGAGAGGATACATGCAAAAAAGTGTGCACACGGTGGACTCTTCAAAGTACTTTTCCATCTAGTCTCACGTTGTGACCAGCCACTACCCCGAGTGCGAGGCAAGGTGGCTGTCGTCGGGGTGGGATGTAAACTAAGACGGCTCTGGGGTCCCCTCCCCACCACGGCACAGAGGAGAACGAGCCATTCTACCTGACGTGGTCACCCTGCTGTTCAGATGTGTGTGCTGAGGGCTCAGCTGGGATGGGACAGAGCTGCGGGGGAGCCTGTTTTGGAGCCAGTGTGAGAGTCAAGCTGGGGATGCCTAGAAATGTTTGGGAGGGCGTGGGCTTTGCAGATCTGGTGTTAGCAGGGATGGCATGAACGGGAGGAACTTGGGTCAGTACTGGTATTGACCCTCTCTGTCACCAGGCTCTGGAATTTGGGGAAATTCTGGTTAAAGTGAGTAAACATTCTGACAGGACATGACTAGACAACAATCTATGGGGCATCAGCTATCCTTAGATTGAATCTATAAGAATACCAGTCGGGATGCCCACTTTGCATATAGATAAGAACACAGAGGCTCAGATTTGCTCAAAGCTGTATCCCTGATAGGTGGCCTCATCTAGATGGAAATTTCAGTCTTCTGAACCAAGCCTACCGTGTGTGTTTGCCTTTGCCTGTGGTTGCCTGTGGCTCCATGGCGATCATCCTCTCCTAGGTCCTAGTTTATATTTTGTCAGCTACGTAAAACTTGGGTAGAAATTGTTCTTTCTCTAATCCAGACCTCTCCTCTGAAGTTTCGTCTTATATATTTAACTGTCAATATATTTAACTAGGTAACATCTCCTTTTGCACTTCTCACAGGCATGTTAAAGTTAACAAGTTCAAAAATGAACTTTTGATAGCTTTCCCCTCCCCTAAACTCTACACTTTCCATCTCAGTAAATAGCACCATTCAGGGGCTTAAGCCAATCAACTATGATTTATTAAACGAACGAATGACCCAGTCTCTAATAGGGAAGGGCCATTATTTGCATAGAGCTGGGCCTCATAGTAAAAGCCAGACAGACAGATGCTTTTTTCATTTCTACTGTGCAGATCTCAACACGAAGCCTGAGAAGGGCCGACCACAGGTCAGAGGCTTAAAGCAACTGCAGCTCGTTACTCTGGGCTACGGACTCTCAGGTGAACTGTTGCCATGGACAAGCACATGTTGAACACAGCCAACTATGTCCTTGAGCAGCTGGGAAAGCGTGTCTGCCAAAGGTAAGAGAGGGGCTCTGTCCCCACCATGAAATTCAATCCCTCTCTCCACCCTGGTTTGCTCAGAACGTCAGCTGCTTTCAGGGTTGGAGAGCTTTTGGTTATTTCTATTCCTGGGGCAGAAAATGGAATCTCATAGCTGGTTTTCTGATATAACTGTCAGCAATTTTATGTATTTGAGTGCAAATAAAATGCATTTGTTTGACAGGCAGTGCCAAAACATTAAACAATATTTTGATCTTGGCCTCTGAGTGACAGCTATCCATCCGCAGTGCCTGCTTTGTCTACACTTTGGGGGGCTGACATTTATAAAGCACTATTATATGCTAAGTACAAGAGTTTCCATAGATGACCTCATTCATGAAGTCAAGAGATATTTGTTCAGTGTCTTCTTTGTGCTAGGTCTATTCTATTGTAGGAGTAGGGGATAGAAAAGTAATAAAGGAAAAAAGGTCCTGTTCTCATGGAGTTTACATTCTAATAGAGGGAGACAGATGCTAACAATACATAAATTTCACAGGAAGGATAACAGACTGCGATCAGCACTATACAGAGAATTGTAACAGGCAATGTGATGATAGTGGCTGGGGAGTCAGGGACAGCCTTGCTAAGGCAATGACAGTGGCACTGGAATCTGAAAAACAAGGAACCAGCCATTCCTTCGGAACTCTGAGGAAAGCACGTTCTAGGCAAAGGTGACAGCTAGTGCAAAGCCACCCCCCCCCACCCCCTCGGTGGAGGCGAGGAGGCTGGAGAGAAAGGGGGTGGCCGGGTTTTGCAGGGCAATCAGGTCAGGCTAAGGAGTCTGGATTTCATTCGAAGTGTACTGGAGGAGCGACTGAAGGTTTTAAGCAGGGAACAACCTCACCTGATGTGTGTCTGTAAAAGTTCACTCCAGTCGCTATGTGGAGACCAGGTTGGGGCTAAGAATAAAGGGAAGGAGCCCGAGAGAGAACTGGCGCTGGGGGCTGGGAGAATCGGCACTGTCCCCACCCCTTTCTGAGATCCTCCCAGTGAGGCCAGGAGGGCAGCTGCATAGACCAGTGTGAGTTCCAAGCGAGGCCAGGGTAAGGAGGTCTGGGTGTTACTGGCATGCCTTTGGAGCGAGGGAGGACATCTCTCTTCCAAGGGAAGAGAAGCTGTTCCTCAGTTCCTTCTTGTCCTGGGGGTGACACTACAGATCAGGAGCCTTGAGACAGCCCCCTCCCCGGAGGCAACAGCAACAACAAGAGGACCACTTACTGAGTGACCTTGGGCAAGTTACCTAACCTCTCTGACCCTGTGAAAAGGTACTGACTACCTCACAGGGCTGATGAGCCAATAAAAGCAATAATGTATGCGGAGCCGAGTACACAGGACAAGCACTCAACCCACATGAAAAAAAAAAAAAAAAGAAGAAGAATACTGACTTCAAAAGTAAAACCCAAAACCTCAGAACCCAGCAAAACTGAAATGAAAAGATGTTGGATAAAACGCTTTAAAAAAGTAATAATCTGTGTACCTCATAAGGTGTTAAATTTAGTATTCATTGAAACGTCATTAAATTTGAAGGTAACTTACAGGTTAGATTTTCTTCATTTTGAAATTACTGTGTGCCTATGATGATGGCTGGGAAAGCAAACCTATTAAGTGGGCCAGTAACTGTAAATGTGTAGGAAGGCAGCACGTAGAAGTACCTGGCTCCGAGAAAGGGGTGGCTATTCTCATTCCCAGCCAATCACTGCACCCATACCCTCCTCTAAGGCTGTCAGGTATTCTCTTCCCTGTGCCCTGGACCAGGGCTTCTCAAATGGGAATGTGCTTCTAGATCACTGGGGGGCCTTGAAAACCTGCAGTGTCTGATTTAGTCCATTTAGAGAGACGCTGCTGCTGCTGGTCCCTGGACCACACTTGGAGTAGCAAGTCTTTGCCGCAGCACGGGACCCTCCTCACCCAGGAAGCCAGCCAGAACCGCCTGGCCTTTCTCCCTGACCCATTCCCTCTGCTCTTTTCTGCTGGCACCTCGGAAGGATGGTGTCTGTTTAAAGAAGGCGGCTCTCCTACCACCAACCCTGCTAACTCCTCCAGCACAGCTTTCTCTGTCAGGCCGACGCTTTTAGAATGAGCCACACACTCTGTTGTCACTTCTACATCACTTATCCTAAAATCTGGGTCCTGCCTTCCACCACCTGATGGAAACAGCTCTCTCAAAGTTCACCAGTGGGGGCTGGCTGGGTGGCTCAGTTGGTTAGAGCGCAAGCCCTGAGCAACAGGGTTGCCGGTTCGAGGCAACTGGACTTAGAGCTGAGCTAGACCCTCCACAACTAAGACTGAAGGACAACAACTTAACTTGGAGCTGATGGAGCCTGGAAAAACACAATGTTCCCCTTTCCCAATTCCCTAATAAATCTTAAAAAAAAAAAAAAGCTCACTAATGAAGGTTTCTTCTGGGGTTGTTGAGAATGTTTTTGGGGTTAGATAGTGGTAATGACTGTACAACTTTGTGAATATACTAAAAACCACTGAATTATACACTTTCAAAGGGTAAATTTTATGTTATGTGAATTACGTTTCAATAAAGCTGATACACAGAATCACCAGAGAAGGCCTGCGCTGTCAGACCCGCGCCACAGCCACAGCCGTGCTCTGAGTCTCCTCACTGCAATAGGTGAGTTTATCGTTGCTGCTAAACAAACACCTTTTGGAATGTATGGAGGTCTTCTGAAAGACTTCACAACTACCGACTTGGCTGAATTTGCTGCCAGAGCTGCCTTGTCTGCTGGCAAAGTATTGCCTGAGATTATTGACAGTGTCATTGTAGGCATTGTCTTACAGACTTCTTCAGATGCTCTGTACTTGGCAAGGCATGTTGGTTTGCGTGTGGGAGTCCCAAAAGAGACCCCAGCTCTCACCATTAATAGGCTCTGTGGCTCTGGTTTCCAGTCCATTGTGAATGGATGTCAGGATATCTGTGTTAAAGATGCTGAAGTTGCCTTGTGTGGAGGAACCAAAAACATGAGCTAGGCTCCCTACGGTGTCAGAAACATGTGTTTTGGAACCAAGCTTGGATCAGATATCAAGATGGAAGATTCTTTGCGGTCGGTATTAACAAATCAGCGTGTCAAACTCCCCATGGCGATTACTGCAGAGAGTCTTGCTGAGAAACTTTAAATAAGCAGAGAAGACTGTGACAAATACGCCCTGCAGTCACAGCAGAGGTGGAAAGCTGCTAATGATGCTGGCTACTTTAATAACAAGATGGTACCAATTGAGGTGAAGACAAAGAAAAGGAAAACAGACAGTGCAAGTAGATGCGCATCCTCGGCCCCAAACAACCATGGAACAAAACTCGCTCCAGTATTCAAGAAAGACGGAACTGTTACTGCAGGGAACACATCGGGAGTAGCTGATCGTGCTGGAGCTGTTATCATAGCTAGTGAAGATGCTGTTAAAAAACATAACTTCAAACCACTGGCAAGAGTCATGGGCTATTTTGTGTCCGGATGTGATCCCTGTTATGGGTATTGGTCCTGTCTTTGCTATCAATGGGGCACTGAAGAAAACAGGATTGAGTCTTAAGGACATGGACTTGGTAGAGGTGAATGAAGCCTTTGCTCCCCAGTACTTGGCTGTGGAGAAGAGTTTGGATCTTGACCCAAGTAAAACCAATGTGAATGGAGGAGCCATTGCTTTGGGTCACCCATTGGGAGGATCTGGGTCAAGAATTACTGCACACCTGGTCCACGAATTAAGATTTCAGCCACTGCTTTTGTCCCCAGGCGTCGAGGTGGAAAGTACGCAGTTGAATCTGCCTGCACTGGGGGTGGCCAAGGGATCACAGTCATCACTGAGAACACAGCCTGAGGCGAGCAGAGCCCACTGTGACCCACTTTCACTTTCCTTGGCCAGGCTACAGTGACCCAGGTGACCTTCAGGGCAGCTGCAAAACCAGCCATGGCCTGCCCCCAAAAGTGACTGAGGCAAAAAGATACATTTCTCATGCCAGAGCAAGTTCTCTCTGCACCAAATATGATGTATTTCTGAACTAAAATCCCACTACAAAAGGACTTAAAAGGAATTGTATCCTTGCCAAGTAACCACCACTTATGCCTTAGATAATATGATTGCAAGGAAATTGAATAAATACTGTCTTAAGCTAAAAATAAATAAATAAATAAAAATAAAGCTGATATACAGAAAAGATTACCAACAACCTAAACATACGATTCCATGGCTGCTTTCTAGGCCTCGCTCTGTGGTCCTCTCTGCAGCAGCTGGCATGGCTGACCATCCCTCAGTACAGCCCCCTCTGGCCTCCACGGCCCCATTGTCTCTGGGCTCCTCCTGCACGTAGGAGGTCTCCAGGCTCTGTCCTCAGCCCCCTTCTCTTCTCCCTTTTTTGATATGTCCATCTAGAGATAATGTCAACGAGCACGTCCACTTTAATATATCCCCAACTGAGAGTCCCAGCCCTGACTTTCTCCTAACCTCATCACCAACGACATCTTGGTCATCTCCACCTGGATGGTCTATCATCTTCTCCAATTTATCCCGTCTAAGATCAAGCTTGTGGCCTTTCTCCCCAGACCCGATCCTCTTCCTGACTTCCTAGTTCTAAATGCAATATCTGCAAATGTTGGTTGCTAGGTGCTGGGAGCTGCTTTGAATCTAGAAGCCACCCCAGCTCCAGCCTCCTCCTGGCCTGACAGACTGAGCTGAGGGGCCCTTGGATTTCCACGAGATTCCGGCTGCCTTATGGCCTCGTATCCATCTTCACAACTGTGCAGAAAAGTGTTAACACAGCAGTCCTGACTGCTGTCCTTGAAGAGTCCTGCTTGCAAGGTTGGTCCTCGGCTGGCACCTGGGAATGTGGATTTCAGAAGGGTTCTCACCTCTAACTGGTTAAGAGTGGCTCACTGTGCTTAAACCATTTGTATAAACAATATGGTGTACACAGCACACCTGATTTCCTTTTGGGAGTCTGGAATTTGGATATGCCAGACAGGGGTGCCTATGTGATCAGCCCCCAATAGAAACGCTGGGCACTGAGTCTCTAATGAGCTTGCCTGGTAGGCAACACTTCACGCGTGTTGGCACAACTCCTCGCTGGAGGATTAAGCACGTCTTGTGTGGCTCCCTGAGAGAGGACTCAGGGGAGCTTGTGTCTGGCTCTCCCGGACTTGGCCCCATGCTCCTTTTCCCTTTGTGTGCTTTTGCTGTGATAAATCACCGCTGTGAGGTCTGTGAGTGCCGCAAGGGAATTACCACGCCTGAGAGAGGTCGTGGGCACAATTTCCCTACCCTTGCTTCCGCTGCCCCACAACTGCAGATTCCTAGAAAGAGGGTCTTAGGGGGCACCTCACCCAAGCTCCTACCCAACCTGGAACCTTTCAGGCAACATGCTGGCAGCTCTGCAGGACCCCTCCAGGGACAGGGAGCTCACCTTGTGAGACGACAGCACAGCCTCGTAAGGGGTCCCTCCTTTCTGTTGAACGCCCTTACTTTCCCTGAGGACATCAGAGTAAGGGGAGGAGAGTGGTTTAACTGGACAGAGAGGCCAAAGACTGACAACAGCACCAGGTTGGTGAGCCTGTCTGGGCAAAATCCTGGCTCCCCGATTGTGCTGGGAAACCTCGAGCACCTGAACCTCTCTGTACCTCAATTCCTGCCATACGATGGAAATAAGGGGATCTCTCCAAAGGTTGGGGAGGATGAAACAAAACAATGCAAGTCAAGCAGTGGCTGCTGCAGAGAACAAGTCAGTATGCATTCGCGTAATTTTTATTGCTAATCCGACTACAGCTACGTGCTCAGGTTCACACTCTGACAATATGAATGGTTTTCACCACATTTAAGAAAAAAAGTCTCCTCATTCTTCTCTCCCTGCTCCCCAAAGAGTCCTAAATGTTACTAAAGGGTTTCATTAGCTGGATGTTGTCTGCCCTCTGTCAGAGCTTTGCTACATCCCTGGGGTGCCCCATGAAAAGAGGCAGATGCCTGGGGTGCCCCAGCTGGAGGGAATACCAACAGAACCTAAGAGTGTGTTCTCCGGTTTCACAGTCCTGAGTCGGAATCCTGGGTCAGCCAACAAAGGCTGGTCACCCATCCCAGTCCTCCCACTGCTGCCATGAGGAATGCCTGTCTGTGTCTTCTCACACGCTGGTACCTCTGCCTAAAACAGGAGTCCTCCCCTTTACCAGCCTAAAACACGCATCCTTCGAATTTCAGCTTAAATGCCACTTACCGACCCTCTCAGGGCTGGACTGGGTACCCTCCCCCTGCTGCTTGTATTCCCTGTCACAGTACCCGATCCACTGCGGTTCAGGTAACCGTGTTGCCTGAATTTCCATTAGACTGCACGGCGGAGGCTGTGCCTGCCTCCATGCCATGTGCCCACTGTTGATTTAGCACAGTGCCTGGCACACAGTCCTCCACGTGTCTGCTGAGCGCAATAAGAAAGCTGGCCTTGGGTGACTTGCCTCATCTGATGAGGATGTAGTGTGCCCTTCAGCTGTTTGTTGTGAGGATTAAATAAAAAGGATAAAGAGCTTAGCATGGTGCTTGACATAGCAGACACTCAGTACCTGGCATCTACTATTAGAATATAAAATCCTACCCCCCACACACCCATTATGTTGTGCTAACTCTAACCATGGTTCGTAAGTATTAACATTTCAGTCATTTTGATGGCTAGCTTGGGGGTACATGAGAAAGAATCTGGCCTGAGGATTTCAGTACTAAAGCCTTTCCCTGCCCCAGCTAGGTGGTGTCTGGGTGTGACCGGGGCAAAGGAGGCAGAGGTCCATAAGCGGTACCTTACCTTTGATCAGTCTTCTTCTCTGCATCATTAATTCTTGTCTCTGGAATCTCTCTGGATCCAGTTTCGAGTAGTCCCAGCTGTTATAACTCTGTGGGCAAGGATATATACCTAAGAGGGAGTCAAGAGTGACAAGTAAAGACAGAGGCCTCTGAGATGCCCCCTGCTGGTCCTTGGGAGATTGGGCTTCCAGCAAGCATTATCCCCACCTCACACTGGCCTTGAGGTCCTAGGTGTCACTTCCTTTCTAGGGGGCTTTGGTTTCTTCATCTGGAAAATGGAGACGGTGATGCCCACCCTGCCCATGTGACAGTGTGGGTGTGAGGACCAGACCACATGTGAGGATGTGAAGGCACTGCCATTGTTTTCATGTCTATTTCCTCTGCTTTTACTGGACTAGAAGCTTGCTGAGGGTAGGTTTTATTTATCTTTGTGTCCCTCCTCGGTTCAGTATTGGACCTGGCACATAATAAATAGGTACTTAGTAAATTTTGTTCAACATATTATCACACTTAGCTAAGTACCAAGAATGAGTTCACTCTAAATATTTCATGGTGATGTTTACGGGGCTGTGCTCCAACCTGCTCTCTGCAGATGCAGCTGGGTACAAAAAGGGGACAAGGAGTGTCTGAGAACTGTTTTGAGGAAGCAGGAAAATTGGTGCTCTTTGGGGCACCAAAAAAAAAAAAAGTAAAGCTTTAACCGCTTTACTTTCTTTTCTTTTCTTTTTTTGGTCATAAATAAGCGTTTATTATCAGAGCACCGGTGGTCTGAGAAGGCAGCAGGTTAACACCTCCAAAAACTGCTTAACATTCTCAGACCATCTTGGGGTTTTTAAGGGAATATCTGGGTGTTCCTCCAGAGGCTACATGATGGTTCTGGGGGTCTGCATGGAGCTCTCTCTGTGGCCACGCTTTACTTTCTTTAATGTTAAGGAGAGAAAAGGACGACTGCTTCAGTGAAGGGGTGTGATGGCAAACAATCACACACACAGGCTCAGGTGGAAAGGTTTTTTCCAGAACTGCTTTCCCCAGGAGAAAGAAGCACCTCCTACCTGAAATCCACAGGCTCACTGTGTTACAGATGTCAGACTTGAATTCGTGTGTGTTGAACCAGGACTGTGGGAAGCAGCAACAGAAGCTGGTGTACAGGGCTTTACTCAGAAGTGATGGCAACCTCTGGGGGACAAGCAGAACTCAGGCAACATTCAGGGCATTTCTACACCCGGAAAAGAGCCCCTGATGTCAGAAAGGACCTGTGATAAAATTCTCTGACACCATACTGCCTTCTTGTTTATTAGGGGAGCAATTTCCATCTGCAGCTGCCCCACAGCTCGGTGGACTCCTCATTCTACCTGGGACCACTCCTCAGGCATCATGCTACGATTGACCAGCAACCCCTCCCCCAGCAACTCTGTACGCGGTCTGTGGTGCAGCCCCTTCTGCAACCTGGCCAAACAGTAGTCCCAAAGACGACAAGATGCATTTGACCTACCCATCTTGCCGTCTCCCAGGGATAATACTAGTAAGTACTATTTACTAGGGTTTTTTCTGTGCACAGGTGGTATTGTTTCTTAACTATGGTTGAGCTCAAATTATACATTGAGGGCTGGCTGAGTGGCGTGTTGGTTAAGAGCTGGCTTGGGACACCAATTCTGAGCAGCAGTGCCCCGGTTCAGATCCCACATGTGGGCCAGTGACACTGCTCTCTACAGCTAAGATGGTGAACAACAGCTCGACCTGGAGCTGGGCTCCTGTGAGTCGCCGGCCTAGGCTGCAGCCCCTGCTGCAGTGGGCTGCCATAAGCTACCGTGTGTGGCCGGCAGCCAGCGTGAGCAGCCCAGCAGCTGGTGTGAGCTGCCAAGAGCCGCCGTGAGCAGCTATCCAGAGACCGGTGACGGATCTTCCTCACCCAGGAAGAGCTCAATGATCATAATACCAACATAGGCCAGTGAAGCGACATCCTCCACAACTAGACTGAAGAACAAAAGGACAGCAACTTTCTGTCCCCTTTCCCTGACTCCCCAACGCTGTTCTCCTCTCCTAATTCCCCAATTTAAAAAAATTAATAAAAAAAATTATACATTTATATCTGGCTTTCTGCATTTAAATGATAACATCAGCACTTCCCCCAAGTTTTTATAAACACTTGGGGATTTTTCTTCCAATAGTGACCTTCATAATATTGTGCTGAGTAGGCACATCGAAATTTACTTAAACACCCTCTATTGGTGGATATTGTCTTGTTTCCAAGACTTTGCATTAAAAATTATGCTGAATAATTATTTTTATTTATTAGGCTATCTCATTGTCTGGCACATGGTAGGCAGTCAAAATTGTTGAATGGATGAATGCACACGTGGATCAAAGCAGCTTTTCCTGTATATTAGATTATGTCTTCCAGAAGATGGTATTATACCACTAATTACAGCAGCTGTGATGTGTTTTGAGGACTATCATGTGCTGGGCAGTATGTCAGATGCCTTACAAACATCATCTCATTTAGTCCTTAAGACAACTCATTGAGGGAGGTATTATTATCCCCATTTCATGGGCGATGAAGCTGAGGCACAGGAAGCCTAAGTGACTTGTTAAGCGGTCACATAAGTGCCTTTCAGCACAATTGTATCAACTCACTTCCCACTGACACTGTCAGAGTGCCATTTCCCTATATCTTCAACGACCCTGGGAATTATACTTTTTCTCTGTGTTCTCTGACAGGTAAAAGGGGATATCGAATTATTATTGTTTTAATTCATATTTTTTATTACTGTTAAAGGATGAACTTTTTCTTATTTGTATTTCTTCCCTGGTGAATTTCTAGTTTATATACGTTGTCCATTGGTCTATGGGGTGTTTCATTTCTTTGTTATTGATTTATAAGAGGTTCTTTATGTTGTGTGACATATGTGTATATAGTACTGGTATTCTGCATAGTTTCTCATTTGCCTTTTAACTTTGTTTGTAGTAATTTTTTTTTTTGGTTGCCAAATGCTCTTTAATTGAAATATTTTCCTTTGTAGTTCTTAACTAGCTGGGCATTCCACTGCACCACTGTTGATGTCATCTATGAT
>NW_017731776.1:1421144-1465183 GCF_001890085.2 Hipposideros armiger
CAGAAGGTACCACCTCAATCTGGGCCTGTCTGTTCTGAATGGTCAGTTTCACGGTTATCCTCAGACCCTTCCAATCACCAGTTGCTTTGGCGACGTCATCACCAACCTTTTTTGGAGACAGACCCAGGGAGCCGAGCTTGGGGGCCAGTGCAGAAGTGGCACCGACTTCCCCACCGGTGCACCTCAGGTATACAACTTTGATCTCGTTGGGGTCCAACTTCGGCGGCAGGATGGAGGCAGCTGGTGTCGGATGAACCCGGATTCGGGACGACCGAAGAAAGTTGCACCTTGCCTCCTCTGAGCCGAAAGCCGAAAGTGTAGTAATTTTTTTTTAATGTATATAATTAAATTGATCAGTCTTTTCCTTTACAGTTATTTCCTTGGGGTCATATTTTAAAAGTCCTCCCCCACTTCCAAATCATGTAAATATTCACTTATATTTTCTTCTAACAATCCTTCTAGTACATATATACATACGCTCATAAAAAGTATATATGTATATTCATACTTTTAACTTTAAAATTATAGGCTTATTTAAATACTATAGGAATATATAAACTAGAAAAGGAAGTCTCTTATAACATTATTCCCCAGAATATAACATAACCATTGCTAAGAGTTTGGTAAATATTTTTCCAGACTTTTTTCTATTCATAGGCACACATACATATATACATATACATGTATATTTTTTAAACATAGAGCTGTATAAATTGCTTTGTTTTTCACTGAAAATACAGCATTACATCTTTCCCAATCACTATATATATAGACCTACCTCATTTTTCGTAACTGCTGCATTGCAAGTCAGCATATGGATATGTCACAACTTACTAATTACTTGCTTATGGAAAGAATGTTAAGGGCATTCCCTTGGCATTAGAAGCAAATAGCTATCTCATGTGATTTTTTTTTTCTAAATAGTGGTTAATGCTCACCTTTAAAATAGCCTCTTCATAGTTGGACCTGGATTCACGGAACAAAAGAAAGGCGTAGTTTTGGGATATCCGGTCAAACAGCTTATTCTGAACCTCCCTGTTTGGCTGTCAGCAATAAAAACGGAGAAGGGGTTACCACAGTCCCTGTTGAAACAGGCAAGGGCTGACATTCTTAAATAAGCATTTCTTTCATTTTTAGGAATCTGATTCTCAAGACATTTAACCTCATATTATTTAGGAAATAATAATACAGGAATTTGTTTCATAGGGTTTATAAAACATGGGCATAGAGGGAGAGTGTTGAAGAAAGCACCCTAACTCTGGACCGGGAGGTCCTGACTTTATTCTTGGCCCCGCCCTTGACCAGCCATGGGACAAGGACCAGTTCCTACAGCTCAGCGGAGCTGCAAGACATTGGGAAATGGCTAAGAGAGAGGACCAGAGAGCTGAAGTCACTTGCCCGAAATGATACAGCCAGCAAGTGGGTCCATGGCGAGGCTTGGGGAGGGAAAGGACAAGGTGACGATGGGGCTGCAGGGGCAGTCCAGGGAATCAGAGGGGTTTACAACCCACGTTAGCGAGGTTAGGATTGGTGCCATAGAAAAATAGCTTAAGCAAGGGAGAGAAGCGATCGGATTTTCATTTACCTGGTACCTTTCATGAAAGATCCACCAGAAGCTATCCAGCCATATGGCTGTTAGAGAAGGAGAAGAGAGAAACTTCTCTAATTCTCTCTCTGAACAGAAAGACTTGAAAAGAAACAAAATTCTTATTATTATGGTTGCTGTGATTATTCTTTTTTAAGAAATTCACCTGGCGCCACAGACAGATTTAAAACCATCTCCACTCACAACCTTTCTTTCCTCCTTCCATGTCCCATGACTGGTTATGGTCATTAATCACACCATCTTTCCACCAGTCACCTTTGGAGTCAACATACTTTGGAATCAAACACCTAACCGTTTAGTGAGGGCTGACTATTTGCCTTGCCAGGGGTTTTTACATGTTCTCTTTTAACTCCAATAAGAATCATGCGAGGCAAGTGTTATTATCTCCATTTCACAGATGAGGAAACCGAGGACTAGAGAGCTGAAGTCACTGGCCCAAAGTAATACAGCCAGCAAGTGGCAGAGCCACTTTATATAGATATAAAATGACTGTGCTAGTCTTCTATTATTGATCATTAAACTGTTTCTAATAGCACTGATAATTTTAAAAAACTACCATTTTTTGAGAACTTATGACTTACTAAGCACGTGCTAAGAGCTTTTGTACACACATTGTATTTAATTTTACAATAATTCTTCAAGATAGAGACTGTTGTTATCCCTTTTGCAGCAGAAGAAACTAGAGCCCAGAGTGCTCCTTAACGACGTGATGTACTGCCTCCCGGTTCCTTGCTATCGTAAATGACAATGTGGTGAACATCTGTTTGTTGTCCTGGAGAAAATGTGGTGCTCTGAGTGCCTTCCGCTGAGGAAAGCAGGGGATCAGGTGCCCCAGCCCAGGGTGACCACTGCCGGGCCCAGAGACCAACGCCTGGTAAAAGGCAGCTGTCTAATTGACAGCAGTGCATGCTGGCGCCTGGCACTGGAACTTCAGCAAACACCATCGTCACACTGGTCCAAACAGATCATCACTCTTAGGAAGTCTGAATGCAAGACACAGAGGAATGAGACAGATGGAACTAGAGACCTAGCCAGAGAAAAGGCAGCAGGGAGAAATCATGAAGAAGAGAGGAGGGAAGGGAAGGAAAGAGAGGGAAAGGGAAAAGGAAAGAGAGAGAGAGAGAGAGAGAGAGAGAGAGAGAGAGAGAGAGAGAAATAGAGAGAGAAATAGAGATAGTAGGGGAACTGTGGTTTGAAGCAAGCAGCAGTGAGAAGTACAGGTAGAAGACACTGAGAATGGTGGGGTGACCAGTTAGGAGCTGAGGGGACAATGACCAGAGCTGCTTTGGGGACACTGGAGTTGTTGCGAAATCGTGTAGGGTGATGAGGCACAGCTGTAGGGCTGCTGAGACCATTTTCTGGGCTTCCTCCCCTCCCCACACCTCCTTACAACTATCCCCACCTCTGGAGTGGCCAGCATTGTCTCACATATGCACACAGGTTTTTCTGGGCCTTAGAATACTCCCTTCCTACCTTCCTTCCTAAGGACTCCAGTGTGCACTGCTCTCCAAGTGGGTAACTCACCCCAAGGGGCACCATGGGAAAAATATTCTAACTAATGTCTTATTAAGAAAAAAAAAAGAAATTAAGTCCATCAACATACAGTATAGTGACTGAAAACAGGACATGTATCTCATTTATAAAGAAACATGTCATGAGGGCATGTACTCACATATTTTTGCTAATAGGATACATGATCAAACAGTCTGGAGGCCAGTGCTCTGGTAGAAAGAATGTAGGTTTTGGAGGGACATGGGCTTGGGGTATAATCTCAGCTCAGTCACTTGCAAACTGTGTGGCCCTCAGTGACTCACTCAATTGCCCTGACTCTCGGCTTCCTGGGGTGCAACACTGGTGCAGCTGCGACTGTCACACGGGCGGCTGTAACATTGGGGTACAGCTGGGCCCACAGCTGGGCATCACAGAGGTGAGCTCCTTGGTCTTTCCTTACCTTGCCACTAAGGGGACTTCTTTCAGACTGAACCACATTGTCAACCATGTCACAGAAGTCTACCCCATTGGGAAGCTTGCTTGGCCTAGAGCTGTTGAACTCTGGGCACTTGTACAGCTCTGCCAGCAGATTTTTATCTGCTGTTTTCTGAAGCAAAAAAAGAAGAATACGAAAATGGGGTCTATCATTTTGACAGTTTAAGACAATAGGATATCTTCCCCTTTTTAACATGAAGACAATAGAACAACCTTACCGAGTATTGAAAAAAACGAGGGCGTGTTCATGATCCCAGCACCCCTTACTAAACACCTATTGACATTATTTCTATTTTCCCATTCAGGCTTTGAGCACAGGTATACAAATACGGAGATGTAACTTCAATCATTTTACAGTACATACACACACACACACACACACACACACACACACACACAATTTTATGTCCTCTATCCACTTAACTTTAGATTTTTCACACTGCTACACTGTCTTCAAATGTATCATTCAAAATAATATATCCTGTTAAGATGTGCAATAATTTAATTAACTACTCACTGGTACTCTTGAGTAATATTACTGTCACTATATTAATAATAAAGTTAATAACAACTTGGGGCATATAGTTTCCCACTTCCTTGGGTTATTTATTTAGTATGACTTTCTTAAAATGGCACTATTAGATCAAAGAATGTGACTATCTTTATGGTTCTTAATATAGGTCATTAAATAGATTTTTAGAATAAAAAATATGACTATAAAAACACGTAAAAATACAGAAAAGTTGAAAGAGGAAACCAATCACCATCACCCAAAGGCACCTACTGGCAACATTTTGAGGGGCTGAATTTCTCTCTAATTGGGCTATGGCATGGAAGAGCTTGGTGATCAACTGCACGGACTCTGAGTCAGACACCCCAGGGTCCGGTGTCAGCTCCACTGTTACTAGCTGTGCCACCTTGGGTGGGACATTTAAATCTGCTCAGCCACCATCATGGGTCATATGACAGTTTCAATGCAGACTCTCAACCATAGGGCTCTTGGGGGAATTTGGGGAATTTCCTAGGCTAAAAAGTGAAAAAAGGACAACAATATGTTCTCCAGCATTGAAGGGTTTGAAGACACAGGATCTGGGCAGTTTAAAGAGCAAGCTTAGGAGAATCTTAACTGTGGTGGTTGCTGGAGAAGCGGCAGAGAGACCCTGGCCGTGGGTCCAAGGATCTGAGCAGGAAGTGGGGCTCTGCCATCCACACAAGCTGCGGGAAGCTTCAGGTCATCTAACTACTCCTGAATCTCAGCTTCCGGGGCATCTGCAGTGAACGCCACCACAAGCGCTGCGGTGGCAACAGCCCCTTGGGCGGCAGGGCACAGTGGCTCTGTGTGAGCTGAATCTGAATCTGTTTCTAAGGGGAAACACCTTTTAAGTTCCAAAACCAAACAGACAAATGACATCTGGAGGACTCCTCATTCTGTCCTTTCCAGAGTATTATGAGAAATTCTAACGTTATTAAAATATTTTAAGAGCCTCTAAAAAAACGAATTCTGTGATTTTCCTGCACAATCACCATCCAGGTGCCAAGTATCCTTCCCCCCAGGAATAAAGCTGATTTTATGCCCAGCAGAAAGCAGCCAGAAACAGGCCCAGGAATAGATCCTTACCCTTTTCATGAGGAAAGATTTGACATTCCTAGATTCTGAGCCGTTGCAAATGTGCTTTGGTTTTCTTTGACTTTTGTCTGCAGAAGCATAGAAGAAGAGACATAGGATGTGAGGCACCTTGGGTCTGTCCACTGCTGTGGAGTAATTATAACTGGGATTTTTCATTCAGCCTGAGCTGCCTGATAACAGGCACGTTATTAGTCTCACGAGATCCCACCTGTGCTGCTGACTTAGTAAGAGTCCCTCCTACTTGAGCCAGAGAGGCAGCCAGAGAAGACAAAACACAGGTGTTGAAATAAGAGTCCAGGAACTGCCATAGACAATCTGCATGACTTTTGGCAAGTTATACCCTTCCCCTACGCCTGTTCCTCATCTATGAAATCTATTCGATGGCACCCACCTCACAGGTGGGGCATTAGAAAGATTTCACAGAGGAAAACATATGAGAGTATCTGGTGCAATGTGGCACATAGTTAGGTAGTCTCTAAGTGGTACTGTCCTTCCCTCCTTCCTTGCCCAATGTCAAGAAGTCAGATTTTTAAGGCTCCTTCAGAAGGAGACAAAAAACATCCTCATCTGAAATTCTGGACTCCTACTCAATGCATTTTAGATACTAAAAAAAAAAAAAATAGAAAAGAAAAGAAAAAAGAAAAAACACAAAAACACCATTCAGGTTATGAGAAAGGATTTTTGCCTCTGTCTCCCGAGCTGCCGCGACTTTTCTCTTTTGAAGCTATCTTCTCCAACTCAAATCTCTCAATTGCCTTCAAAAACCAAAAAGAAATGGGGCATTAGGGATTGATGCAAATCTTGGTGCGGGGTGAGGGTCAAGTGCTAGGCCCTTTCTCCTGTTGGTGTGTAACAGGCCTGGAGCAAAGTTGGGTTTTCGTGAGTTTTAACTCATCTAATTCTTGCAACACCCCTATGAGGTTGATACCATATTAATGTCATCACCATTTTACAGGAAACTGAAACTCATAAAGGTTAAATAATTTACCTAATGTCACAGTGTGAGAAAAGAGTAGAGCAGGAATTGAAACTCTGACAGTCTATCTCCAGAGGCTGTGGCTCTGGTGCTAAACCCTTTCCCACATATAAATGCACACAACACACAACAGGTATAGTGTTTTCTTAACTTACACAGAATCAGTCTAAACAGTGTGTACGTGTATTTTGCTTTTATTCACAATTCAATTCCAAGCTCTGCTCAATGGTGAGGCAGAGGAGACTGAAGCTAAGTCTCCCTCCTGTGTCATCAGTCAAGGATGGCTGAACCTCTGTGAAAGGTAATTTGACTGTATTTACCAAAATTTTAAATTTCACTTCTAGGACAAGAAATACTTGCAAATGAGCCCCAAGACACATGTACAAAAATATTCACACGCTCACTATGATGAAAATACCATTGAAATATTTACCAATCGGGAACAGTTCAATTAATTATGCCATATCCAACCCATAGAATATTACACAGCCATGAAAAGAATGGGCAGGTGAGCAGTACTGATTCTGAAAAATCTCCAAGAGGTACGTTTGTTAAAAATTAATTCATTAAAACAAAAAATATGTTACAAAACATATTTATGGGTATGACCCTGATTACATTAAATGAAGAAAACAATAACCCCAAATGTATGTGTTACATATTTATAAATGTATATTTTTTAAAAAGTTCTGGAAGGATACGCACCACACAAGTAGCGATGGTTTCTCCGAGGGAGGGAAACAGGGTTGGGGAAAGTGGCTTTGACTGTTCACTCATGTACTTGTAGATGGTTTGGATATTTTAGAATACGCATCCATTATCTCGCTATTGAAACTTTTAAAACTAAAACAAAAAGATTGACTCAAGAGCTGACCTGACCCAAAAGTCAGTGCTAGAAACGTTGGGGTGAGGGTGAAGCTAAAAACTATGGAGGCAAGGACCCTGGGGACAGGGGAACTTGGTGGAAAGCAAGATGTCAAGTGGGAAGGGATTGGGAGATTTAGGTGGGGTGAACCGGCAGGAAGTAAGGGAGAAGGGTTAAAACAGGTCAAAAAAGCAATGGGAAGTGACACAAGAGGAGGAGGGAGAGGGGGAGGGGGCGAGCCACACGAGCACAGTGGACCGCCGATCAGGCGCACAGTGGACCGCCGATCAGGCCAAGTGCAGACTCACAGAGAGTCTTCCCAATCTGTAGAACTGCACTGCCGACAGATGACTCGGGTGTTCATCTAGTCTGAGTCTCTCTCATTGTGTTTGGAGACATGGATGGTCCTGCACATGAGTGGAGCAGGCCAAATGTGAGACCATGTGACAGCCAACGCTTTGTCTCCATACCAGGAGCAGCAGGGAGTGGTGGGGACTGTGGCGAATGGCAGAGCTCGTGCTTCTGCTCCAGCCAATGACCGCCATAGGGAAATGCAGACCCCAGCCCAAAGGCTGCTTGGGCCAACTGGTGCTGACAAGCAAAACACACGGGAAGCCCAGACTGGCCCACAGACCACCAGCGAGTAGTGAGTGACCGCCGGTGTAGGTGGAAAGCCTGCAGGTTACAGAGTGAACTTGCCCACAGCACACAGGATCTCTCAAAGCATAAATCTTCATCATCATAATCCTTCTTCCCAGCCGCCATGTGTGCGAGGGAGGCAGGTGGACCCACTGAGCTGTAAGGTCCTGTCCAGTCTAGACAGTGTGGAACTGACCCTCCCAACAGGATTCTCAGTACTGGCGAGGGACAGGTCCTGGTTGACACTGCTTTGTTGCTTCATTTCAAATCTCCCCATCTCCGTATCTTGAAGATTTTTAGATTTATGCCTCAGATTTCTTAAGCGCAGTTAAAAATCAAATACATGCTATTGCCAAAGCCATGATAGCCAGAAAGACCCTTTTACACTACTCCACATGGTGGGAGCTGTGCCACCCAACCCCTACTGTTTAACCTACAGAACTCTCATCCCCAACATGCCAGCTGTGTGTGTGTGTGTGTGTGTGTGTGTGTGTGTGAGAGAGAGAGAGAGAGAGAGAGAGAGAGAGAGAGAACGCGCGAGAGAGAATTACTGGAGGGTTTGTTTGCTTTGTTTTTTATTTTTTATAAGAGTGAATAAAAATTAACTTGGAGACTTCCGGTTCCCAACCCATCATGTAAGGAGCTCAGAAGTTGCCACTCCATTCTACCAAGTAAAGAGCTGAACAAACTGAAAAATTAACAACTCTTCTTAGATCTGTCAGAGAAGTGAGGTCACAGGGCAAACTGCTTCCCCCAAAATGAGAGAGATCCGCAACTTACCAGAGCAGCAACCTCCCCGGGAACCAGTGCCGGGAAAAGAAAACCTGGATTGTAATAGACACATTACTGGAGGTTCAGAGTGGACAAGTCTGAGAGTTAAAAACCTCAGGGGGAGCCAATCATCAGGGGCCCCCACACTTTTAAGTTTTACCTCCAGGAGCTTCACCAGGTCCTCACAGTGAGTTTCGAAGAATCCCCTGGTTCTTCCAGCAGGTGGAGAAGAAAAGTAACCATTTTGAAATACGCCATAGCATTTTGTTCTTCTTGCTCTCAGGAGAAATTGTTTTACCAGAACCTAACCTACGTGGGAGAAGGGAAATAACCAGCTCTAGCCCCATTTACCTATTTTGTCCCACCTAAGTGAAGAAAACAAAACAAAACAAAACAAAAACTGAGAAGCACTGGTAAAGTTCACAGTCCAGGGGCACAGGCTCACCAAAAAACTGAGACCTAATCATAGGGCAAAAGGACACTTTCCCGTCTTCTGTCAAGATGTCAGTTCTTCCCAACTTGATTTATAGATTCAATGCAATCCCAATCAAAACCCCAGCAAGTTATTAACTCTAAACTTTATATGGAGAGGTCAAAGATCCAGAAAAGCAAACACAATACTGAAGGAGAACTGACATGATTCAACTTCAAGACTTACTATGAAACTATAGTAAGGGTCGGCCGAGTGGCTCAGTTGGTTAAGCGCTCGCTCAAGGATTTGAGCTCTGAGCAACAGCGGTTCGATTCCCGGCCCGAGCTGAGCAGTCGCTGAGCTGCCAAAAGGTGGCAGGATGGCGCAGCTTAAAAAAAAAAACCAAAACTATAGTAATCAAGGCAGTGTGGCACTGGCAAAAGAACAGACAAATAGATCAGTGGACTAGAATAGAGGGCCCAGAAATAGACCCACATAAATACAGTCAACTGATCTTTGATAAAGGCACAAAGGCAGCACAACAGAGAAAAGTCTTTTAAACAAATGGTGTTCAAACAACTAGACACCCACATGCAAGAAAAAAATATATGAATCTAGACACAGACCTTATACCTTCCAGAAAAATTAACTCAAAATGGAGCATAGACCTAAACGTAAAAATTATAAAACTCCTAGAAGATAACATAAGAGAAAGCCTAGATGACTTTAGGTATAGTAATGACTTTTAAGATACACCGAAGGCACGATCCATGAAAGAAACAATCGATAACCCGGACTTCATTAAAATTTGAAACTTCTGCGCTGCAAAAGACAATGTCAAAGAGAATAAGACAAGCCACAGACTGGGAGAAAATAGTTGCAAAAGACACAAAATATACAAAGAACTTGTAAACCCCAACAATAAAAAAATAAACAATTAATAATGGGGCAATGACCTTAACAGACACCTCATTAAAGAAGAAATACAGATAGCAAGTAAGCATATGAAAAGATGTTAACATCACATGTCATTAGAAAACTGCAAATTAAAACAAGATGTCACTCTACACAGATTAGAATGACCCAAATCCAGAACACTGACACCACCAAATGCTGGTGAGGACATGAAGCGACAGGAACTCTCATTCATTGCTGGTGGGAGGGCAAAATAGTACAGCCATTTTGGGAGACAGTTTGACAGTTTCTTACAAACCGAACATACTCTTAGCATACGATCCAGCAATCATGCTCCTTGGCATTTACCCAAATGAACTGAAAACATATGTCTATATAAAACCTTGCACAGGGATGTTAATAGCAGCTTTATTCATAATTGTCAAAACTTGGAAGCAACCAAGATGTCCTTCAGTGGGTGAATGGATAAATAAACTGTGTTACATCCAGACAATGGAATATTATTTAATATTAAAAAGAAATGACCTATCAAGCCATGAAAAGACATGGAGACACTTTAACTGCGTATTACTAAGGGAAAGAAGCCAATCTGAAAAGGCTGCATACTACATGGTTCCAACACTGTGACATTGCGGAAAAGGCAAAACTATGGAGACGATATAAAGATCAGTAGTGGGAATTTTCCTTCTTATGTAAATTCCCCATGCACATGTATTAAAATTTTGATTTTCCTCCTGTTAAAAAAAAAAATCAGTAGTTGCCAAGGGTTAGGGGGAGGGAGAGATGAACAGAAGGAGCACAGAGGAATTTTAGGTCAGTGAGACTATTCTGTACAACACTACAAAGGTGGATACATGTCATTACACAATTTCCCAAACTCATAGAATGCACAGCACAAAGAGAGAACCATCTGCAATGTAAACAATGGGCTTTGGGTGACAATGATGTGCCAGTTCAGGGTCCTCAGTTCTAACAAATGTACCACTAAGATGGGGAGGGGGGTTGTACACGTGTGGGGACATGCGTATGCGAGAATGCTGTACTTTCTGCTCAATTTTGCTGTGAATCCCAAGCTCTAAAAAAAAATAAAGCATTATTAATTAAAATCTATATATACCTTTGAGGCCTCCATTGGGCAAATGTGCTTTCAAATAAATGGAGGGGCCCCAGTAAATTTGAAATTTATTATTTCAAATAAATGGAAGCCTGGCCTCAGCTCCAGCACCCATAACTCACCAGGCTGTTGTCCAATGCATTGGGACTCAGACCTATTTCTGTAATCTTCTGGTTCACCTGGCAGATGGAGCCAATAAGGCACGCTGGGAGGCGAGTCTGCTAAGGAAGCTCTCTGGGTAGTAATTGTAATATACACAAGCAGGAGAGGCTAGCCCGCCACGGACGAAGGCTCACTCCCTTTCTGTGCTGTCTCTCCACTTGATTATTTTCTTTGAAAACATTCAACACTTCTTTTATCTTGTTTTAAATGAGTTGCTTTATAAATTAAAATTCTATTCTAGACACCTTGGAAAATATATAAAGAACCTTCCATTCCACTACCACCCTAACAACTTCTGTTAGGATTTGGGGAGATTTCCTTCCAGTATTTTTGTACATACATATTTTTTACATAATTATAATCTCAGTGGATGCCTATTTTACTACCGACTTCTCTTCTACTCATTATGATGATCTGTTTCCATAAGGCTACATAATCTTCATAATAGTTTAAACAGCATTATGTGAATTCATTTAGAGGATGCCCCTTAATACACTTAACTGTTCCTTGGCTATTGAATATTTCAGTTGTTTATAACTTTTTGCAATCATGAATGATGCTGTGATGCACATAGTCACACAGAGCAGTTTCCATGTTTTGGATTATTCCTTTAAGAGAGATTTTCAGGTGAGGGATGACTGGGTCAAAGGGTATTTTGACCTTGTTTATCACTGTTGAAATCTCTGCTCCGTTCAAGGGCCCATCTTGTTACTGTCTCTAAGTTTACATTTTTTCTGTCTTAGCCTCAGTTGGTCAAGGACACATCCTCTGTAAAAGCCCCCTAATCCTCTCACTCCTCACGCCTTCAACTACAGCAAAGTCCACTCTTACTTCCATTACCCTCAAGTGTTCTTACAAATTGGAGGATACTTGACAAGTGAAGATGCCAAGGAGGGACATAATAAATCATAGGGAGTGAAATGGGTTAGTTAAGCTGAGATGAGTGTGGGATTAAGAAAAAGAGAGGACATTAGAAAAAGGCCCAGGAAAGTGAGAGCCTGGTGGGATCAGGGGTGCTCATCTCGAGGAGGGTTTCTGGGGGGCGTGGGACAGGGGGCAGCAGAGAGGTACATGCACTTTGGCTGGCAGCAGCGTGACTTGAAGGAAAATTAGCTCTTCATCAGATGGAAAGACCTGCAGTGATTTATAACCCCAGAGGGTTATTTTCTGGATGAGTTCCAAGTCCTCCAGAGTTGGGATTCTGTGGGTCCCTGGGATATAGTTCAGGGGTAGAAGTGAGAGGAGGATCAACAAAGGCAGAGTAGAGAAGTAAGATGCTGGTAGAGCCTGGGTGATGCCAGAAGGGCAACTCTGAGCCCAGGCAAAAGGGCTGGCAGGTGAGAAGAGGTGAGGTCAGCTGGAGAAAAAAAAAATGTTTTTTTAATTGGCTCTTAAGTTCACTGAGGGCATGGGGCTGGACCGTGACTTCTTAGTTGCTATGTATAACTAATTCTTTGGAAGGTGGAAGGAAAAGAAGGTGGCAATAGAAAAAAATGAGCGTGTTTTTTTTTCTTTTCTTCCTCATTCTTTCAACAAATATTTCCCATACTTCTTTCTTTTGGGCTCTCTCTGATTATCTTAGTAAAACAAATTCAAGTCAAACAATCCTTCACAGTCTCAAATTCTTTTAGAAGATAGGTAGGGCTTAACTAATAATAACAATAAAATAACAGATGTATAAGGGACAAGTTAAGAAGTAAGGCATGTTACAGACTCAAGCGCAGGTTATGCCTCTGCAGCAGGCGTATCTGGTCTCAATTATAAGCAGCACAGAAGGATACAGGGTGGACTGTCTTCCAGACTCTTCCTCATGGCATTCTGCCTTGCGTTCTGTGCAATGAGTGAGAACGCCAGGGGCTCATCCACTGGTACCACTGGCAAGGCAGTGACATTGATGACATCCATCTTCCTGAAATAAGCCATTGTCCAGGTTCTTGTAAACTGACAAACAGGAAGTCTCCACTTCTAAGAGCCTCTCACTCCGATCTTGTCCTCTGTTCAACCAGTCTCCTGGGAATCACAGATAGCATAGAGCCATCTTAGAAAACATAGGCACGCTCATCAGGCTGCATGCAACATACTGGGAATAATGGTTTTTGGCTAGGAAACCCATTGTCAAATGAGGATTTAAAGGTATATATACTATTTCTTTCTACCTGCTGATGCCCACTCCCTGGTTCCAATGAAAATTGTTGTACAGTTGACCCTTGAGCAACGTGAGGGTTAGGGGTGCCGACCCCCCACATGCAGTTGAAAATCCACATATAACTTTTGGCTCCCCCCAAACTTTATTAATAGCCTACTGTTGACTGGAAGCCTTACTAATAACACAGTCAAATAAAACAGATTTTGTATGTTATGTGTATTACAGACTGTCTTCTTACAACAAAGTAAACTAGAGAAAATAAAATGTTACTAAGAAAATTCATAAGGAAGAGAAAACATTTAAAGCTCTGTATGTATTTATTGAAAACAATCCACCTATAAGTAGACCCGCCCAGTTCAAGGGTCAACTGTAGTTTTAAGAATGAGGAGACTGGAGTGCTGAAAAGGCTGGGGTTCCAGACTACCCAGCAAGCTAGTTTCTAAATTAGAAATGAAATCAAATCTTTTTGCTTCTCTGGAGCCTCACTTGGAAAGTCAGAGATTTGGATGAGGAGCTTAAGATCCTTTTCAGCTCTCAGATGCTATGATTCTATGATACGGGTCCATTTCCCCAGCATGAGGGTCCTAATTGGCCGGAGGCTTTCTGCTCCCTCTCCGAAAACTGGCCCCATCACTACTCTTCCTCCTGGACTGAGAACACTATGGCCAGGCTGCCCTCCTGGGTCCTTGCTTTTTTTTTTTTTTTTAAGATTTTTATTGGGGAATTGGGGGAAGGGGAACAGACAAGTTGCTGTCTTTTTTTGTTCTTCAATCTAGTTGTGGAGGACATTGCTTCACTGGCCCAAGTTGGCACCATCATTGTGCTCTTCCCAGGCGAGGCACATCAGTTGCCGGCTTCTGGACGGCCGCTCACTGCGGTTGCTGGCCGCTCACTGCGGCTGCTGGCTACACACGGTAGCCCATGGCAACCCACTGCCACAGGGGCTGCAGCCTATGCCGTCGCCAGCGACTCATGGCAGCCCAGCTCCAGGTTGAGCTGTTGTTCAGCATCTTAGCTGTAGAGGTCAGTGTCACTGGCCNTCTAGTTGTGGAGGACATTGCTTCACTGGCCCAAGTTGGCACCATCATTGTGCTCTTCCCGGGCGAGGCAGATCAGTTGCCGGCTTCTTGACGGCCGCTCACTGCGGCTGCTGGCCACTCACGCTGGCTGCTGGCTACCCACGGTAGCCCATGGCAACCCACTGCCACAGGGGCTGTAGAGGTCAGTGTCACTGGCCCTCATATGTGGGATCCGAACCGGGGCCCTCTGGCGTCCCAAGCCAGTTCTTAACCATCGCACCACTCGGCCGGCCCCTGGGTCCTTGCTTATTGACCAAGAGTTCATTACTACCATTTGTGGGTACTCCATGTCCAAAGACTGATGGTAGAAGCCTGGTTATAATGAAGTAAAAAACTCAGATCTGCTTTCAAGAAGCTCATACATAATGGAAGGCGAGAGAAAAGGTAAAGCTTGGTGGAACAAAGAACCAAGGTACACTTTCATTACAATCTCTTTTTCTCTCCTTCGGTTCATGCTCTCTGCTCTGCCCTCTCCTCCCCAGCAGTGCATCCTATATGCCTGCCCTCTGCTGAACTTCTTCCTGGTCGCTGCCACACTATGCTTTGTGCCTCTATGCCTTTGCACGTGTTGTTCCCTCTATTCAGTGCTCAGCCCAGATGATACAACTTTTGGAAAATCTTCTTGAATTACCATTAGTACCATCCTACCTCTGTGAAGCCCAGGATTCTGCTTTCGTCTCACCATTACAGCACTTACAACACTGAACTGGAATTAATACTTCTTTCTAGTCCACAGAGGCTATCCATTTGGGGCTGTCCCAAGTCATCTGGGTTGTAGGAAGGACTGGCCCAGACCCAGGTCAATACTCTTTCCTCCCTCCTGCTCCCAGCCTTTTGCCAAACAGGCAAAGAGGAGAAGGTGAAGAGGAGACAGGTACACTTCAGTGCTTTTCACCTTCCTCCCACCCACCCCGGCATAATTGGCAAATTAGAGCGGGTTCTCTGAAAAGTCAGGCTTAGGGTCACCCTGTCAAGAAGCATCTAGCTTGACATCATTACTCATGTCTAATGGGAGAATTGAATATTATATTCCTTAAGAGAAATGTTTAAAATATAATATACACTCTGTTCCCCTCTGAATTTTTCATCATATCATTTTAGGATAAGTATTCTGTGAAACACAGTAAATTTTTATTGTCAGTGCTTAAGGATAAAAAAAGGACAGGGGAGAAAACTAACTTCAATGAATACCTACCACGTCCAGCACTGTGTTATGCATTGGGGACAGATGAGTAAAAGATTAAGAAACGTTCTGCCCTCATATTCTGACAGCTGAGGTCTGACAGCTGAGGAGCACATATTCTGACAGCTGAGGTTTGAATGTACCTGTTTAAAGGTTAACATGTTTTAACTTAAACATGCTAACTGTCGTTCAGCCTAACCTTCAGTCATTCGATGGCTATTTACTGAGTGCCAAACACAAGCCAGCAGTGTGCTCGTGGCTTGATCCATACCTGACCCCTGCCCTAACGGAACTTATGTCTACTAGGGGAGACATGCGATAATCAAATTTAATTAGATAAAGGAAGAGGGGAAACGCCATCCAAGCAGAGGAGCAAGGGTAGAAGGGTAGGAAAAGGCTAGACCTGTGCATCACGGTAGCCACTAGCCAGCCACATGCGACAACTGAGCCCTTGGAATTGGGTTAGTGTGACTGAAGAACTAAACTTTTTGTGTTAATTTAAAGATCAAGCAGTGCAAATTTAAATATACTGATTATATGTTGAAATGATAGTATCTGGGGCATTTGGAGTTAAAGAAAATATTATTCAAATTAATATCACCTGATTGAAGGTTTTTTCACTTTTAAAAATATGGCTACTAGAAAATTCTAAAGGACACTTATGGCCCACATGATGATTCCATTGGACAGTGCTGGGCTAGACTGCAGATTTGGGTTCTAGGACATGGAACTCTCCCCTTTCCAATGTAGTGAGGTGTAGTTGAAAGAAAATTACACTTCAAGTCAAGAGACCTACGCGTCCTGCTCCCCATCGCCTGGATGACCTGGTGCACTCACTAGACACCCGGTAAATATCCCGTGAACAACCCCGAGTTCCTTCATTTATCAGATGGAACCAATAATACACTCTATTAGGACTTCAGGAGATCTAGAATTAATTCTCGAGTAGTTCTCTGCCCCTTGCTCACTGTGAGACCTTGAAGCGGCCCCTGGGCCTCAGTTTCCCCTGCTTGTAGAAGCCGATGATAGACGGGCGTGGGGAGGAGGGCAGGGTGGGTCACCGTTCTTCTGTCCGTCTTACCTGAAGGCAGCTGCGGAATCCGATGAACTCGGGGCCGGTTCTGCCACGAGTCCCTCAGGGGACACTGCAAAGTTCTGGATGCGACATCCGACCCCCGTTGCCCCCACATCCACCAGGAAGGGATGTCCTTGGCTTTGTGGGCGGGGGGCGAGGGGCAGAGGAGGAGGGGCAACAAGGGGAGGCCCATTTTGCTACTGTGACTCCAGGCAACGCCGGGCGCAAGCACCACATCCCCCTTGCCCACAACAATGAAACCGTCGCGAGCCACAGCCAGACGCCGTTACCACAGTGACGGCCCTGATGGCTGGGGAGAGCAGACCAATGGGTTTGTGGAGAGGTGAGTGTAGTTCTTCGTCCTAGACTACAGCATAGGGGCATGTAAGTGACTCCAGATGACAGTTACTTTGTGGAGTTTATTTAATATCTCGAGGACACTCCTCAAGCGTTTCTGGTGCTTTGTGCATGCTCGCGTTGTGGACCCCGCCGCGCCGGGCACCCCCACTCCCTCTGTGGTAGAGCCCAGGGCGGGGCTGCGCGTGCGCCTGGCAGGCGGGCAGCAGAGAGGCCGGCTGTAACTGCTGAGGGGCTTGGCGGGGGCTTCCGCACCCGGCTTGCGGGAGGTCTCCGGGTTTGCTCCGAACCCAGCTCCTGGGACGTATCAGGTACGTCTCCGAGCCCTGCGTCGCCTGAGGGCCTAGAAGAGTTGGGACGCCTGGGCGTTCCCCAGGGGACCCAGGGCCTCCCCACAGCTGGAACGACCAGAGGGCGCCGAGCAGGGGGCGGAGGCCGACTTCACCCCCGTTCCGTTTCCGCGCATCTCTAAGGGTTTCATCGATTGGGGTAGTAATTCCTCCCCCGGAGGTCAGCTGTGAAGGGCGTGCGAGTGAACGTTTGTTCGCTACCGTCAGTTGAGTCCACCAGCCCTGGGTAGCGGTGTACCTGCGCGGCGTGTACTTGGGCGGCTCTGAAGGCGGGGGAACGCGGATCCCTTTGAGAATCCGATGTAAGTCAAAGACCCACCTTTTTGTTAGATTAAAACAAGGTAATGTATTTTATGGCCCATTGCAAACTGTAAAGCACTGCACAGTGATGAAGTGATTATTATCACCAGTCCCAAGGAGTAAGACTTCTTTGAAGCCCAATTCTACCACCTTCCCACGGTGCGATGGGGGCAAGTTACTTAGCTTATCTAAGCCTCGGTTTTTTCATCTGTAAATGGTGACATACTTAATTTAGTTCCCAGGGTTGCTATGAGCATCGAAAGCCACAGCTTTTTATAAACACTAAAGCACTTTAACAACCTGTGAGTCAGGTACTGTAATTTCCCTTGATTATGAAGAAAGAAGCCTGAGGCCCAGGGAATATAGGTGCTGGGGTCCCACTGGGAGTGAACAGCAGAGCAATGGTTGGAACCCAGGTGCCCTCCCTTCCTTTCTTCGGAGACCTCTCTCCCCAGAGAGCTTCACTAGAAAGAGGGCTGACAAGGGGGCAGCTGGGACCTCTAGGTCCACACTCATGTTCCAGAAACCCAGGGTCTTAGCCCGAGTTGTTTGTGGATATTGAATCTAACTTAAAAAGCAGCTAGTCCAGACCCTTTCTCATCCTCATCTGTAATATATTGATGATGGTTGTCGGCTTGAGTGTTACGAGAATTAGTGAGGTCATGAGTGACGTGTCCCTGTTGAAACTCTGAGAAATAAAATAACTTGGCCAAGGTTTAGCAGGCAACTGAGGGGCAGAGCCAGGCCTGGAACTTGGTCTCCTGTGTCCGGGCCATGTGCTCAGGCCAGCGGTGCTCTCAGCACAGTTGCAGGCTTTGCAAGAACTTGGCTCCCCCCCACTTCTTCATATGTCTCCAGATGCTTGGAGAGACAGTGTGAAAGTTAAAATTTCCAGGAATTAATATGTGAAAATATCATGACCTTGGAGTAGGCAGAATTTCTTAAATAGGACACAGAAACACTAATCATTCAAAAAAATTGGTAAATTAAATTTCATTAAAATTAAGAACTTCTTTAATCAAAAAAGAAACCAGTAAGAAAGCAAAAAGGCAAGTTCCAGATTGGGAGAAGATATTTTCAGTATTCTCTCTACATATAAAACAAAGGACTTGTATTGAACATATATAAAGAACCCTCACAAATCAACTTGAAAAATAATAGACAACCCAATAGAAAATTGGCAAAAGACTTGAACAAGCATGTCACAAAAGAGGGTACCCAAATGTCCAGTGAGCGTATGAAAAGGTGCTCGATTTAATTAGTTATTGGGGAAAAGCAAATTAAACACAGTGTGATACCACCACATACCTTCCAGAATGGATAAAATAAAAAAGATAGGAAAAGCCAAATGTTTACAAGGATCTCTCATACACTGTTGGTAGGAATATAGATTGGTACAACCACTTTGGAAACCATTTGGCAGTATCTACTAAAGCTGGATATGTGACTGCTCCATGACGCAATAATTCCACCCCTAGGTATAGAACCAGAGAAGTATACTTACATGTAGAGAAATACACATCCAAGAATGTTCTTAGCACATTTTTAATAGAAACTGGAAATGGTCCAAATGTCACTTGATGCAGTAGAATATTTTACTACAATGTGAATGGACAAACTACAGCTACATACAACAACATGGATACATCTCACAAATATGCTATTGAGTGAAGAAATCCAGACACAGAAGACATCCTCTACAAGTCCGTGGTTATAAAGCTGTTGGGCGAGGCTGTGGGGTGATGAGATGTTCTATATCCAGATCTGGACAGTGGCTATACAAGGGGTGTGGTGTGTGTGTGTGTGTGTGTGTGTGTGTGTGTGTGTCTCTGTGTGTGTGTCTGTGTTTTAGTAAAAACTCATGAAGCCACACTTATGATTTGTATACATTTCTATATTTATGTTATACCTAAATAGACAAAAGTTTACTTCTCCCTCTCCCCCCCCCCCAATGGGCAATGTCAGTAAATCTCCTTAACTGGGCCTGTGTGAATTGCAATAGGTTGCAATATGCTGAAAACAAATGTATGGCTGCCATTGTCAGCTCTACCCCATTCTTCCTCCTTCCCCCGACACCTCACCTGCCATATAGGATAGGTGACCTTTGACATATGGACTGAGTGAGGGGCACTATTATCAATCCGAAAGTGAAGTATAAGTATAGCTTCATTGCTCTGGAGTATATTCAGAGGCTATTGCCCAGTGGGATTCTTACCAGTGTACAGGAATAAGTGGGACTACATTCCTTGCTCTAGACTGTATATCTGGTGGTGCCAACTTGTGACAAAACTCAAGACAGGCAAGTTAGGCCCCTTCCTGTGGTTAACACAAACTATAGAGCCACACACACCTGTGTTCAAATACTAGCTCCTCCTTCGAACCTTAGCCTTTCTAAATCTCACCTGTCAAATGGGGATAATGAGAGGAGCTAAACAGAGTGGTTGTGAGAGTTGAGCTATTGCATGCAAAGGTTTTAGCATACTGCCTGGCACACAGCCAGCACTCAACACACAGGAGCCCTCACCAGGATTGCAAATAGCCACATGAGAGGTATGTTTTCATGACTTGACAGTGACATAAGGTCACTGACCCAACTATTTGTACCCTTGACTTGTTCTGACCCTAGGACAACAGAACATTTACCTTTCTTCGTCGGGCCAGAGATGCCTCTCTTTGGGAATACGTTCAGTCCAAAGAAGACCCCCCCTCGGAAGTCCGCTTCTCTCTCCAACCTGCATGTGAGTGTCAGTACTGGGTTCAGCCCGATGTGCCCCTGCCTGGGGTGTGTCTGATGGGGAATGGGGTTCTCCAGAGGCATCCAAGTAGAAGGGCATCCTTTTCATTCATATTGCTATTGCTAAAATGATTTTTAACTCCTATTTGGGAATTGGAGCTTTTTCAAGAACCTCATAAGAGAGTCAATCTCATGATTTTTGGCTCCAAGTGATGTTATCCAATTTGGCTTCATTTGGCTTCACTTTATTATTCTCAAGACTTGGCCAGAAATCCATTTTAGTCATGTCTAAGAATCAAATTCCTTCTCCGAGGATGATGTTTTGCCACCATTAATGGCATTCAGAAGGTTAGGTCAGCTCCAGAGGCTGTTTCCAACTCCTCCTGGGCAGAATTGGTCGCTTTCATCTCTGAATACCCACTCCTAGTCCTGGGTGGGTGCTCGGTGAGTTGTAGAAACATTGAAAAACACATTAAAGAACAGCTGTTACTACTAATAGGGCATATTTCCATGACATATATAACTCCGAAATAAGCAAATGATAACTTAGGGGCTTATTACATTGAAAAAGGACTTTTCACAGTAGATGTGAAATAATTCATTGTACAAGTTGGAGCATATATAACTTTTCCAGAAAACATCTATTGTATATAAAACAGCATGTTTCTTCTCTTTTATAGTTTAACATTATTTGTTGTACTGTATTTGATTTCTGACTTCAATTATTAAGTGCGCTGGGTAATGATTAGAGAAAAGAAATGAGTGGTGGAGTCCTGCGGTTAGCGGGAAAGGTGCTAGGAGCGAGCCTGAGTGCCCTGGCCTCCTGCAGCCAGCACACAGTGTCTCACCCACAGTTGGATCGATCAACCCGGGAGGTGGAGCTGGGCCTCGACTATGGAACCCCCAGTATGAACCTGGCGGGGCAAAGCCTGAAGTTTGAAAATGGCCAGTGGATAGCAGGTGGGCTGTTTTCCTGCCATTTTGTCCGACAAGATTGTGGAAGACCCCCCCCCCCGCCGGCCCCTCCACCCCTGCTTGTAACTGTTGGTTCTGTCCTTCCACCAGAAACAGGAATTAGTGGCGGTGTGGACCGGAGGGAGGCTCAGCGCCTGCGGAGGCGAAACCAGCAGCTGGAGGAAGAGAACAATCTCCTGCGGCTGAAAGTGGACATCCTTCTGGACATGGTGAGGAGGGTGAGGGAGGGGCTGCCTACGGTGTCTTTTCAGGAGAGGCTCCGCCCCAAGTCGCTTCAGCCAGCTCACACCTACATTGCTGTGAATGCAAGGACACAGAACCAAATCAGACACAGTCCCTACCCTCAAGGGCTCACAGCCTAGCAGGGAGATGGGCAGTAAGCGTAATGACAGTGCCTTGTAGCAAGGGCAACATTAGAGTCTCTACAGGGTCTGATGTCAGCACATGAGAAAGTAATTTTGTAGAGACAGGAGGACATCACGGAGGAAGGCATCGTTGAGCTGAATGTGGAAGGATAAGGGGAAGAATGGAGGCTGGGGATGAAGACATTCCAGGAGGGAGGAGAGTCTGCTCATGATTTGAGATGTCCGGTATCAAGCAGGCACCAGTCAGTGCCCAGCGCAGACCTGCCCAGGGGCACTCTCCGCATTGGCATCGCTTTCCTGTGGTTGTGAAAAACCCAGCAGCCTGTTGGGCCGAGGTGCATGTGAAGGCTGGAGAGAGTACACATAGTTAGGAGCCTGCATTCTGGAGCTAAACTGCCTGCTTCTTCTGCCACTGGCCGTTGTGCTTTAGGCAAGTTACGTAACTGACCTGCGTGAAGAAACTTCGTTTCTTCAGCAATAAAATAGGCATGATAGTAGGATCTGCCTCGTAGTGAGTTAATGATACAAGTAACTTGGAATGGTGGATTGCTCTGAAAGCATAGCTCTCACTTCACAGTAAGCTGACCTCGACTTTAGAGAGTTTTGTACGACTCTCCCTGTCGTGAGTAACATTGAAAGATCCTGATGAGGAAAGTGGCATTCTTTTTTAAGCATTTCTCCCCCAATCACCATTATGGGAGCTACAGCTCAGAAGTAACTAATTGTTTAGCTTAGAATCACCAGTGTCTGCCTTTTTCATCCCCTGAAGCCTGCTCTCCTTAACGCAGCAAGTGATGCAATCCTAGGTGATCAAAAACATTGCCAAGTGGATTGTGCAAGTTCTTCCCAGCTGAGAAGGGGTTCCCATCGTGGAGGCTGGAGGCCAGGAGGCAGTGTTGGAGAAATGTGCAGGGCCTCCCCAGGGCTGACCTTGCAAACCTGAAACCTAGCCCAGAAATGTCCTTCTTTCTAACTGTCTGCTGCTTTTCTCACAGCTCTCTGAGACCACTGCCGAATCCCACTTAATGGAGAAGGAACTGGATGAACTGAAGAGTGTCGGCCGGAGGAGGAAATGAAGACCCCAAAGACATTCATTAGGAGGACAGGGAGAAATTCTTATCAGAGGAATAGGATAGAGCTGAGGGCTTTTTTTAGCCAATCTATTGGATTAGGTCCTGGGAGAGAGTCTCATATAATGGGGCCAAAAGGCAGTGGCACCCTTGAGTTGGCAATAGGAAGGTGACAACATAATGGAGAAACCAGGATCCCAGGCCAGGGCAGTAAGTAGCAATGTACTCTGGCTGCACGGCACTGAGAGGCCAGCCTGTCAGCCAGGCCTCAGCGAGGTCTGGGGTGATGGTAAGACTTTGGGTGCTCCCCAGTCACTTAACCTACAAACGCACCTGTCCCAGGCTCACCCTCATTGGGTGGACACTGTTGGGAGAAGCAGCTGGAGTTCATCCTACCATCCCCGCACATTGGTGTTTGGGGTGTGGCACAGCTTTAAAGAGCCCTGTGTGAGGGGGTATCAGATGGGCAGTTCTCCTGGTTCTCTGCCCCTCGTGCCCCTCTCTCTGCCCTTTCAAGAGCACGTGTTCCCCAGACCCACAGCCTCCTCTGGCCTCCCCTTCAGCAGCAAGCCCCAGCCCTCCACGCAACACTATATTTTTGTGCTTTTTCTCTGTTTACACTACTTTTTAAAAATTAAATGATGTTATAGAACCTCTCTGTGGCCGAAGTGAAAAAAGAAGCATCAGGTCTGGAAGAATTAAATGGAGCTTGGAGTGTAAGCTTCTGTGCTCCAACCAAAGACAGAAATTTTAGGTTGTGGGGAATGGCACCGTGCCAGGGGAAGCATCCCAGCTTCCTGGGCCTTGGCAGAGGCCGACCCAGAACAGACACAGTCTCCATGCCCAAATCCCCTGCCCTCCTTCGGGGAGTTGGGACCAGCTGGGATCTGGCAGGGACCAAGTCTTTGGGGCAGGGGCTGGATTCCAGTCGGAATTTGTGCCCGAGTCAGTGCGCTGAGCCGCTCTGGCTGGAGGAGGGAGCCAGCCAGAGTCAGTAAGAGGGACTCCAGCTCCCAAAGTCAAGGGGGAGGGCTCTGAAGGTGGGGAGCCCAGGGTTTCCGTGCGGGCATGGCTACCATGGTCAGCAGTTACATGCCTGGGACGGGGTTCAGGACCTTGCACACACTCATTTCCTCCTCAGCGCAGCTCTGTGGAGCAGGGACTGCCAGCACGCCTATTTGCAGGCAAGGAACCAAACTCGGGGAGGTTCAGAAACTGGTCTAGGGCCACAGAGCGGAAGTGTAGGAGCCTGTGGACTCAGCCCATGGTGAGAGGAACTGTGTGGGGACCTTCCTGAGATGGAGGCCGCTGTTTGTTGTCCATCCCTATGGCTCGCTCGATGGATGGGTAGAAGCTCCAGCCCAAAACCTTACTTTCTGACATCAGAGAGAAACCCACTGGAGAAATTGGAGGATACAAATATATGCAGGGCATAAATCTCCAGGTGCAGATAACAGGAGCAATTGAGAGCTCACTTATGCCTAGACCTCTATCATTAGCAACCATTTATTGAGCACCCTTGATGCCAGATACCTGTTTCTAATTCGCACGAGAATTCTTCGAGCTTGTTGCCCCCTGCATTTCATTAATTTATTTATTTTTAAAGACTTTATTAGGGAAGGGGAACAGCCAAGTTGTCCTTTAATCTTAGTTGTGGAGGGTGCAGCTAGCTCAGCTCCAAGTCCAGTGGCCATGCGGCTGGCTATCAGCAGCTCGCGGCCGCTCAGCTCAAGGTGCTATGATCGTCTGATCTCGCCCCTGCTTTTAGATGAAGAAACCAGCCCAGCAAGGTGACACAGCTGGAAGGGATAGAGCCAGGACTGAAACCCTGGGAATTGTGAGGGGCAGGTTTGGTTGTCACAAGGATGTGGGTCCCCCTCCATACCACCACTGGCACCTGGGGGGGCTGGAGCCAGTTCTGCAGTGAAGGACTTATATTTTGAGTGATAAGGGAAGCAAGCCATTGGTGAGTTTGAGCAGAAGAATGATATGATCTACCGTATTTCCCCATGTATAAGACGCACCCTTTTTTGAAAAATGTGGGGTCTAAAAACGGTGCGTCTTACACAGTGGTTGTAGATTTTTTACTTGCATTTCCCGCTGAGGACAAGGCAATATATGAAGACAGTGATTTTTTCATCAAACACAGATGAGGACAAGCTAATGGTTGGGAGTTTTGACAGTGATGAGGAGTTGTATGAATTTTATGATGAATAAAACTTGAGTTCAATAACTTTATGTAATTTTTTTTTCCAAATTTCGGGCCCCCAAATTAAGGTGTGTCTTATACATGGGGAAATACGGTACTTGTTTTGTGTGGTTTTTTTAAAGATTTTATTGGGGAGTTGGGGGAGGGAACAGTTTTGGGGAATCGGGGAAGGTGAACAGACAAGTTGCTGTCGTTTTGTTCTTCAGTCTAGTTGTGGAGGACGTCGCTTCACTGGCCCATGTTGGTATCATTGCACTCTTTCCTGGTGAGGCAGATCAGTCGCCGGCCACTGGATGGCCTCTCACGGCAGCTCTTGGCAGCTCACACTGGCTGCCTGCCACTCATGGTAGCTTATGGCAGCCCACTGCAGCCCCACTGCAGCCTACGCCATCGCTGGCGACTCACGGCAGCCCAGCTCCAGGTCGAGCTGTGGTTCACCATCTTAGCTGTAGAGGGCACAGCGTCACTGGCCCGCATGTGGGATCCGAATCAGGGCCCTACTGCTCAGAGCTGGCATCCCAAGGAATCCCAAGCCAGCTTTTAACCAGCATGCCACTTGGCTGGCCTGGTACTTGTATTTTAAAGGCTCCCTTTGGCTTCTCTGATGAGAACAGACAGAAGGGGGCAAGGCTGGGACCAGGGAAGTGGCAGTAGGAGGTGAAGTGGTCAGATTCTAGACACCAATGCTTGCTGATAGGTGTGGGGTGTGTCAAGGATAATCCTACTGATGAAAGTCTTTAAGAGAAAATGGGAAGATGGTGTGGGGAGGGAATCACCCATATCTCACCACCCTAACACTTGTGGTTTTTTTCTCATTGAGATGCTATGTACTTTTAAGATCTTACCTTTTTAGTCAGATACATTCTTCAGGTTCTGGCTGAAATTCTTCCTTCTCAAAGCCTTTATTAACCAAATCTACTACTTATGGGGCACCTAAGTAGAGAGGGCTATCTAGTTGACATTTATTATCTCGTGTAATCTCTACAACAATTTTGTAAATTTCTGTGCCAAGTGTCAGATTAGGGAAGAGCTGTTACTTTAACAGTTGGAATAGAAAGTTCTATGGGTGTGAGGGAGTGAGTGTAGGATTAGGGGCAATAATCAGAGGCAGTTTCACAGCTTGAGGCCTAGCAAGGAGACCCCTATGCACAATTGTACCTACGAGCTAATGTGTATTTTTTATTGGAGGGGGAAGCTTATAGCTTTTCTAGCATTCTCAAAGCGACCTATGCCCTCCATCGACCCAGATTAAGAACTATTTGGGGGGTGATTGGTTAGCTCAGTTGGTTAGAGCCCAGTGCTCATAACACCAAGGTTGCCGGTTCGATTCCCACAAGGGCCACTGAGCTGCGCCCTCCACAACTAAGATTGAAGGACAACTTGGCTGTTCCCCTTCCCCAATTCCTCAACACTGTTCCCCTCCCCCAATTCCCCAATAAAATCTTTTTTGTAAAAAGCTATCAGCACTGAGGATCTGAAGCTGCCCTTGATGTAGAGCCTACTTAAAAAAAAATACATGCAAAAAAAGCATAATTCTTTGGGGTTTCGTATGTAGCAGAGCAGCTCCCTCGCTGTGATCTATTGAAAGTCAGCCCTCGACACAAGGGTTAAAAAAAAAAAGCATAATTCATAAATATATAGCCTAATGAATTATCCAAAATGAACACACCCATATAAATACTACCCAGCTCAGGAAATAGAACTTTACCAGCAGCACCTGAGAAGTCATTCTGCCCCTTCCCAAATATTACCCTCTCCTCCTCCTCAAAGGGAATCACTATCCCCACCATTGATGGGTTTTGCCTTTAACTTTATATAATGGAATCATAGCACTAGGCACCCTTTTGTGACATGAAAACATTTTGTAGTAAGAGCTGCCCTGTCCAAAGATGAAAAGAACTGAGGGCTGTATCTGGAGGAAGTGCAAGCCCTCCTAGCCCTGAATATGTAAGCACAGGGCAAAGCCTCATTGCTGCACTGTGATGCTTCAGGTAAGGATTTGGATTGTCCGGTCCTGAGATTCTCAGATTCCACGGTTTGTTGGCTAAAGGTGTATATAAATTACCTTCGTATTAGGTAACTTGTGGTGCACATTATTAAAAGCATTTTTATCTATCATATAGGCAAAAATTAAAATATGGATAATACTGGGGAGGGTGTGGGGAAAAGGACATTTCATTCACTATTGTGAAAGTATATGATACCATAATTTTAAGGGAAATTAGCTAATAGCTAGTAAAAATTTAAATGTTCATACATTTTGCAGCAAACCCACTTCCAGAAATCTATCCTCTCGAAATACAGCCACCGTGTGCTTCAATTTCCTCACTTCTAAAATGGGGATAATAGTACCTCAACACACACACAAACAATACCTGGTACTTAAGTGTTAACGCTTGCCTTTGTTTTAACACATTGGGACTGTTTATTTGACGGTTCCTAAAAGAATAAACCCGCAAATCTCTAATTTAACTCGTACCAAACAATACACTACTCAGGGAAATTAAAATGGATTAGTGTTTCTCTAAGTGCGATCCCTGAGAGGTTTGTTAAAATGCAGGTTTCCGGGCCCACTCTAAACCTTCTGAACAGAATTACTGCGGAAGCACCCGACTCTGGACTTTAACAGGTCTCCCCTGTGTTTTATTTCCACTGACGTCTCAGCCGCCGCCAGACGTGGCTGAAGGCAGGTGACGACCGCCGGCCAGAGGGCGTCACTCTCCCGCAGCCCTCCAACCGCCGGCTCCCGGAAGGGGCGCTCTATCTGCGCTGCACTCGCCTCCTCTCTTCCGCTTCCGGTCTCCCCCGACAGCCATGGCCGCTGCCGCTGCAGCCGCGGGTCCTGGGGTACCCCTGCCCCCGGACGAATTGCTTCCGAAAGGCGATGCCGAGAAGACTGAGGAGGAGCTGGAAGAGGAAGACGACGACGAGGTATTGGATCCCCGCGGGGCGCAGCGGGACGGGGAGCGACGGTCCGGGCGGGAGCGGCCCGCTCGGGGGTGTGGGCTCCGCGTGCTGCGGGATCCGGGTGAAGGAGCGTCGCGGAGCCTAGAGAGGTCGTAGCGGAGGCGTCTTCTCTGGGAGGCGGGGTTAGGGGCTCCGCTGGGCCCGGGGTGCCCCAGCTCCAGGGGGGCTCGGCGTGTCCCGTCGTCGGGGATGGCTGCCGCTGCATCGGCCAAGATTGGCGCATTCTCCAATCACAGCTAGATGAGACCCTGTCGGAGAGACTCTGGGGTCTGACGGAGATGTTCCCGGAAAGGATTCGGTCCGCGGCTGGAGCCACTTTTGATCTCTCGCTCTTTGTGGCTCAGAAAATGTACAGGTAAGGGACAAGGGCAAAGATATTGCGTTGTGCCGTGAATGAACACGGGCTTTGGAAACAGCAGATCTGTGTTGGAGGCCAGCCTGCCATCTAGATCGTTGAGTGACCTTGGACTCGTGGGACCTTAACCTTTCTTAGTCTCAACTTCCTTTTCTGTAAAGAGGGGATTCTTATCCGGTAGGGTCGTTGCGAGGATCATTTCAGATTATGTGAGATAATTTACATATAAGTAGCTTTGTAAGAACTCAGGCAGTGTTAACGGCTAGCGCTAGACTACCAGAACTGTGTCTCCTGTTTCTGTTTGGAGTATGGTGTAAGGGTTGGGTAGAATACGTGTATCAGAAACATTGGAGTATGTAGTGTGAGAGGTTTGGTTACTGGTCGTTCTTAGTTCAGCTGTCTGGTTTTGCCTCGCTATCATGCCTACACTCCCTCTGCAGGTTTTCCAGGGCAGCCTTGTGGATCGGGACAACTTCCTTCATGATCCTTGTTCTTCCTGTTGTCTTTGAGACTGAGAAGTTGCAAATGGAGCAACAGCAGCAACTGCAGCAGCGGCAGGTGAGCCCAGACCCTGGGCCTTTTGCCAGTGGTGAAGACACAACTTATTTCTCCAGCACCTGGGTAGACCAGCAGTTAATGTGTGGGTAGAGAGTGGGATGTGGCCTGTTCTTTTAGGTTCAGCATTGTTTTTGTAGACCTTGTCTGCCCCCCGGGCAGGTATGATGAAAATGAGATTCTTAGGCCTGTACAATGCCTTACATTCCTCCTTTTCTTTTCCAGATACTTCTAGGGCCCAACACAGGGCTGTCAGGAGGAATGCCAGGGGCTCTACCTTCACTTCCTGGAAAGATCTAGATTGTTATATTTGACCTGTTTTAGTGGCAGAAGTTTGAAAATTCAATAGTGTTTTGAACTGCTGATTTTTTTTTTAACTTTGGCACATTGATCTATCTAAACCTAGTTGGGAGAATTCTCCACACATTGTCTTATGGAGAGACTCCCAACTTGCAACCGTGCCCTCCACACTGTCCTTACTTATGTCCTCACTCTGATACCAGAGTGCGGCAATGCAGACGGTTACTCCAGCTCTGGCCACCCCACCTCTCACTGAATTACTCCTGACCGGAAGATCTCCTCAGTATCTCATTGTGGGGTAGGAACTGGTGCCACTGGGAAAGATGTACCCCTGACCATTCATGACTGTTTTGTTTTGAATGGAGGTGTTGGGGAGGGTTGCACACACTAGATGAAATACAAATGCATTACAGCTGTAGTGTAAAAGCAGGCACCGTGAATTCCTCGCTATGTAGGAAAAAGGGGTTGGGCCAGCAGCAGCTTCGGCCACAGGATGGGGACTGTGGAGGACGGAGCAGGAGCTCATTTCCTCTGCACATTTTGGCTGTTAGACCTGTGTGTCTGTAAGAGAAAAAAGTCAGTGCTCACTTTTTGTATTTAAATATTAAAAATTATTCCAACCGAAAGTGTCATGCATGTGCTTGTGATACACACCTTGAAGTCAGACCTTTGAGAAGGGCAAAGACATGTGCTGCCCTAAAGCACAGCCTATCTGTCAAAGATGAGTTGTGATGGTTGTGAATTCCTTCTAAAGCAGTGTCACACTAAAGCTTACTTCTTTCCCCTTTATGTACATAACAGAATTCAGGCAAACATGAGATTTATGTACGGAGTTCTCCATTTTTAATATTTGGTTAAACAAAAATACATCTTTGTAAACAAACCCAGCACAAGGCCAACAAAAAGGGGGGGGGGCAGGAAAAACAAAAAGCCTAGGGTTGCCCCTTATTGGGCATCAGGGTCAGGCCTGCCCGCTTCCTTAAAGGAAATAAGGCTTTTTGCCCTTGGGCATCAGCTTGGGTCCCTGTTCCTAAGCACCAGAATTGGATATGAACAGAGAAACCAGCCCTGAAATGTTTTGTCTTTGCATATCCCATTGGCTCATGGACTCCCAAGTGCATGGGGACTCCACTGAAGTGCCATTTGCACAGGCCCAAGCAGATTGGCAGAGGAGTTTCCTCTTCACAGGAAATGGCTTACTATCACTGACAGTGCCAATGGACCCAAGGTCCTGCTTGTGACAATCAGCAAGGTTGGCTGTAACTTCTGGCTGGTGGTGGTTGGAATGTCATTGTGCAGGGATAAAGAGCTCCCTGTGGTGCCAAGCAGGTCTGGTGTAGAAAATGGTGCAGGAGAGATTGCGGCCAGTTGCTGAGACGGTATAATGCCGTAGCCGCTTGGTGGCCTCTTACTCAGCATAAAAAACGGCCTTGTTGAAGAGACATGTGCAGAAAAAGTGCTGGTGTAAACATGCACTCCAGTCACAGTGGGGAGGAGAAAGCCTCAGCTTCATCCTGTTAAGCTCGCTCAGGTTTGACATGCAAGCCCCAGGCTGGCTTTGCTGGAGAGAAGTCTGGCCAGTGGGGCAGCTCTCAGACCTGCCAAGATCACTGAGCTGTAAGGGCTAGACAGGCCATCCCTGCCTGCCCTTCTCTGAGGCAGCCACACCACTTTGGTGACACAGTGTGGTATACTTCCCCTCCTCTCGTTTTCCAAAGTTACAGGAGAAAAATGGCCTACAACTATTTAAAGAGGTAGGGGGCGGGTCAATTCTCAGTTGATTTGTAAAGGAAACTACAGAAAGATGACAAACCCAGGTCCTATAACATAACGCATATAACCACCCAACTTGAGGGCTCTGCTTGTCACTATAGTGACACTGAGCCTACGACTTACTATTCTAGCCGTTCTAATGTCTGAGAAGCTTATCTTCACAATACTTGCCTCACCCAACTGTCTTAAGCTAGTGGAATTTGATGTCAAAGGCAAACTTATTTTTTCCTGATTTTGCTGGAGTGGGTCAACTGGGAAAAACTGCCCTTTTGCTTATCTTGTTCCCCAGAGCCTCCTAAATAAATGTGACAGGGACAATGCTGGAGAGGCAGGCAGGTCGCCCATACCTGCCCCAGCCTGGCTTTGGCCATGTACTCTTAGGTATCTAGCTCACCCTGTCACGCTAGAAAGTTGCAGGATTGAACCACCCAGTGTGGAATATTAGAGAACTTTTCATTATAAAACTCCAAGGATGGCCATAAACCACCCTTAAAAAGGGGGTAAGGGGTGGCATTAAGGGTTGGAGACGGCATGCTGTAGTGCTGCTGGGGTTTTGGAGATGGTTTCCTGAGAGGCCCTTTTGCTCTGGGTCCTTCAAGTCAGTCACACGGGCTTTGCATGTACTGTGTCTTCAGACCCACTAGTGGCCAGGAAAGGGGACATAGAGGCAGCATCTTCAGGCGAGTCAGAGCAGCAGTGAACTCCAGCAGAGCCTCTGTCAAGTCCTCACAGGAAAAGGGAAAACAAGCTAGGACCCACCTGCTTTTCTCCTCTCTCAAAACAAAGGTCTTCCATCGCTTGCCCTAAGCACAGAGCTCCTACCTTCCTTTCCCAGCAATGAGTAGCGCTGCTTGGTTCTTGTATCAGTCCACACATCTGGCCTATTGCACTGTCAAATCTGAGGGGGAAAACCCGATGAGATGTTTGGGGAAGTGGCAAGGGCAGACCCATGGTATAGGCCACAGCACGTCACGGAGGATTTGGGGGTTGAGGTGAGGGAAGGTTGGGTAGAACTGTTACACATCGGCCCTCCAACTCTGATGGGCCTCCACCTCTTCTGGTACCACCAGCAGGAGTTCGCAGTTCTTTCCTCGCAAATGATGTTTTAGAAATTTCCTATGGGAAGAAGAGTAGATGAAAGAAAATGAAATGCTGGTAAAATGGCAAATTCCAGTCTTGGGGCCACATGTCCATCGATAACCTCATATTTATACACTTGGCAGTCCCTAAAGCACTTTAGTAGTGATCTTGGACGGTTCCATCTCTGGTTACCCCTCAGTCTGTCCAGTTAGATTTCAGGTCTGAATTTTTGCTCCTCCTCACCTATTACAGCCAGCAGTAGCTAGTTCTGTGATGAACAGTCAGCCCGAAGTCCTCTAAAGTAAAGGACTTGTAATTGTTAAAAAAATTTTTTCCTTTGGTCCCAGGGAAATTTACGCCTCTGTGGTCTGAATGTTTGCCTTCCTTTCTCTGAACTGGCAGCTATACTGTCCCAGTTGTCTAAGTATAGAGAACATCATGATGTCAGTCTCACCAGACCAGAGGGCCAGCAGCCCAGGTGCTGGGACTTCTCTACCAACGAGACTGAAAGTCCTCAGGGGCCATCAAAGTTCAGGTCTTTCAAGTCTGAGACCCTCTGATTCTAAGTAAGGCAGGGAGAGGATCCAACCACAGTCAAAGCTAGAATTTCATTTCCTTTGTCAAATAACCGCAGATGAGCTTCACTTCCCACACACACCAAAGGGAGGAGCCCAGCACATCAGCCCCACAGGCACCTGAGCTCACTCTCTCCTCCTATCCACTCCGGCATCTTCAGTTTGGAGTCAAGGTTGTAGTAGGCACCGCCCACCTCTCGAACACAGATCCAGTGCTGCCTTTTGAGAGGCAACTTCAGTGGCCCCCAGCACAGGCTGGAAGGTAGGTTCATGATGAAGCCCATGACATGAGTGAGGGCAATGGCACTGACGTCCCTGCAGAAGAGAAACGGTGTCAGGCTCGGAGGCAGCCACCTCAAGGTTCCCTGGCTGTCTCACCACAACTGGCCACCCACCTCCCCACTCGCGTCCTGAGCGCAAGTTCTCATCAAGTCAAGCCTGGTTCAAATTACCTGCGCTTGTCCCACCAAACAGCTTCATAGCCTTTGGTTTGAAGTGCTGCCATAATGACATTCACATCGTAGTTCCCATTTCCCAGCATGCTCTTCTTGTGAGGGGTCACCATGGTATTCGGAGACAACCTACAGATGTGAGAGGAGGAAGACTGAGCTTTGCTGATCTAATTGCTCCTGGCCCTGCAGGACCAGAGACAGAAGAGCACTTGAGACCACTGCCCCTGGAAGCTTGTTTTTCACATTCAAGTAAACTGTAACCAGCTCTCACCCAAGTATTTTGTAGTGTAGACTTCCACTGCTCTAGGGATTCTTTTTATGCAAAACAGTAATTTAGGAGTGATGGGACCCATTTGCCTGTCATTTAGAAAGTGTGTCTACAGTAAAGTCAAGGCACACCATGTTCCATGAAGGAGTCTCACTTAGCAAATCCCCAGCCTACCCATTTCTACAGCTTTTTTTTTTTTTTAATTGGGGAACAGTGTGTTTTTCCAGGACCCATCAGCTCCAAGTCGAGTAGTTGTTTCATTCTAGTTGTGGACAGCACAGCTCACTGGCCCATGTGGGGATGGAACCTGCAACCTTGGTGTTATGAGCACTGCATTCTAACCAACTGAGCTAACCAGCCACCCAGTCTTTTTCTGCAGTCTTTTTTCCTTGCTGATTTTTCTGCCCTGACACAAACATTTTTTTAACAATGGAAAACAGTATAGTTGATATTTTCATTTGCATGGGTAGTATTGTTAGTCATTTTTTTACAGTTTAAATGTTTTGGTTTTTTTTAAAGATTTTTTTTATTGGGGAATTGGGGGATGGGAACAGCGCTGGGGAATTGGGGGAAGGGAAACAGACACGTTGCTGTCCTTTTGTTCTTTAGTCTAGTTGTGGAGGACGTTGCTTCACTGGCCCAAGTTGGCACCATCATTGCGCTCTTCCCGGGTGAGGCAGATCAGCCGCCGACTTCTGGACGGCCACTCACGGCGGCTGCTGGCCGCTCACGCTGGTTGCTGACTACACACGGTAGCCCATGGCAACCCACTGCCACAGGGACTGCAGCCTACGCCGTCGCCGGCAACTCACAGCAGCCCAGCTCCAGGTCGAGCTGTTGTTCAGCATCTTAGCTGTGGAGGGCAGTGTCACTGGCCCTCATATGTGGGATCTGAACCGGGGCCCTCTGGCGTCCCAAGCCAGCTCTTAACCATCGCGCCACTCGGCCGGCCCTAAATGTTTTCTATGTAAGGCTTGCACACTTGGTAATCATTAATCATTTAATACTCAAGGTCCTACAGGGACCAGGCAGGTAACATAAATACGAACTGGGGTCAGATGTACAGCAATAAAAAGCAGTAAGGCCCCTATTAAACTAGGATGTATGACCCGCCTAAAGCATTCCAAATCTACATGTGTGTTAAATACTCGAATACAATTTTTTTAAATATTAAAACAAAATCAACTAAAAATTTGTGTGTGTGTCAGACAAACCTCAACTGCAGTCTGGTTTGCACACCCAGTTTAAAGCCATTTTGGGCCAGGCCTCTTCAGCCACTCCATCTCAAGGCCAGGTCAGTTCTGAAAAGGCATTTCCAATTCTATTATTTGGCTTTCATAGGCTTGTCAGGCCAGGACCTGAGGAAAAAGGCCATCTTGACGGAAGGGGCGGCATTTGTGAAGGGAAACATGCAATGTAAGTGGAGAGCAGATGACCAGGAGGTTGCTAAATGCCATCTCCAGAAGAGGACAGAGACTTAGGTCAATTCTAAAAACTTAAGAATTATCTTATAAAAAGTTTTTCCTCTATACACAGCAAACATACTGATAATTTTTTCAAACATAAAACATACTCCTGCCACCACTTACACTCTATTGGCCCCCACAGCACTTAAATGCAGCCTACTCTATTTCCTCCGGCCTGCAACCCTCTCGTGCCACCTTGCAGCACACAGACCTTCCTCACTGAGGGCTTTCGTGCGCATCCACTTTACCGCTGTCCGGAAGGCTCTTCCCCTAGATCATCGCTTGGTCTGCTCATTATTATATGGGTCTCAAGTATTCCTGCCTTAGAGGCCTTTCCTGACCACCCAAAGGTGGATTTCTCCTTTCTACCCACTTTAATTACAGCCCTCATTACTACCAGCCATGTCTTCTCCTTTGTCTGTTTTTCCACACTAGGATGACAGCAGGGGCCTTCTTTATCCTGTGAATGCTACATCAGCAAGGCCCAGAGTTCCTGGCACATGATAAGTGCTCAAGGAATGTTTGTTGAAATGTTCTGTTTGTTATCCTATCTATTTTCCTATAAATAATTGTAGTGGACCCTTAAAATGAGAAAAGCTTACATGCTTTTCTCTAGAGCTAGCAAACAAGGGTACCTGAATACACTAAATTCCACTCTGCAACTAAACAATTTTCCCTGTAACAGTAACTACCATTTATTGAAAACTTCTGTGCCAAGCCCATGACAGATGCCTTCCTGTGTATCCATTTAATTCTCACGATAAGCCTATGAGGTTATGAATTATTTCCATGTTATACGTTTAAAAACCTGAAGTGTGAATGACTTGTCCATGATCACTTATTTTACCCGTGACCGAACCAGGATTCAAACTCGGATTTGTTTGAATTCAAAGTTGTGCCTGTCTTATGGCAAAGACCCAAGATCAGAATGGATGGTGGTGGCGGGTTAATAAGAGGAAAGGCCAGCTGACTCCCTGGGGACCTGTGCCTAAAATGTAGCTTAATAGGACAAAGGCTCTCAGTGGGTTCTTGGGCACTTGGATTAAATGCGAAAGCATATGAAAGAAAGCCCAGCTCAAGATATATCAAGTTCCTCTCCCTTCACTATTTTTTCAATAGCTTCTCATTACTTCCAGTGAAGTCTCCAGCTAGTAGATGCATGAAGGCTCCAACAAAGAAACTGCTGAGTCTTCCACCTCTTTCACCATCTAACCCCCTACCAGGCTCAAACCTTAGAGCCGCACTTTCCCCAGTGTGCTCCCAGCGGATCACAGAAGACATTCAATACAATGGATAAATCAATCAAGAAAACGGGCTTCCTGCAGGAATTCTCGGAACCCCTAATGTTCACTTTGAGTCTTGAGGAGAGCAGGTATAGTATCTTTCAGTTCCCAAACATATTTGATCACACATTTTTTTGAAGGTACACCATACAGGGCTAGTATTCCAAGGGTCCATTCTCCTGTTCTACATCTTCTATCTCAGATTCAAATCTTTTCCGGTCTGCTCTCACTCTCCCCTATCTGAAACAGGCTCCTAAACTGATCTCCTTGCTTCCAAACTCTCCTTCCTCCAATTACCTGTATGTTCCTGACATTCACCAAGGCATCATTTCAGTTATATAAGCACCGCCAATGGAGTTGACTGCCTGGCTAGCCAACTCCAACCCTCCGAGCCCTCTCCGCCTGCTGTTTCTCACTGGGCTTAGTGCACAGCAGGCATCAGGACCACGTGGCCTCGATTCTTTCATCCTACTTCCTGTTCCGGACTAAATCCTAAAGTGTCTTCAGGCTCAACCTCACATCCTGCCTCCTCCATGGAATCTTTCCTGGCTCCTTTGTAGCAGAAAAAGGAGGGCGATTGATTGGAGGACCACACATGAGTTCACATCCAAGCAGCATCAATACTAATTGTGAGATTTAATCTCCACACCTGTTTGCTTATCTGTAAAAATGGGAATGATTCCTAATTATAGGACCATTGAAGAATTCAGTTTTCTACAAACAGCAAATTCCTTAAAGCCAAGGAAATGGCTCTTCTACTCTGTATCCCTCCCAGCTAGGCACTGGCAACTGAGTAAACTTGTTGGCCAAACTGATCAATACAGGAAATACTTGTAACGGCTCCCATCTCATTCCTAGAAGAATGACCATTTGAGTAAGTGGGGTCTGCCCAGTGTGTCTACTATACCAGCACCAGCTTTTATGGTAATAATTAAGTGCCCACTGTGTTAGCTATTTTTATAAGCTTTATCACTTAATCCTTCCACCAATCCCGAGCTAGAGATTAACCCCACAGTGTCAGTACGGAAGCTGAGGTGCAGAGGTTACTGTGACTTGCCCAGTCATATATAGTGAGTGGCCGAGCTAGGATTCAACCTTCCAGTTCTGAACAGGGCTAAGCCTACACCAAACAGTCTCCTGGATGTTTCGACACCGGTTCCGCTGAATTCCATGAGGTCCTGGTTCTGTTCCAATGGATTGTTTCCTGGAGACTCTGGCAAACTTGTGGTCGGGACTGTCTTAATGATTTTGATAGAAATTCTGGAATATAAAGCAGGCCTCTCACTTCTGTTGTCACAGCCAGAGGTTAGAGCCATGAAATTTGAAGTGATCTACAAGTGGGCTCTAGTCTAGGTCTCACACCTCGGATGTTCTAGATCCTCTCTCATGGTTATGACTGTGTCTGGCTATGGTGATGAGTTCAGATTTTAATGAAAAGGAGATGTGGAGACATTTTCAGGATTCCTTTTCTCCCACGATTATTATTTTCCTTCTTATCAGGTCTGAAGAGACATGACATTAGAACATATGGCTCAGAACCTCCTGATGTCTTTAAATTATTAAATATATGAAGCACAGATTGTAGGGCCAGGCATACAGAAGTGCTCTGTAGTAGGTGCTGGCTATGGTGATGATGTGTTTGCCTGGCCCCTGGACAAGATAATTCAGATATCCAAAGGTTAACACTCAACACCACCTTTTCTCAATTTACAACCACCATACTTTTAAATGTGGCTCGGTCCACATGTTCAGGGACCTTTTAACAAGGAGGCAGGAGGACTTCCCCTCTATGGTAGAGAATGCTGGGTATGCACCATATCTGTAATCTCTGTCCCTTCCAGCTTGTATTAGATTTTTCCCCCTGGTACCAAGCTAGTTTTCATCTGTTTAGATTTTAACAGCTATTTTATTTGGGAGAGGAACACGTAACTACCTGCAAGGCCATTTGATCACTGAAAAATTGAGATGAACCTAGTGAAAATGTTTGAGGCCTGAGGATTTTCAAAACAACCTAGCAAAGCTACTACCGCATCATTTGACTTTTAAGTCCTTTCTTTTTCAAAGCAGACACATTTTTGAGAAAATGTATGAGATTAAATATCAGTATCTATACACATGCACACTGATGACACTTGACCAGTTTCTGATTTTTTCTCTAATTTCACATGTTGAAAACTAACCCTTTTCAAACCTTGTTTTGCTATCATTGTGGATATTACCATTATCTCCAAATCCTGGGCCAAGCCTGTCACACCTCTGACTCCTCTCTTCCCTGTCCCCATGTTGCTGCCAAGTCATTAGCTTAGTTCTTTCGAAGTTCCTATTCATGTCTATTCCAAACATGAGTCATCTCATATCCACAACTGTATTGCAACTCCACCCTGCTTTTTATTTCTCCTCTTTTATCTGGCTAAAATTCAACAGCTAGGATGAACTTCCTCTCAACAAATGGCATTAATAAAAATTCTTTTCTCACGTCTACCACTCATTAGCCACATCTTCAAGCAGCATGGAACTTTAGGTCTGGGAATTTAAAATTATCTAGTTAAACCTGCCAACATTACTCTTCTTCCTGTTAAGATCCAAACAGATCATCTTTTCCTTCTATATGGCTCTAAATTTCATGGTCCTAACTAGTCTCTTCTCAAGGCCTGGTCAATGTATAGCTCTGAGATGCACTTCTCAGAGGCTGAGTCCTTCCTGTTCAACTTGTTTTTTCTACAGTGCCTAGCAGCGCCTGGCACTCTGCAGGCAGCCAGTAAATGTTTGTTTAAAAGATTCCATTTTCTCTCTTACCTCTTCTCCCTTCATGTTTTCCTGATCCCTTTTCACACCTCTTCTGTTTCTATTCATCCACAGAATCTTTCCATACAAAATATTCTATGAATTCCACCTCAACTGGGGACAACATATTCTCTTTACGTACACGTACTTGTTTGCTATCACTTTAAGGTGGATCTTTACATTGCGCTGATAGGGAATTGGGGAGTGTAGTACAACTTGCTAAAGCTTTAAAAGCCAGGATAGAACTCTGGTTCCATGTGAGTGTTTAGCAAATATTAAGCATTCTTTCATTTAGGAAAAACACAGCTGAAAGAGTCCCACTATTATCCACAAACAGCTTATAATCATAGTCCACATCTTCAGACCCAGGTCCAACTTACTAGCAGGGTGAACAGCTATTGATGAAATAATTGTTCTGAAATGCCTTTCCAATACTCAGGAAGCAGCACTAGGAGGGCAGGCCCTGGAGTCACAAAGCTTGGATCCCAATCCTGCCATTAATAGCTCTGTGAACTCTGTGATTTCCTCATTTGGAAAAATCTACCTTTTCAGATTAGTGTGAGGAATAAGTTAACGCAAGGAAAAGCACTCAGAATAGTGCTTTGCACACAGTGTTTATCTGTGTTAGTGACTGTCATCATGTCAGATGAGGGACCAAATTTATAGAAATGAAAAACTTGGGGTGGCCGGTTAGCTCAACTGATTAGAGCACAGTGCTCGTAACACGAAGGTTGCTGGTTCGATTCCCACATGGGCCAAGGAGCTGCGACCTCCACAGGTAGATTGAAAACAACTACTTGACTTGGAGCTGATGGGTCCTGGAAAAACACATTTGTTCCCCCGCCCCCTGAAAGAAAGAAAGAAAGAAAGAAAGAAAGAAAGAAAGAAAGAAAGAAAGAAAGAAAGAAAGAAAGAAAGAAGAAAGAAAGAACAAACTTCTGAATGGACACACAGAATCTCGACTGTTGAAATTCACTAGTGAGTGAAACTGGGCCAACTGCTTTCAACCGCATCTTAGCTTCTTTGGATCACTATTGATAAGGTTGTTGCAAGACTGTTACATATGACAAAGCAGCAAGCAATTCAAGTACTCACTGTATGAGTCCTTTCCTTCTCCCTTGTCTTAGGTTAGGAAATAATTTGCAAATATCCAATTAGGAGAAGAAATATTAATGGCCAGCCAAAAGAACCAGTCTAATGGATTGGCCTCCTTTCTCCTTTCAGTTACATGACTTGGTGATCTGAGACAAATTATTTCATCTGCCAAGGCCCCATTTCCTGAAGAGAGTTAATTCCACTTGCCAGATAATGGGAATGATGCAAATGACACATGGGCCCTGCTAAGGCATTACTATGGTTATTACAGGCAGTGGAAAATAATTACCCTCATTATAATTTGTCAGCACACTGGGATTAACATTCTTTTAAGAGAGGACTATGGTTCTTTCAGGGTAAATGGTCCACATCTATGCTTCACAAATCACCCCAAATAGGTTGTTTCCAGCTGTAATTCAGGTCCTTCTGGGGGCAATAATTTCATCTCTGAGTGAAGCGAGTCACATATTGGAAATGCCAATATGCACTGCTTGAAGAATTCTTGAGCTTTCTCTGCACTGAGAACTGAGCAGGCCTAACACTTTCTAGCTGGAGCAATGAGACAAACGCACTGCCAAAGTTGCTATGGACTGCAGATGGGCTGCTGTGTCCACCTAGGCACTGCAGAACTAATTCTTAAACCCTTTGATAAAAGAATTTTAGAACATCAAAGCAGAGAGAAAAAAGCTGAACTTCTATCAACCTGTCGGGTAGCATTTGGCAAAGTAGGTAAAAAAAGGGCATTGAGCATGAAGTAGAAAAGAAAGGGAGATCAAGAGTCAGCTTCACATTGTAGCTTTGCTACTTAGAAGCTATTTAGACAAATTACCTGACCTTCCTGCCTGTTTCTCTATCAGTAAAATAGACAGTAAAACGCTGTTGGGAGGGCTATACAAAACAACATATGAAAAGCACCAAGGCCAACACATCCCCTCACAGAAAAGCTAAGCGCTGTGTATACACCTTTCTTATGGAACCCACATTGGTGGTGTGTTCTGATGACAAGTGACTAGAGTGTGCTCGTATCTTGTCCCCTTTTAGACTGCGAACTCTGTGGGGCAGGACTTGAAAGGCATTTATAGCATAGCAGTCAACAGCACAGATACAAACCTGAATTCAAGCTTGGCTCCATCTCCTTATGTTATCTTGGGCAAATTCCTCAACTTCTCTGAGCCCTGTCTTTAACCAAAACATGGAAATGACACATATTCTATGGGATCGTTGAGATGATACCACTGAGGCTCTTAGCACTGTGCCTAGTCCATAGTATTGTAAGTGCTCAGTAAATGGTAATGATTATCTTTCTTCCCATTCCTCTGTCCCTTATACAGCTAACAAGCATCTAGCGGATAATACTTGTTGGTTTAAAGGCCTATATAGCTGAGATACTTTCCCCACCCACAGAAATTCAGAAATAGCAAAAAAGTATCAAGATGCCAAGAAGAAGGGGGTCCCCTACCTCTGGAAAATCTCTTGCAGCGTTTCCCGGGTGAAGGCATTGCTGTCCTGGAAGACATTATTGAGGGCATGCAGGGCGCAAAGCTCCCTACGCTGTTTCTCATGGTAAATTTGTGGGGGTGCTGCCTGGGGCAGCTCCAATGATTCAGATTTGGCCTTGTCTCCTTTCCATGGCACGCAGCTCATGTTTTTCGTTTTAGGTTCCGGAGAGAGCTAAAAACACCCTACCCTTCCCTCCTGAGGAAGAATGTAAGCTTCTCAGTCTTTTCAGGATTCCTGAGGTCCACTTTATTTTCTGGTGTCCATGATTTATGCTTTGTCACGGAGAGAAAAGGTTGAAATCAAAAGGAAAAACAATCCACCTCTTCTCTCTTCTCAATAGAAAAATAACTTTCAGATTAGTGTATTTCGCCACCACTGTCAAAGTGCAGAATTCTAAAAATATCGTATAAAATCTAAGACCTTGTTCCCTTCTCCCCCCTCCCCTCCCACCCCCCTCCAAAAAACCACTTTTTTCTTGATGTTATTTTCCTCTCTGCAAAAGCCAACCAGGCCTCAATGCAGGAGGACCGAACGGAATCCGTCACATCGCTCCTTTTCTTCCATTTCTTTCCAACCACAACGCCACTGACTCAGAAGACAAGGCCTAGGTGGTGGATAAAACGCAAAATTCGAGCAGCTAACGAGGGCCGGCCAGGGTGGAACTGCGGACCGTGCTGGGGCCTGGCGGAAAGCTCTCCATCCCCTCGGGTGCGGTGGGGCCCTGCAAGGCGCGGGCCGAGGCAGGCGCGACTCCCTCGGAAAGCGCGGACTCTCACCTTTTCGCAGCGGCCCTGCGGGGGAAACAACCCCGGTCAGCTCCCACGGTCAGACTGGCCGCCGCAAAGGGCCAGGCTGGCCGGGGAAGTGGCGCGGCGGGTCCGGTCCCAGCCCGAGGGCAGGGTCCCCTTCGCTGGCACCAACAGGCCCGCGAGGGGTGGGGCCGGGAAATTTGCCTCGCCCTCGGGGGCCCACCCGTCTCGCCGCCCCCACCCCAGGCTCCCGCCGGTCACGTGAGTGCAAGCCATGGCGCCCTCCCGTCGCTCCCTCAAACCCAGCTCCCGCGCCAACTCGCGTACGCGCCGCTGGTCGCCCTCTCACCGCTGCAGGCCGCCGCCACCTGAAGCTGCTGTCCACCACCTGGACCGCGAGCGGGCGAGCGCGCGCACCTGAGCCCGACGTCAGCGGCCCACGCCCGGCGCGTGCTCCGGAAACGCCCTCCTGCGCCGTCCCTGCTCCCGCCCCGCCGTAGCGTCACGTCTGATGTCAGCCTGACGTCAGCGGCGCCGGCTCTGGGGGCCGCGGCAACCGCACGTCCGTTGGGTGGGTGCGGGCAGCGTTGGACAACCTGGTGAATGCGGTGCTGGGCTGCAGAGCCCCGCGGCTGTAGCGAGTAGAGCTAGTACCCGGCTCCTCGGCTGTGATCCTTCCCGGCTGCTCAGGGCGGGGCGGTCTGCGGGAGTCCCGCCTCGACGCCCGCCGCTCCCATCCCCGCCCCTCCTCCGGGCGTTGGCGCCGTTCCGGGGCGGTGACCCAGCCTGCGGCTGCACTTCGCAATTCTCCCCGCCCCGCCCCTCTTTCTGAGCCGTGCTACTAGAGTGCTGGTGCGAGCCGGGACCAGCTACTCTGCGCTGACCGTTTTGTGTTTGTTTAGCGCTCTGTTCACCTAGTGATTTCAAAGCTCTTTACCGACTCGGTCGGGCGCAAATTCTCTTGGCTAAGTGAGCCCGACCGCGCTGCGCTTTCCAGGAGCGCTGAGGGTAAGAGTCACATTTCAAGTAGAGTGAAGAGTCCGATTTCAGGTCCTTGGTGTCGTATTTCGGCTCACTACACACAATCCACTGTCCTCTCACCCTCACGGTTGCTGCCACAGAGCTTTCCTCTCTGGTTTTTCTTAAGGCCTATCTAAACGCATTGTGTGTGTCAGAAGGGTAAATTCAGTCCCGTGGCTTTTCCCCCTTTATGTACCCCTAGGGCATATGGAAGTCATCAGCATATAGCATCCACCGTAGCTGCCCTCCTTTTAGGTTTTTGTTCAGAAAATGGGGGAAACAAGAGATCACGCTTACAATTAAGTCATTTCTTTAACTCTACTTCAACAGGACTTTTTTTTTTAAAGATTTTTATTGGGGGATCTAGGAAGGGGAACAGACAAGTTGCAGTCCTTTTGTTCTTCAGTTTAGTTGTGGAAGACGTTGCTTCACTGGCCCATGTTGGTGTTATCATTGCGCTCTTCCCGGGTGAGGGAGTCGCTCGCCGGCCATTGATTGCTGCTCATGGCAGCTCACGAAAGCTCACACCCACTGCGGGCCTCTGCGGGCCGCTCATGCTGGCTGCCACTCATGGTTGCTCATGGCAGCCCCACTGCAGCCTATGCGGTCACCAGCGACTGACGCAACCCAGCTCCAGGTCAAGCTGTTGTTCACCATCTTAGCTGTAGAGGGCACAGCATCACTGGCCCTCATGTGGGATCCGAACGGGGACCCTGATGGTCAGAGCTGGTGTCCCAAGCCAACTCCTAACCAACTCCTAACCAGGCTGGCTCTCAACAGAATTCTTTTTTTTTTTTTTTTTTTTTTTTGGGGAATTGGGGGATAACAGCGCTGGGGAATTAGGAGGAAGGGGAGCAGACAAGTTGCTGTCGTTCTGTTCTTCAGTCTAGTTGTGGAGGAC
>NW_017731776.1:1465418-1508296 GCF_001890085.2 Hipposideros armiger
CAGTGTCACTGGCCCTCATATGTGGGATCCGAACCGGGGCCCTCTGGCATCCCAAGCGAGTTCTTAACCATCGCGCCACTCGGCCGGCCCTCAACAGAATTCTTAACACAGAGTTATCACTTAACACGTGCTTGAGTGCCTACTTTATGGTTGGGAGTGCTCTGTGCTGATCCAGACAACTTTTGAATTACCTTAAATTTTTGTAATTTTGAAACCAGCTAAGGGTTACAGTTATATAAGATTAGTTATTGAGGCTTGCAAGCATTGTTCTAATGTTACAAATTAGATATAAAAACAGCATTGTTACAAATATAGACTCATTTGTTGCTAACTATCCAATAATGTAGATACTTAATGTTTTTTAGAGGAGAAAACTGAAGTTCAGGTTAATTAACTTGCTCTAGATCACATAGCTAGTGAGTAGTGGACTCAGGATTTGAACCCAGACTCTAACCTGTCTTCACAAAAAGGTAAAGATGAGTAGGGAATTCCCTCTCTGAAATGTGATTTTAGACTTCTCTATTCAATTCGAGAAGCACCCACTTTGACAGTATGTGTTCTGGGCAAAGCCCTATAATAAGAAAGGCATGCTTTTTAGTCTCCCATCAGGTGTCAGCACATTGTGAACTTGAATTCTTTCTGGAAGAGCCAGTTGGTAAAACATTAAATAATTATTATTCTAGAGTACAATGCCTTGATATTTGGCTTTTCTGACAAATCAAGATTTTAATATTTGTAACTACCTCATAGAGAAATATATAGGATACTGGCGGGCAATTTAGCCAGATAAAAAGGAAAAAAACACATTCAAAGAACTATTATCAAGACTTTTGGAGTTGGAAGACTTCTTGTCTGTGGCTCTCAGCTGTGTCTGTACACAGAGTTGATTGTAGTTGAAAACAGGAGCAAGAGGAGATGGCTTCTTTCCTTTCAGGTAGGTCCCTGAAACTGAAAGTCATTTTAAACCCTGTCTCTTGCTCACTAAATCCTGTGTTCCAAACCCTAAATATTCTCAAATGGCTGCTGTCTCTTACTTGCTGCCTGGGACTGGTAGCCTGCTCCCTAATTTCATCAAGCTTTTCTGATTTTTGAAATAGAAATTCAAGACTAAAACTTGTGCTGACGATGTTTTGGATTAGGGCTTTCCACAACTGATGATGCTCTGAAAGAATCATCCGTAGGAAATTTCTTTCACAGACTCTAGATCTCAGCTCCAAAGTTCACGAATGTGGTGAGGTGTGTTAAAGAACAAAAATTCAACCGAGTAAATTTGAAGATCTAATTGGCTTTAAGTGGTTCATGAATCAGACAGCAGCATCACATCTAGCAAGTAGAAGGGAACTCCAAGGAGTTATACAAAATAGAAGGTTTTTATAGACAGAAGGACGATAGGCCAAGAGGTAAAAGAGTGAATTATTTAAGGCCAGGTCACTTTCCTTTAGAAGGCAGGGGGTTTTATCAAGCAGATTACCTCGTAAGCGTTGATCAGGAAATTGAAGGCCGATTGGTTTAAAATTCCACTCCTGGAAAAGAATAAAACTGCAATTAAGTTAGGTATTAAGTCTTAGTGGGGCTTACCACAGTGACTCCATGTTGAGTCTATTTCTTTTTAACAGGTGCTTCTGGCTTCTATTTCAGCGGGTTGCCTCTTTTTGGTCGTGTAATTGCTCTCTCCGCAAAGGCAGTGAATGGAGAATTCTCCCTAAGGTCGGCGTTTAATTAATTGCCTCGCTCTGGCTGCTGTAGTATTCCAGGCATCGATCCGATTCTACTATTAAAATTGCCTGGAGATTGCCAGCAAGTCAGACCTTGGTGTTCCAGTGACTGCCGCGAGTCACTGAGTTGAGAGAGGGATGCGCTTTGTTCAGTTTACTATCACCGTGGGCCGCGCCGCGGCGCGGGACCTATTCGATAACTCGATTGGGCCTTGCTCCTGTCCATCATTCGAAGGCTCAAGGCTCTGACTGTTTTGCAGTAACATTTGGAAGCTGAGCACCGCCTCTGAAAACGAGAGAGTAAGGGGAGGTGAGGGTAAATGTTGGGTGTGTGTTGTATTTTCCTTCTCATTGGATAGCTGCTGTGTCAGTCACATTGCGCCGCTCCTGTTGGCGGGAAGGCTCTTGGCTGGTAGGGTGGACACGGTGTTGCCCCCTCCCTAGCGCGATACAGGCACGTGACGTCTCAGACATTTGTTGTTGGGGTTTGGGCTTCATTAATTATTCATTAGGTGCTTGAAAGGGCTGCAGTGATTGGTGGCTGGGAAGCCTGGTCGATTGTTTCTTAGGTAGAGATACGTGTCACCCTCAACACAGTTGGATAATTTTGCATAAATTATTCCGATGAGGGGTGTGGGGGCGGAGCTACGCATAGATTAGGCAAATCAGTCGGGGAGGGAAGGGAGGCCGGCTACGAATTAGCCTAAGTTATTAAAGATGGCGGCGGAGCGGAGTCGCTCCTCGATGGACTCGCCGGTCCCGGCCTCTATGTTCGCCCCCGAGCCCAGCTCCCCGGGGGGGGCTAGGGCCGCGGCGGCTGCCGCTCGGCTCCATGGCGGATTCGACTCGGACTGTAGTGAGGACGGCGAGGCGCTCAACGGCGAGCCGGAGCTGGACCTCACCAGCAAGGTAGGCCTGGGCGCCGGCGACGGCGCTAAGGGGACCCGGCGCTTAGGGGACAGGGCGGTGGGCCGAGCCATCTCCGAGGCGACGGCAGGAGAGGGAAGGGGGCCGAGCCCGCCCACCTGCGGGTGCCGGCTGCGCTGGGGTCTCCTGGACAAGGGGCGGCCCCCAGCACCCGCATCCTTCCCCGCCGCCTCGACTCGGCCTCCCGCGGAGATCACAACCCCTCGGCTCCGCCACGTGGAACGAGGGAGCCCGACGCCCGCAGCGCCTCGCGCAGTGCTGCCTCCCCCGAGACCGAGGGGGTCCTCTCTCTGGACTGTCCACCGCAGCCGAGGGTCGGAAGTGGTTGGGGGAGGGGGGAGCGGAGGCGCGGGAGGATCAGGTCCTCCGAGAGGGAACCGGGAGGCGTCTTCTGGTGCTGGGAAAAGAAACAGAAAGTAGTCGCTCAGTTAGGGAGAAGGATGTCTGAGGAATGTCTACTTTATGAATCTACCCAAAACAAAATTGAAAGATGGCATGACCCATAATCTCGCCATCCTGGGAGTGGAGCAACATCTTGTATGAACGGAATAAGGAAGGACGTTTCAAATTGTGTCTTCTGAGCTCTTGAGAAGGTGGGTAGGAGTTATGGTCTCACCTTCTGCTTGGCATTGTGGGGGATAAAAAGTAAGTACGTGACTGTTTTTTGCAGGTGCTTCACACATTGCTAAAGGAAAGAATGCCAACTTGGGAGTCAGACAGGGCTGGGTTCTGTTAAAAAAAAAAAGAAACTGGCCCAAGGTGGGGTCACGTGCTCCCAAGACACCAAACCTAGACTTAATTGCAGTTTCAGTCCCTCCCAGGTGTGGAATATTAAGCTGTAATTTCCTCCTCAACACTAGAGAGGTAATCTGCATAAGAGCCCCCTGTCACCCAGCCCCCCCAAAAAACAGATGACCTGGCCTGAAGCAATTGTTTCTTTACTTTTGCTAATAACTTTCTCATCCCTCCCCGTTTCCTATAAGAACCTTCCATTTTGCACTACTTCTCAGATCACATCTCTTATTAACTAGATGGGGTGCTGCAAGATTCATGAATTGTTCAGTAAAGCCAATTAGATCTTCAGATTTACTTGGTTGAGTTTTGTGTTTTAACAGATTCCTTTCAAAAGGCTCTGTGACCTTGGGAAAGTTTCTTAACCCCTCAGTTCTCCAGCTACATCATCTTTTGAGTACAGGTGGTTGTAAAAACGAGAAATGTATATGACACCTAGCATAGTGCCTATTACATACTACTCTGTAAATATTTGAAGTGAACTGAATAACTGATAATTCCCTGTGCAGATTAATAGGAGCTAATGGAAGCTAGAACACCAATACCCCCTCCTACCTGTAGTTGGAAAATTACAATAGAGATGTTTATGGAGCTTTGAAAAGGTTTGTGACTTTTCAGTCTTTGGTGGCAAAAATTGCATGAAACTTGGCCCAAGCTGGAGAGAACTTTTCCCTGCAGGCTAAGCAATAAGTAACCAAGTTTCAACTGCTCTTTTTCCCTTTAGTGTCTGCTGAGCACTTAGAAGCCAGTGGTCCTGTCTGGTATCTCTAATATCATAATGAGGATGGTCAAACTTGGAGAGCGGACAGGTCAGGGGAAATGTGTGAGGCAAGTGGCATGATGTAAAAGACCCAGGCAGCTCTCAAGGTGCCAACCATAAGCTCTGATGAGTCATCTCAGGAATTGTAAAAAACTGTACTTGACTCACAGGCAGACGAGCTGGATGTCAACTCATGGTCAAGGTGCTGAAGAAACCTGAAAACAGTGAGAAATTGCAGAGCAGAGTTGAGGTGAAGAGTAATACCTTCATTTCCTGACCAACTTATTTAATGTTCCAGGATACGGAAATGTTGCTTAATCACGTAGCTGGGGAAGTATTACTTCATCACATCACTATTTTAAAGTTGAGGAGCTATATGTATATAAATATTGATGGTATTGAAAAGAAAAACTGACGATGTGGAGGGAGAGAAGGGATGGGTTGATAGATTGATTCCTGAGGAAAAGATTAGAAGCTCTAAGTTTATACATTTGCTACAATTATATGTAGAGACCTAAGCTCTGAAAGTTGCCAAACGGAGAAACAATTAGTGAATTGTGGTGGCTAGTTTTATCCAAGAAGATTTTTCTAGGAATGATTGGGTGAAGAAAACTGTATTTACCACTTATTGATCTGTGGACTAGATGCTTTACATGTTATCTTATTTGTTCTTTATAGTGGCTTTAGGACGCAGCTGGCATTATTTACATTTTGTAGATTGAAAAAATGAGACTCAGAGAGGTTAAGTTCTTTGTCCAAGGTCACACATGAATGGTTAAGAGAATGGGACCTGACGTGCCTATTGAATGGCCTCCCCAAAGAAGTGGTCAATACTTTAATGTTATTAGCACAAATTTGCAAAATGATGGTGCTAATATCCATCTTAGTGGTAATGGTGTTTTGTTGATGAAGACGAGTCTTGCAGTTTTTACTGCTGATTCCTAAATAACCTAACTAATCGAGATGGCCCAGGCAAGATGGAACAGCGTTCTTTTGTTATTATGACAACCATTGGTCTTGGGTGGAGAGCATGGCAGTATGGGAGATCTCTGTCCTGTGAGTTGCAAGCTGCAGATAGGAGACTTTGACGTGTAGGTGTGAAGCACTGCTCATCAATTTCTACCCACAACGTCAGATCAGTCATTGCCAGCCCTTCCCCTCCTGTTAAGCAGCTGGAGGCAGGCTGTTCACACCCTGTTTTCTGTGGGTTGTGTTTCAGACATAGTCATTTTAGCACATCATATAACTCAACTCATATAAGGCCTTAGGCTCAAAGGCTATTTAGGGAGTGGCAGAGAGGGCATGAAGGGCTGTGTAGCTATTTTAGATGAGGGTGCTGTGGGGTTCAGTCAGGGTCTTTGGTCAGGCTGCCAAGCTGCTTTGGCTGTGGTGCTCTTCTAGGAAGTGTGGTCCTAAGGCTGTTGGTTTCTCTTCTAGCTGGTTCTAGTGAGCCCTACATCAGAGCAGTATGACAGCCTACTTCGGCAGATGTGGGAGAGGATGGACGAGGGATGCGGAGAGACCATATATGTCATTGGGCAGGGATCAGGTGAGCATAGTTTTCCTTTCTCTTTATTTTTAAAAAATGATTTAGAGCACATTTTCCATCTTTTACTCACTTTTCCCATTCAGTGTCTGCAGAGCTGTTTGGGAGGACATAAAAGTACAAAGTGATAATGTTAATTCCCACCTTAGTGGTCATAATACGCTTGACTTTAAAAACTCACTTTCCAAGCGGTTTTACAGATGCTTCTTTTGTACCTCCAGGACTTTCCACTTCCATAAAGGGGAATGAAGCACAAAGCAAGGAAACTTTTTGTCCTAGGTCTAGAGCAAGTCACAGTCCTAGAATTAAGCCTTCCTTGGGCAGCTCTAGGTCTTCTCCTCCAAACCCAGTTTACAGATCCCGTTGCTACTTATTGCCTGCTTAGAGAACTTCCGTGATCCTTCTTGATGTCGACAAGAAGAGGACACTCAGAAGCCTTCTCTTCAGCAAGGCTTCCTTGCCCCAGACCACAGTGACCATTCAGTGTTGATAGCTGTGATAACAGAGGCCCCCTCTTCTCCCTATGAGATCCCCTCAGACATGTAGGCTTGTTACCATTCTGGAAGGAACTGGTTACTGTACTCCACTCCGCTTATCCCACTGTAATGGGGGCCCACTGTTTTAGAGGAAGGCAGCCCCCATGACACAATCCCAGATTATACCTTAGGCTTTTTTTCTCCCTTGGTCATTCCTAGTTTATACCCTCAATTCAAGGCCTACTTACCTTCATCTTCATTATGACATTATCTTTGCTGAAATGGCAGCTGGGCTTGTTAACGATTCTGAATTGAGCCTGTACCAGAACTTGTCTGTCATCTTTGCAGAAAGGCCCGCTCGGTAGGCCTCAGTGCATCATTAAAGGAACAACTCTCTTTGCTGAATGCAGGCTTTGTAAAGGCAGATAATAATTCTTTTGTAGACTGAGTTTAAGATAGGTAAAATCTCAAAATCATTTTTTAATTATTTGACAAATATCGATTAAGTATCTCCTAAGGGCTTGATATTGTTGCAAAGCACTTTTGGATACTTAAAACCTGGTCTCTGTCCTGAGAAGGAAAGATGGCATATACACAAATAACCTCAGTAGAAAAGAATATTTGGAAATGCTGTCCGAGTGACACAAGGAGGAAGGACTTGACCTCCAATTACTGCTGTGCCTTCCTTTGGCATGTTTCTCATATCCCTTCCTTTTCATCTTTGCTCCCACCTCCCTGGTTTCAGGGCTTATCATCTTAAAGAAGGCATGGTCCAAGAGATAGGCAAACTAAGAGGTTGCCCATCAAGAAAGGAAGGGAGTTGGTCAGCATTGTCAAGTGCTACAGAGACCGCAAGGAGAGCCGGGGTTCCATTTGGTGACTAGGGGATCCTTGGTAGCCTTTTGAAAGCTTTTTGTGTCGGGTGCACACCTAGCCTGCTGTACTAGGGTCACTTCATGCCTATAGAATTGAAGACACTACATCTAGAAAAATTTTGATAGGTGTTGAGACTGTTCTTTGAAGACCTAGATTCTTAAGATGCCCCCAATTTTTTAATGTGGACTCTTCCATGAATTTTACCACCATGCCTCGGCAACTTGCAACTAATTAACCTGCCTATGGCAAAGCATAAGATGCCAGGCATTCATTAACACGTCCACACACCCAAGCATTATCTTTGCATCTGTCAATTGGATGCTATTAGATTCTTAGCGACTCCTTCCAGCTGGAATTCTTTAGAGGTAGAAAGTGCAACTAGTTAAACAAGTTGAACATCAAACAAAGGACTAAGCCAGATGCAAGGCCTCCAGGGGTCAGCTTCATCACCTGCTTCCTGTGTGTGCTTGGTGCTTCGTCTCTGTTTATCACTTCCTTTGCTTATAAAATGAGGATAATGACATCCTTCCCCACCCTCTCTCAGAGAAATTGTGTGTGAGTAAGTTATACATTAAAAGACTCTTAAGCAGTATAGAGGAATATGCTTTTTAAATATATGTTCCTAATTCAAGATCCGTGTTTTAAAAGGAGGCAACCTGGCCTAATAGTTCGTTCAGGGTCTAGAGCCTGGCAGCCTCTTTAATTTATCTTAAAATGAGGATAATAGTGGAATCTATCTCATGGTGTCATGGTGAAGGTCAACACTTGGCATATAGTAAGCACTATATAAATGTTAGCTGGTATCAGTAGTTACAGTAGTACTTTTTAAGGGTTTCGGGTTATAGTTGATTAACCATGGATTTCATTCAAAAAGAACCATGTTCATTCAAGTATTAAATCATGACTTTCTAAGAGCCAGGTACTGTAGTAAAAGTTCAGGGAACATAGGAGGAGTGTTAAGTCTTTCTGGGGAAGTCAGGAAAGGCTTCAAAAGGAGGTGCCCCTTGAATTAGTTCCAAAGGATGAATGAGTAGGCGTTTTTCAGGTAAATGGAGGCAGCAGTGAGTGAGCAGCGGAAGCCGCATGCACAGAGGCACTGGCGATAGTGGAGTATTTGGTGGGTGAGATTGGGTGTGTCAGGACAGTGGGCTGGACAGGTAGTCAGGTCCCAGATCTGGAGGGTCTTTGAATGCCATACCAAAGAGTTTAGACTTTTATCCTAAAAGTTTGGGGAACTTTGTAGCATATTGAGAAGGAGAGTGAATATAGAAAAGGTAAGTCAGATGGCAAGATGGAAGTCTCATTAGGGTTGGGCATGGGTGAATGTGTGGCCTTTAGTAATTGGACCTTTGTCTCCAATCCTACTGAGTGAGGAATGCAGTGCGTGCTGGAGAAGAGGAATGTTACTGGGGACGTTTTCTGGGAGCCCTGGATGGACAAGGTGACATTGGTGATTGCCCCCTGGCGTGGAACAGGACCTGAAAGCATTGATTTTTGTTGTGTCAGAATCAGGAAAAGGTGGATAGGATTTGGGGGTCTGGCGGGGTTAGCAGGCCTTCCAGCAAGCCCTTCTCTAACCCAGACATCCAGAGCTCAGTTGGCCCTGCACTTAGAAACTCCTCAGCCCAACTGTTCCTCCTTTGTTTATTTGTTTTGCATTTTACAAACATTTGAGGACTTGCTGTAGGAAAGGCATCCCTCATGGGGCATCCAGGGAGTGTTGGCAATATGATCCCTGTCCTGAAGATGTTTAGTGGGGAAGACACGCACCCTGGGTGTAGTAGGTGGCAAATGCCATAAGGGATCAGGGTGGGTAGGGTTGGGACAGGTGGAGGTGTGCTGAGGAGCTTCCTAGGACAGGAAATGTGTGAGCAAAGGTGTAGAGCTGGAAAAGTGCAGGGAACATGGCGGGATAGTGACTGGGCCACTTGCACTGGGACAAAACTGAGGAGGGGGTGTAGAGTTAAATGAGGGAGGTCTTGAAGGAATTGGAACTGAACATGGCTGGGCCCGGGGAGCCATTCCAAGGCTTTGACTGGGATGTGACAACATTAGCTGTGCTTTGTTTAGGAGCTTGGGCTTGAGTCTATGCAGGGCGGGTTGGAGGGAATAGAGACTGGATTTGCTAAGACCAGTTAGGGGCTTGTTATGGTGACTGAGGCAGAAAAAGGGCCTGAATTAGACTTGTGGCATTGGATTGGCAAAAAGAGGGGCGCAGGGACAAGGAAAGACGGGCGAGGTGTAAAGCCACAATCAGCAGGACTGGGGTGATGAGTGTTAAGCTTGAGTGACTGGAAGGATGGTGTTGTCATCAGAAATAGGGAAGACGGGGAGGAACTGGTCTGACATTAAGAGGAACCCTTGCCAGAAAAGACTCGAGGTTTGGAATCAGAAGACCCAATCTCACATGGTCCTCCACTCCCTACCAACCCTGAGACCTCTCTGGGTTCTATTTACTCCACTGTTAAATGGGAAAAGTAGTGCTTATTACCTCCTAGGGTTGCAGTGAGAACTAAAGTGCTTTATTAATGGTGTTAGAGTTTGTGCTGTTGTTTAGAGGGAGGGGGTGGGGTGGTTGAGTTTAAACATCGGGCTTCTAGGAGTCATCCAGGCAATTGGGGATTCAGTCTGGAGCTCTGGGAAGAGGACAGTTCTAGAAATGAGTGTTTTTGTAGCTTTCAAAGTGACATTTGAAGCCATAGTATGAGATGGCCAAGGGGACTGTTGAGAGCAGCGGTTCTCAGTCTTTCACAGGGGTCGCCTAAGACCATCGGAAAACACATATTTTTGATGGTCTTAGGAACCGAGACACCGCTCCTGTATCCATCTCCATGCCCACATACAGATACACCCACATACGTGTACCCGGCGACCCCTGTGAAAGGGGTCGCAACCCCCAGGTTGAGAACCGCTGGTTTAGAGGATAGAGAAGAGGGCCATTGGCTACTGGAAAAGATTGGCATTTAGGGGACAGGAGCAGGAGGAGCCTGCAGAGAAGACAGAGAAAGAGGAACCAGAGAGCAGGGAAGGGGCTCAGGAGACTCCATGCACTAGGCAAGCTGGTGGGAGGAGGTGCTTCAGGAAGCCAAAGCAGGGTGGCCAGCAGTGTCACATGCTCCTGGGGTCAAATAAAGGGCGTTGGATGAGGTTAGGAGGCCACTGATGACTTGAAAAGTACAAGTTTCTTCCAGATTCTCAGTAAGATTCAGAGTAAGCGGTGACAGTCCATAAGGCTCAGGTACTCTTTGAGGTGCTTGGTGGAAAAAGGAACAGAGGAGATGGTAGCTCAGCAGGTAGGCAGGGGCAAGGAAGGGAGGGTGGGTTTCCTTTTCCTGGTTTAGGAATAACTTGAGCTTGTTTGGAAGGGGAGAAGTGGAGGGGGAGGAAGATAGGGGGAGGGAAGGTGCTTCAAGTTCTGTGGGAGGCAGCCACAGCGGCAGAGGAGAGGTTGGGCCATGCTGGGGGATTAGCCTAGGGAAGGAGCAGGGGTGCTCTCCGAGACAGAGAGGCTGGAGGGAAAGCCGAGAGAGTTACTGTAGGAATTACGCCTGATGCCAAGTGGAAAGCACCTGAAGGAATTGTCGTACAGCAGGTACTTTATAAATGATTGGTTGATTGGCTCTTCCCTTCATCCTGAGCTCAGACTTGTTTTTGCGTCTACTTGCTGGATATTTCACCTGAGCCACGTCAGTTAAAAATCAATCCCTAAAATCATTCTTAAATTCCCTCCCCATTTTCCTTTGTCTCCTGTCCTCATTATCTCTTGCCTGAATTTATTAGATTGGCTTCCTAACGGGGCTCCCCGCTTCCTGACCTCTCGCTTGCCTGTGCACACCTTGTATGGCTGCCCTAGAGATCTTTCTCACGCACAGTGATCTGATCATGCTACTCCCTTGCTTGAGCCCCCAAGGCTTCCTGCTGCCTGGTAAATAACGTGTTTTGCTGCTAACGTCTGTCTGCCTAACTGCTTCCCCATCTTGTGTGGTCTCCCAGCACTTGACATCCTGCTCCCCAGCATACCAAGCTGCTTCCTGGTCCCTGAATGTGCCGTGATCTGCCATGCTCCATGCTTAGCTTCTCTGCCTGGGATGTCTTTCCTTCTTTGTCGGTAGGCCCATTTTCACACTTGGAGACCCAGCACCCTGCAAAGCTGTCCTCAGCTTCCCCGGGCAATGCTAGTTGCTCACGCTTTACATTCTCTTTGTACGGTTCTATAGTACAGTACTCAGGGTGCATTGCAGTTAATTAATTTCCTGTCTCTCCTGCTGGCTGTGAGCTGGCTGAGGGCACCTGTATTCCCAGGACCCAGCATGAGGCTTGGTGTAACACCATGGAGAATTTCAGTGATTACTGGTGAATGAACTAATGAAGGTCCTGCTTAATGGGGAAGCCCGTGACACTATTATTTATTAACTCTGTGTGTGGCCAGATTTTTGAAAAGTGTCAGGTAGAGCCGTGTTTTTCCCCACTGCCTGGGGTGGGGCCTTTCTTAGGGGTTGGCTGATTGGAAGCCTGATGTCTGGCCTCTTGTCACCAGATGGGACTGAGTACGGGCTGAGTGAAGCTGACATGGAGGCCTCCTACGCCACAGTGAAAAGCATGGCAGAACAGATAGAGGCCGATGTCATCCTCCTGCGGGAACGTCAAGAAGCTGGGGGCCGCGTGCGTGATTACCTGGTCCGGAAACGAGTAGGAGACAATGACTTCCTGGAGGTCAGGTGAGGGGGCCTCAGAACAGTCAGGGATCCCCTACAGCATGACCTCAGGGTCTAGGGCTTCACAGAGAATGGTGATGGAGCTTTGACACCTAGTGTGTCAGCTGCACCCCTTCCCTTTCTGAGGCATGGAAACAGTGTCCAAGACATAATCGCTCTATTCTCTATTTCTGCACTTCCCTATCCCTGAATATTTCCATTTGGGAAGAGTGGGAGACAGGCCAGCCATACATTCTGTGGGCTGCGTTTTCTTTTTTACCAACCTGTGGGGCTAGAAACCTGGGTGATAGAGGAGAGCATTTTGTGCCTCTCTGGACTTTGGGGCCCCTGTCTGGCAGTTTGGAGGAAGCTAGTGGAAGTGAAGGGAGAAAGCCACTCTGATGGGAGACCAGTTCCTCCTGAATGACCTTCTACTCCCTGGATAAACCTCCAGAAACATCCCCATGTGCTTATCCATGAATAGGAGGAGCAGTGCGCTGGGCAGGCTCCAGAGCAAGCCTGGCCTTACAGTGGGGCTCGCTTTGCTCACCCACCAACTCTTACATAGACCTATGGGTTCCTGTACACGCAGGGTAGCAGTAGTGGGCAACGTGGATGCTGGCAAAAGCACGCTTCTGGGGGTCCTGACACACGGGGAGCTGGACAATGGCCGCGGCTTTGCCCGCCAGAAACTCTTCCGCCACAAACACGAGATTGAATCTGGCCGCACCAGCAGTGTGGGCAACGACATCCTGGGCTTTGACAGCGAAGGCAATGTGGTGAACAAGCCGGACAGCCATGGTGGCAGCCTGGAGTGGACCAAGATTTGTGAGAAGTCCACTAAGGTGATTACCTTCATTGACTTGGCTGGCCATGAGAAATACCTGAAGACCACGGTCTTTGGCATGACGGGCCACCTGCCTGACTTCTGCATGCTCATGGTAAGTGTGGGGCGCTCCCGGGGAGGGGGGGCCGCAGCAGAGCTGTTGGGGGTGTGGTTATGTGCAAGTGTTCGAAATTGTCCTGAGGGGGAAGCCCGTTGGTTTGGGGCTTTGACACTGGGTAAGGATGACAAGTTTTGCCAGGGGTGCCCAGTCCTCTGAGCGCTCCAGACTCCTCAAGGGGTGTACCTTGATCTCCTCGGTTAGGCCAGAAAGGGAAGAGATCCCCTAAGGAAAAACCAAGGTATTTGCAGACCTCTCAATTTTTTGGAGACATGGAGGAGGGTTTTCCCTGGAGTGTCCGTATTACCTTCAGAGGTGTTTTCTTCTGGGGCTGGGCTACTTTGAGGGGGCGATGCCAGGCGATACCCTCAAAGAAGGGGAGCACAGACAGCTACCAAGAGGGACCTGGGAGGTGGCCTCTTGCAAAGTGTGGAACGGGCGTCTGCGTCCCTGGCACGGTGTTGAGGGTCCCTGAAGGTGCAGTAATGAACAGGGCCAGCCTGGGCTCCTGCAGAGCGTACAGACTGGTGGGGAAGCAGCTCATTGTGCAGAGAACTGAAAAGGAAAGGGAGCAGAGGCGCCCGCAGTCGTGTTGCTAAGCTTGTGTTTGGGGCCCTTTGATCTTCCTCCCTGGACAGGGAGTGGAGTCCTCGGGCCCACAGCCTTGGTGGTGGCTTTACCTCTTTCACAGAGCGCGCGAGCGAGCAGGTTTTCCTTTGGCAAGTCCCTCTCAAAGCCCTTCACTGTGTCCCAGTTCCTCCAGCTGCCTGCATTAATAAGTGTAGTAAACACAAGCATCTGTTCAGAGCAGACTCCATCAGGTTGCCCCACAAACACAGGTTCTCAGGCGGAGCTGCCCCAAACGGAAAAGTAAAGAGAAGCGAAGCTGAGGGTATGTGTGAACATTCTTGTCACACTCTTGTTGGCTCCCTGCCCAAGGCTCTTGGGATCTCAGCAGTGATTTCCTATCCCTTATCTTCGATCATTGCTAGGGGCCATTACAGACCTTGGCTGGGCTAAGGAAAGCTGCTCTATTAGAAGGTGTGTCAATGAATGGTCTAAAGGTGTACTTGCGGGTTGGTTGTTGGGCTGATTTGAGAGGTATAGAAACCAGTTTGAAATGAGTGTTTTTCTAACTGAGCTACAGTGAACAAGGCCAATTAATGGAAAGATCTTCACCCAGATAAAATGGCTTATATTATCTGACTTTTAGGCCATCGAAATATTAAACATTTTCTGTAGAAAACAATGCAATATTTCGTTATTGTTCCATGGCAATGAATTTCTGGGGGTGGGGGTGGAATCTTTAAAATAATATATAGACAACAAAGCAAGAGAGCTTTCTCCTGCCCAGGTTGGAAAGAACAAAAGTAAGTCTGGGTTGGATAGGAAAGGTTGGAGGGAATGGGAAAATTTTCGAGGAGGATGGCAGAGGTGTCTTGGTGTAGGCCAAAGGGAACACAGGCATGGGACATCTGTGTCAGTGGGGTGGCGGCTCACCTGTGATGATCAAACAAGAGCATCCTTGAAAACACTCTGTAATGTATAAAGCACTATATAAATATGGCAATTTGAATTTTATTTTGTTTTAGTAAGTAACAAACACATTTGTATGATACGAAAATAAAAAGGTACGAAGGCTGATGGTGAAAAGTCTTCCTTCTTCCTCCTGTTTCCTTTCAGAGGCAACTAGTATTTCTAGTTTCTTATGAATCCTTCAGAGATATTTTGTAATCATACCAGCAAAAGTGTATATATCCTCTCCCTCCAATTTCAAGCATTCAGGAAAGTTGGAAAAATAAAATAACAACTACCTAAACCTGCCACTCAGATTCAAGTCATTAACATTTTTGCCATATTTATCTGTATATGTGATGGGTGCACATGGTGGTTTTGTTCTGATTTTTGGCTGAGTCATTTGAAAGTAAATTATAGATATTGTGACTCTTCACCTCCAAATACTTCAGCACACAGCTCCTAAAAATATTGTCTCCTACTATTATTACAAGAAATGAACAGGAGCTCCCTAAATATCATCCAATATTTAGTCTATAAGTATTTTTATATATCTCAGATGTTCGCCAAATGTCTTAATAGCTGCTTTTTTCAAATAGTAATCCAGTCACCACTTTTTTTAATGGTAGTGTGCCGTGTGTGTGTGTGTGTGTGTGTGTGTGTGTGTATACATACCTTGCTTTTTTCCCCCTTAAAAACATATCTCAGAGATTATCCCATACCGGTAGATAAGAGCCCTCCCCACCGTTTTTTTTCTGCACAGCACATTCGGTACATTGTGCACGTGCCCTAATTTATTTCACCAGCTTTTGTGGTGATATTTAAATAATTTATTATAGCAGGAAGGAACAGTAACAGTAATAACAGCTGCCATTGCTTGAACACCTAATTCATGCTAGTTGTGTGCTGCACCTTTGACATATGTTACATTTTACCTCAGGTGACCGTCTACCATGGATATTATGCCCCCATTTTATAGAAAAGGCAACTGAGGGCCAGGGAGGTTAAACCGGAACCACTTGGATGACCCTGGACAGTTGTTTTCCCACACTGTCCGGGTTTGTCTTTTTTCCTGTTTCCAAGTCTCAGACTTGGGTGGCCCACGTCGTTGAAGCAGAGGCTAAAGCGGCCTGTGTCCAGCCAGCCCATCTACAGTGATTTTATTCCTGGCCTGAGACTTTGCCTTCTGTGTCCTGTCCTGATGACGGTCTCAGATATGGGAACTCGCTCCTACCCCAGCCATCTTTGAGCCTCTGTGCCCACCCAGCAGCCACCTCTGTTTCCCTCGCCCCGACAGTTCTTTCTGTGTTGGGGTAGGTGGGCAGCAATGCTGGCATCGTGGGGATGACCAAGGAGCACCTGGGCTTGGCACTGGCACTCAATGTGCCTGTTTTCGTGGTGGTCACCAAGATTGACATGTGTCCGGCCAACATTCTGCAAGGTAAGTGAAGCCCCCAGCTAGCAGCAGTCTCCCTGTTTGGGGCTGTCACCCACTGTGGCCTGTGGTTCCTTGGTGTGCTGCCAGGGCTTCTGCCTCCTCATCTTGTGCTCACACCTTGGCCTGAGTTTCCAGCAGCCCAGAATCTTGTGCTTTCTCCCCTGTTTAGCTCTTGGTCTGAGCACAGCCTGGAATTATCCCCTGCTCTTTGCTCCTCCTGGTTCCAAATGCAAGAGTCTTGAGCTCCGTAGTCTGGCACCTCTTTTTGGGTGGCCCCAGGCAGAAGGGGTTGGGTTGTGCCATCCAAGCTGGATATGCCTATGTGGCGGCGTTGGGACGGGGTCTGAACACCTTTTACCACTGAAGGCTTCCAAAAGGGGTTGCAGAACTAGGTCTTTGTACACTTCTCCCTCATTGCTACAGATGGTATTAATAGAAGAGAAGCAGGGAAATACCCTATGGGAGGGCCTCATAAGGGCTTCTGCACATGTCTAAGTTTCCTAGAGATCCTTTCGTCAGATACGTTTTCTCCATGAAGCAGAACGTTTTGGGGATAACATTGTGCTTATGGACCCCCTAGTCACTCACTCACAGGATGCGGGTCTTCTGGAGACTGGAGAAACTCGACGGGTTTCAGGTCGAGTACCCTTAGCAGATAGGCCTCATCTGTGCCCCTTCTACTCCAGCAGGCACACACACACCCAGAGATTTGCTCCTCCTTTTTGCTCCTCCAGGCGTTGTGCGTTTAACACTGCCTGTCTCCTGCTTGCATCAGTAATCAGTGGACCTGTCTTGCTCTGGAAGTCTGGCCATAAAGAAGGCCGTGTCCCCCTGATTCTGTCCCATTTCACCCTTTAAGAAACCCTGAAGCTGTTACAGCGCCTGCTGAAGTCGCCAGGCTGCCGGAAGATCCCTGTGCTGGTGCAGAGCAAGGACGACGTGATTGTTACGGCCTCCAACTTCAGCTCTGAGAGGTATGGGGCAGGGAGCAGTCCCTTCTGGGCAGGCACAGAGATGGATGAAATAGACTCTGCTGGGCTCAGCACAAGGTCTCCCAGGCCAGCAGTGTTGCCCAGAGCTATGTCAGGTGACCCAGATTCTGAGATGCTAGCCTCACTGAGGTTGGAATCCCCTCTAAGACTTCAGTGTCCTTATCTGTGAAATGGGAATAATATTACCTTCTCTGTAGAGCTGCATGGAAATGATATACAGAAAGCACTTAGCGCCGTGCCTGGCTGCTGTGTGATGGATACACAGCCATTTCTATACCTGTTATTACTAATGTTTTGTACTGTTGTTTCCCAAAAGCTCTGAAGTCACAGACCGCTTTAGGCCTTTACTCACTAACGCATCCTTGGATTCCATAAATATTTATTGGATGTTTGTTTTGTGCCGGGCTCTTCAGCTGGGCATTGAGGATTCTTAGCTGACTCGGGCACTGTCCTTGTCCTCAAGGTGGTCAGCTCCTTGGTCAGAGGGAGTCTCTTGCTAATAGTGAACTTGGTTAACTCCGTTCCCTTTCCCAGAGTCACGGGACTGCCTCGGAGCCGCCTGCCTCCTGGCTTGGTCTGTAGCACGTGGCATAGAGCAGCCTGGCATTTTTGGCCTGTGGCTTGGCCTTCACGCTATCGTCAGTGCCACCGTTTTTTGGCCAAACCGAGCGGGTATATTTCAGCTGCCCGCATTTCAATTCACTGATTTTACCCAGTGCCTGTTCTGTGCAGGTGCTCTTCTAGAATCTATAGGAAATATATAATTGCTGATCTCTGGGAGTTTGATTAATCCTGGATAGGAGCTATAGAGGCCATCGAGATAACTGACGGAAAATCAGACATTGTTACATGTAATAGAGACAAAGTTCTCCGAGAGCTGAGGAGTCTAGTGCCCATCCGGGAAGGGCACCCTGGAAGAAGCAGCAGTGATGTGCTCTGAAGGATGAGAGGCTCTGGTAGTTGGGAAAGAGAGAAGGAAGGAGGATCAGAGTGAACACATACAGAGGGGCAAAAAGTACCAAGCTTTTAGGAGATGGTCAAGTTCTCTGGTCTGGCTGGAATATAGGAATTGAAGAGAAATAAACCTGCGGAGATGTTGAGAGCAGAGGTCTGGGCTGTCTTCTCTGCAGTGGGAAGGTGAGTAAGGATTTTAAACAATCGTGTGTGCTTTAGGAAGAAGTAGTCATGAGCGCCTGAAATAAACGGAAGGGACAGATTTCAGATACACAACTTGGAAAGAGAAGAAGGCCTTAGAACAGGTCTGGCAGGAGTTGCTAGGTCGGAGCAGAGGGGTAGAGCCCTGGGAGGGGGCACGGGGGCAGTGGGGTCCTTTGCAGCAGCAGCAGCTGCTCTTATCCTGTGTTGGGCAGGCAGGAGCTGGCCTCCTGAGCTCCTTTCCTTTCTCTTCGCCCCTCACTTAGGATGTGCCCGATATTCCAGATCTCCAACGTTACAGGCGAGAACCTAGATCTACTGAAGATGTTTCTCAACCTCCTCTCCCCCCGCACCAGCTACCGGGAGGAAGAGCCTGCTGAGTTTCAGATTGATGACACTTACTCTGTACCGGTGGGTGGCTTCTAGTGGACTGAGCAGTGCGGAAGGCTGGGCGGGCACTTCCTACCGGCTGCACGGGGAGGGGCTGAGTGGGGATGGACTTACTGAGCCAGGGTCTTCTCTGCAGGGTGTGGGGACAGTGGTGTCTGGGACAACACTGAGGGGTCTGATCAAGCTGAATGACACACTGCTGCTGGGCCCAGATCCTCTGGGTAACTTCCTGTCCATTGCTGTCAAATCAATCCATCGAAAGCGCATGCCTGTCAAGGAGGTGCGGGGGGGCCAGACGGCCTCCTTTGCACTGAAGAAGGTGAGTGTGGATAATACCAGAAGTCCCCCCGGACTCCGCTGTTTGCTGGGCTCTGGGCCATCGCTGGTCCTCATGGCTGCTCTGCAAGGCAGGGGTTACTGACCTCACTTTTACCAATGAGGAAACCGGCTCAGAGAGCCTGAATGATGTGCCCAGGAGCACACAGGCATTAAGTGCTAGAGCCAGGACTTGAACCTTGGCCTGCCTCCTAAGCTGTTGCTCCCCGTCGTGTGAGCAGGGTGCCCTGACCTCAGTGGTGAGGTCAGATAGGCGCCTCCCTGCTGTGTAGAGGGTCCTAGATAGGACCATAGGGGTCCATGCCAAATCCTCTTCCCATTCAGCCTTCTGTCCCCTGGGAATTGTGAGTGCTAGCTCTGGGCTCACCTATCTTCCCCACCAACCAAATTCACCAGCAAAGTGGGCCTTTCTTTATTCCCTCCAGCAGCCCTGTCATGGTTGCCCCCCTTCCACCCAGGGCTTGCCTGCCTTTGCCCTCGCCACCCACTTAATTCTTACCCATCCTTCAAGGCCCAGCTGAAATGCCAATTTCTGCATGGAGCCTTTCCCGACTTCCAGTAGCAGCGTTTAAGCTTCCCATGTAGTACTAAAATCTGCCTAGAAGGCCTGTAGTCCAGACCAGTGAGGGCAAGGCCAAGTTGGGGTGGTTTTCATTCCCAGAAGGACTCCTGGTCCTCCAGGACCAGAGGTGGAACCGGAGCCATATTGTCCCTGAGGCCTGGGATCCCCTCTTTCTTTCAGATTAAGCGCTCATCCATCCGGAAGGGCATGGTGATGGTTTCCCCACGCTTGAATCCCCAAGCATCCTGGGAGTTTGAGGCCGAGATCCTCGTCCTTCACCACCCCACCACGATTAGCCCGCGCTACCAAGCCATGGGTAGGTGTCTGAGAGCGCTGCCAGCCCAGGAGGCCCCCCGCTCTAGAACTCTCACAAAGTGCTCCAGTGACCAAAACCCCCAAGTTTCAGCTCTAGCCAAGAAGCAGGTCTCCTTCCTGTTCAGTGATGTCCTCTTGTTCTGCCCACAAGCTGTAGCGTTTATTCTGCCCTACAAACACAAACCGAGTGCCAGCTCTATGTCTACTCAGTTTCTACTGAATGCTGCTGTGTGCCAGGTGTTGCCAAGATGCTGGGGACAGACCTTAAGGGCAAGGGCTGTGCCCTGAAGAAGCCAACAGTGGAGAAGGCACACATGCAAACACAGTGCCCTGTATTCAGAAACTAGGACCATGGGTCCCAGGACAGGTGGGGTCTGACTGGAGGAAAAGGCAGGACCTGATGTCAGTGCCGCCTCAGCCCACTGGGCCTCCCTAGGCCCCGAGCATGCGCAGCTCAAGCATATGTCATGCTTTCACTCACCGCCTCCCCTGCCTTGAGACTACTGGGTGACCCAAGCCTGTCCTGACCCCTGGCTCCCTTGGCAGTACACTGTGGGAGCATCAGGCAGACGGCCACCATTCTGAGTATGGACAAGGACTGTCTGCGCACCGGGGACAAGGCTACCGTGCACTTCCGCTTCATCAAGACCCCCGAGTACCTACACATAGACCAGCGGCTGGTGTTCCGGGAAGGCCGCACCAAGGCTGTGGGCACCATCACCAAGGTATGGCCAGGCAGACTTCACCTGCCCCCAGCAAACCCCAGGGGCCACTTCAGTTATAGACCGTGGGCACAACAGGCGCTTCTTGAGAAGCCCTGCGGATTCGCCCAAATTGCCAAAGGCAGAGGTGCCAGTCCCTGCTTTGGGAGAGCTGCCACAGCGCATCCCTCCTGGGTGACAGCGCTTGAGATTCCTGATAGCCACACTCCAGATGTTTCCAGCTGCTGAGACCCTCACTTGGTCTCTGGGAGGCCTGAAGTTAAAACTTGCCCCAGACTCTCGTTCCAGGGGTAGCAGAGTCCTGGGGCTGGAGATGCAGTGGATGCTCTGAGGAATTTCAGCCAGCCTAGTACGGAAGAGAGCCTTGAGTTCAGCTCACCAGGCTTTGGCAGGCTGGAGCCTGGCCTGGGAGCTGGACCGAGTGGGAAGGGGCTGAGGTTCCCTGATCGTCGGGCAGGGGACAGGATGGAGCCCTGATGGGCTGGGCTGAGGCAGCCCTGGGATGCTGAGTGGGGATGAGAACATTGGTCCATGTCACTGCCCCTGTCATAGCCCTCCTGCCATGGACCCTGGGCCATCACCAAGGACCAGCCAGTCACCAAGGACCAGCCAGGCCAGGGAATGAGAAGTTCCTTAGAGAGGGGATGGAGGAGCAGGCAGCCGAGCCGTTGTCATTGCTTGCAGCTCTGGTCTCATCCTGCCCCCCTTGGCTCCTGCAGCTCCTCCAGACCACCAACAACTCCCCGATGAACTCCAAGCCTCAGCAGATTAAGATGCAGTCAACGAAGAAAGGCCCTCTGAGCAAACGAGAAGACGGGGGCCCGTCTGGAGGGTCGGCAGTAGGGGTACCCCCACCTGGAGACGAAGCTTGCTCTCTAGGGGCAGCGCAGTCAGCCACATCCAGCAGTCTCCAGCCAATGGTGAGCATGCCTCGTGGCCAGTCCTGGCACCCTAACCACCTCTGGTGTGTGTGGGCAGGGTGGTGGGGAGTGCAGCTGCCACTCTGGTTGATGGAGGTGACATGTAGGAGAGCTCCAGGCAGCCTTCACTCACTGCCACATCTGTACATAAATAGGCGTTTCCCACGACTCCTGGCGCCTGAGTGCTAAGTGTGAGCTATTTGTCTCGGAAGAAGGGTGTTTTTCAAACTTTGAGATGTGACCTACATAAAATCAATTTATTGGGTTGTTGGAAAAGTCATGACATAATTTTTCTATGGTTTTCGTTGAAAAAATGCATCATGACATTTCCGACAATCCAATAATTGGTCCTGATTTGCATTTGGTTTTCACATTTCAGCTTCCCTTTCATAGTAAGAGTAAGTGTGTGTGAGAGAGTGTGGGTGAGGATACAGATGCCGTGGTCCAAAAGGTTTGAAAAACACTGCCTTAGCGGGCCCTCCTGTGCCCCCACCCTGACATGACACCGCCTGAGCGGTCGATGGCCTTGGCCCTGTGTCACTGTGGCCCTCACTCAGTATCTCCTGCCAGCTCTGTCCCCAGTTCTCTCCCGGCACTCCTTCCCCCTCTCCTAGTGTCTTCTCCTTCTGAACCTTGGAGAAGGAAGTTTCTGCCGGACCTGCCCTTTCTGCTCTCCTGCGTTGAGCTCTCCTCTGGCTCCTTCATTCCTTCTCTTTCCACCTATCAGTGGTGGCAGGTGGTGGTTCCTGCTTTCCTTGTGCTTCTCTGAACTCGCTCACTGGTTATCACCTGTGACCCGCCTGCCCTGGAGGAAGGCAGGCCGGTGCTTGCTGCATGTGACATTGGGAAGTGCGGTTTCCAGGCCCCTTTAGCGCTGACTGCTCAGGCTGGGCTGGGACCACGCGCCCGCCTGCCCGCTGCCCGCCTGCCCGCCTTCCCACCGGTAGCCTCCTGCCCGCTCTTCCCATTGCCCCGCCCCTCTGCTTTCCCGCTCCCCGGGGGCCACTGCTTCTCAAGCTCCTCCCTTCTCTCTTGCAGCCCAAGCCTAGCAGTGGGGGCCGGCGACGAGGGGGCCAGCGTCACAAGGTGAAGTCCCAGGGGGCCTGTGTGACTCCTGCCAGTGGCTGCTGAATTTCCCCTGCCTCCTCCACCACCCAAGGGATCCTCATGTCCTCTGGCCAGCGCTCCACCAGATGGGCCAGAGCAACTCTTGACTCCCCCCGCCCCCCCCCAGGCCACAGCCGGAGCCGCATCATTCCCCACCCCGGTTTCCAGGGGCGTTGTAATTTATAAGCCGAGGAAGGTGGCCAGATTTCCGGAGGACTGCCCATCTCCCACCCTCTCCCCACCTTCTTCCTCACTCAGTTTTTGTACATCTGGGCCCTTAGTTTTTATTCCTTTTATTATACCTCGTCCGTGCGTGCGTGCGTGCGTGCGTGTGTGTGTGTGTGAGTGTGTGTGTGAGAGAGAGAGAGAGAGAGCACGCGAGAGTGAGAGAGAGAGAGGAGTGCAGCCTGTCAGGGCCTGGCAGTCTTTCTCCTTCCCTCCTCATGGCTGGCCACCAGCCTCCAGGAGCTGGCCACCTGCCCATTTGTCTGTCCATCCATCTGTGTGTCTGTGAGAACCTTTAGGGGCTGTCAAGAGCTGAAGGGTGCCCTCCTTCCCTGTGCTCTGCACCCTGAGCCCTCTGTGGAGCCAGTCTAGGGCTGGGTGTAAGTGCTGCTGCCAGCTCAGGGAGCCCTCCTTCTGGGACTTGGGGGTTCCAGCAGAGTGGAGAGTGCTGGCTTCCTTTTCTCTCTCTTTTTCTCCTTAAACCCCCAAACAGGTAATGCCAAAAGCTCTTAAATTGTAGCCTGTAGACGTATAGAGGGAAGAGGTGATTGGATTGTAGGGCCCCTCCTGCCCCTAACCCCGACCTTTGCCACTGACCCAAAGACAGCTGGTGGCTTTTCTTTCCCCTTGGAGACAATCCTGTGTTTGCCTGGCAGGCCAGGGCAACTCCTGCTCCGCGATTCTGCTGAGCTGGAAGCTCTCGCCTCGCCTAAGAGCCTCCCCTGCTTGGACTTGGACTCTGAATCCGGGCACTGACGACCTAGACTGGGGTCGCCTGCTCAGGGTCCTGCTCACTCGCACCTCCTGTTGGTGGGGTGCGAGTGTTCCTCTGAGCCAGGCTATGACTAGAACCCCTCCTTCTTTCCCCACCACACCCCCGCCACATCGCCCCGGCATGACTGCTATAGGAGCACAACAGTGAAGGGCCTGAGCCCCAAGTTTGGGAGCCCCAGTTGGGGTGCTGGCAGGGCAGGGGGCAGTGAAAAAGACCCTTCCAGGCCCAGCACCGAGCATTAAGCCCTCTGGAAGAAGCACTGCCTAGGATGGGGGTGGGGTTGCCCAGGCCAGAGCTGCAGTGTGGGCCCTGAACCAGCTGGGTCTGAGCTGTGGACTGAAGCCCTCAGTTTAGGGTGGACGGAGGTGTTTTTTCTCCAGCCGGGGCAGACACCCAGCTGGCTGGGTCCATCCTCAGCCTTGCCTCCCTCTTGTCCCCAACACTTCTTTCCTTCTGCTCCCGGACTGCTGGTCCCTCCACCTCCCTGTCTAGCTATTTCTAGTTACCACTGATCCATGGCCATGGACCGACCAGACCAGCACACAAAATAAAAGTTCGTTCCAAGTTGACAGTGTGGTGGTCCCTGTCCAGCCCCTCCAGGTGGAGGTACTGCCTCCGGGAACACTATAGCTTTACCTGCCCAGGGGCCCCTGTCTGCAGGGCAAGGGCCAGCCCAGCTTCTGTCAGACAGGCGTGGCTTCAATATCCAGGCTCCTGCACCAGCTGTGACACAGGACAAGTTGCCAGCCTTCTCTGAACCTCAGTTTCCTTATCTACAGCAAGAGGTAAATGCCTACATCAGGGTTGTCAGGATTTAGTGAGGATGTATTTGAGGCCCTCCTGTGCCCAGCACATGGGAGGGACATGGTGAATAGTTACACTGCTGCCCACCCACTTTGGCTCCTGGGTCTCTAGCAGAGGCTGCAAGCTGGGGGACAGGTTTCAAAGCGGAAATGTCGCATTGCCCCGTCTCTGCTATGTGGCTGGGGCTGTGAGGTGTCATAGGTGTCGCACGCTCTTCATGTTCTTTGATGTTCTGCAGCTACTGTCTGAGGGAGGTGGAGTTAGTTCCATTTTTTTAGTTAAGGACTGAAGCTCGGAGGAGCAGTGCCACCAGCAGGCGTGTTTGTCCCTGCACCTGCCCTCGCCCCCCACCATTCCCGGTCAGCTGCTGCAGCGTGCTCTGGCCCCTGCCTGTTTCCTTGCTTTTTCACTCTGCCTCTGCCTACAGGGGCTGCTGCCCACTGGTGCCCCTGTAATGGGGCTCCAGCATTGAGCACCCCCTTCTCTCTATCCCCATGGAGGTGCTGTGGGGTTGGTTTCCACAGGCCTTGGCCAGGGTAGAACCTCAGAACAGGTGGAACCTCATTTTGTTTGAACTTCGCGGCCCCTATGAGCATAACCACTTCTGTTACATTTGGAAGCTGTGGCCTCCACCCTGGCTTCTGCCCTCAGACACTCGGGGTTGGTCTGGATTGCACGTTGACTGAGCAGGGGGCTGACCGATTGCAGCATTTTACTGTCATTAACAGGGACTCCAAAGCTCCCCTATAGGCCTCAGACCTACCAACTATCCATTTGAAACAAAACACCAGCCCTTTTGTAGTTGATAAAGAATAAAATTGTTAATCCGATCATCTCGAATGGCAAATCCTGACCTGTACTGCAGCTGGCATTTGTGGCATCTTTGATCCAGTCAGGACCACTGTTCTGGCTTATTGGCCTCCCGGGCGCAGCTGAGGTAACAGGAGTGTGCCATGGTGCAAGGGGAGTGGAAGTTTGATTGGGGTCACCGGACATAACATGGAGAAGACGATGTGAGTTGCGCTGTGAGGGGCCAAATAGGATTTGAATGTGTGCAGGCAGGCAGAGGGCATGTGCCTTGCCCCAGAGGGCAGGAGCAGAGGCTCCCAGCCTGATTACTGTCCGGCAGGCTCCGGGGGCTCACTTACTGGCACAGCTCAGGGGTGTTTCCTTTGTTGAAAAAGACGTTAGTTGCAGAGTAAGAATTGACTGAAACGGGCTGATGTGAGCAGTGGCTGGAGGACCAGCCACATGTAGACTAGCTCTTTCCTAGGACCCTGACCTGAGGGGTTGAGTAAACTGGCCCACAGCCTGAGGGCTGGATTTGTACTCCACCTACTCTATGGCAGTTTATCCCCAAGCCCTTCCCTACTGACCCGTTCCTGCCTTTATTTTCACAGCTGTGATGGGGACTGGCCCTGGGCCAGGATGGCCAGGACGGCCAGGACAAGAGGCACGCATTTGAGAGTCCCATTGGTGGCCTGCCCCTGGCCCTTTGAGCAGCTCATTTGAGACTGATTCCGGGGAGGTATTTGTGGGGAAGGGTCAGGACCCGTTTCCCTGAGCTGGCAGGTTCTGGCTCTTCAGGGGACCCACTTCCTTGTCCCATCCCAGCACAGGTACAAGAGGCAAATGTCTAACTCCCACCGAGGATAATCACGGCCCCGAAGGCAGACACGGTCACTAGTGAAACAGGTAACTTTCCCTGCCTTCTACTCACATGGCACAAAGTTTCCTGCTTCATAACGGGACATCTATGTCAGCTATTAAAGCCACCTCACTTTCTCTTGCCAACCCTTGAACCCAGAATCACTGGAGCAGGGCCTGCCTCCGCCTCCGCCCCCATCATAGCTGGCTTTTAGCTGAAAAGCCAGGTTTCTAAAGTAGGAGTAAGTCTTTGAAGCATTGTTTCGGCCAAGAATTCATTCTCATTTTCCCAAGAACAGATTCCCTGTGGGATGGCCAGATAAAAACCACATACTCCATTAGTCCTGGGCACGATTTATTTTTTGCATAGGCATAAATTAGAATTGAGATAAAAAATTAAGAACCCAATAGTGCAGCATTTGTGACAGAAGAGCACAAAATGAAACCTGGTTGGGGGCAGAGGCTGTGCAAGGGGCCAGTGCTGGAGGAGCCCAGGATGGCCTGGGGCCTCACCTTCATTCCAGCATCGTGCGGGAGCCACTCAGAGCGTGCCCTGTTTCCAAGGGCACCTGCCTGCATGGTAGCCCCTCTTGGCAGCCGGGTTACAAGAAATTGAAATCACCCAATGCCCCACAGAACGGGGCTAAGAATCAAGCCCTTAGCTTTTCAGTTAAAAAACAGACCTTGAAAAATATTTACATAATACTCAGGACCTGCTGGGTCAAAAAGCCCCCACCTCAGGCCCCCTTCCTACCCCACCCCCCATAGAAAAAAGCCAGAAAGGAAACAGCATTGAGCAAGAGCTGAAAGGAGCCCCAAAGGGGCAGCTGAGGCCCCTTACATCAGGGACTGATTGTGATGAAGGTAGGGCAGGGCCCACAGTGCAGACAGACCTCCCATCATGACATCCTGAATATCACTCATCACTGGGCCACCAGGAGAACCCAGGGAGTCCCCTGCTCCCACCCTTTTAGCGGGCCCTGGATGCTTATGGCCTCAAGGGATAGGTCTGGGCTTCCTGTGCCCTGGGAGAATGTGGCAGGCTTGCTCTGGGGCACAGGCATGCCCCAATCCCAGCATCAAGAGAAAAAGCAACTACTGTCCCCAGAACGGGATCCTACGGGGTTGGCCCCTGGGCCCCTCAGAGGCTTACAAGAGCCAGCCCCTCTAGGGAACAAGACGCCCCAAAGCCCACCTTGGCCCAGGACAAAGACAGTACAGAATCCCTTCAAGGACCTTAAGGGCCAGGCTCCCCTAGGCTGATGGCACTGGCTTCCTGCCTGCTGCCCAGTCCCAACCTGTGCGGTGAGCACCCTCCCCAGAGGGCCTCACCTCCCTGCCTCAGGCCCTAGCTTGGCCCACCCATGGCTTTGGCACATGTATCATTCACACACCTCCCAACAGAGCTTCCTAGGTGCCAACCCCTCCGCCATGGGCAAGGGGGCAGTCAGGCTTCACTGCTGCTGGAAGGTTCGCTCGTGCCCTCCTCCTGCCTCATCCAGCATGATATGCTACATATATACACCCTCCCAGGAGGCGGAAGTAGATGCCGGTGCCGGGCACGAAGAGAACGGAGAATTAAAACACTGGAGCCCACTAGGAAAGCCCTGCACATTCTCTCATCGCCACGGGGCCAGGGGTTCTTGCTCCTGGGAGTAAGTGCGCTGATCAAGCGTGGGGGGGAGTGGCAGGGGTGCTGCTCTCCCACTCCCAGAGAAGGGGGCACGCGCTGAGGGGCTGGCCGCCCAGCTGGCTGGCAGCAGCACAGAGAAGGCCTAGTGGGCAGGCTCCCCGTGCACCCGGAAGCGGTAGATGCAGGTGTACTCCGGGTGGCCCCAGTTGGTCAGGACCCGCAGCTCCACCACCTGGTATGAGGCCATCTTAGGGTCCTGGATAGAGAAGATGTTAAAAGAGGGTCAGCAGGCAGGAGGGGAGATGCCACCCCTAAGGCCAGTGCCCCTCATCCTGGCCCCCTGCAGAGAGCTGGACCTCAAAGCTCCTGTTTTCAGACCCTGGAGGAGAGTCTAGCCAGTGGGCCAAGGAGCCCCCAGGGCTTCAGAGGTCCTACAGGGGCCACCCACCCAGGGCCACGTAAAAACGGCCTTGAAGCTGAGTGCCAGCGCAGTTCATCCCAAACCGAAGAGTTCACAGAAGCTCTTGATTATTACAGTCAATGGACTATACTGCCTTCGTGGAGGGCTTGAAAAGAATTCCTTTACTCTGAATGAAGCAGAATTTCTTTTCTTTCTCAAGTTCCCGTCAGGCCCCCGTCCTCTATGCTCAAAAAGCCCCAATGTTTGAGCCAGCTTTTGGAGCAAATCTCACCTCCTTTGGTGGCCCAGTCACAGTGCTGCCCTGTTCTTCCTGTCTCCCTCCAGCCTCTGTCCTGCACCCTCTCCCACAAGCTCAGTCTACACACCCCCGAGAAATCCCACCCACTCCCATCGCTGTTATTACCTTAGAGCTCCCAGTCCCCGTGACGGCTCCACGACTGTCCCACAGGCGCCTCAAACTTAGTGGCCAAACCCGCCCGTCTCTGCATTAGCCTCGCCTTCAGCTCCCCTCACTCCCGTCCCCCCTCCCCCTTCCCTCTTCCCATCCAACCTGACATTCAGGGCGCTCCCACTGGATCCTGTTGCCTTTTCACCCTCACGCCAAACACCCTCTCTGGATCTCAGTTCTGGCTCACTTCCCTGCAACAACCACTTCCTGACCGGTCCCCTGTCCCCAGGCTTGTCCCCCTTAGGCGCACCATTTATACACAGTCACAGTGATCTTACCACAATGCATATCGTACTGTCACTTCTCTGCCTTAAACACAGCAATGTCCACCCGCTACCCTCATCCCAGCCCTGAGGGCTGAAATTCTTTGGCGTGGTTAGCCAGGCCTTCCTCTCCAGCCTCTTCCTGCCACTGTCCCTTCACCTCTCACATCCGTCACCTCCTCACCCCTGGTGGGGCTCGCAGGCTACCTGCATCAGATCCACCTGGGCTGCTTGTTAGAAGACAGGTTCCTGGGTCCCAGCAGCCCTAAGGAAATCAACCTCCCAGGGTAGAGACTGGGACTCTGCTTTTCTGACAAGGGAAAGGCCTGGATGGCAGGCCCACTCAAGTTGGCCACGCGGCACTGCCTGAGCCCTGGCTGGGCCACCTGCAGGCAGACACCTGCCCTTCCCAGACAGCCTTCCCCAGCGCCCCCCGTCTGGAAGGGGCCGCTCCCCTGTACTGACACCTATTTAGGCCACTGGGACAGCTGTCTCTGTCCCACACGTTGAGCTGTGTGAGGCAGGGGCTGCGGCTTTCTGCTCTGACCCCCCAGTGCCTGGTACAGGGCGACTGCTCAGAAACTGCTGAATGAAGGGGAAAGTGTGTGCCACCCCTGCCAGCACAACAGAATCCTCTACCTGAAAGTAAAAGGTCTGAATGGGCTCCCCGTCCTGGTCGTAGGTGAACTGGCCAAGAAGCGTCCCCTCCTGCTGCAGGTTTTCATCAAACCCCTGAAAAGAGCGAAGGAAAGCGGGAAGACTCGGCTCTTAGACGTGCACCCGGGCACCCGCAGAGGAGCGTATTCCCTCCCTGTCCCCACACTGGTCCCCTCCTACCCTGGGAATGGCAGGGGGCCTGAGCACTGGACACAGGGCTGCTGTGGGGGTCAGTGACAAGTCACTTAGCTCCTTGGGCCTCAGTTTCTTCCTCCATAGCCTGAGAACTGGGACTGAAGTGCCATTTCCCACCCTGGCGCCATGTCTTCCAAATCTGCTCCCTTCCCCCAGCCAAAGAATGACCGGCTTCATCCTCAGTGGAGACCCCCAGGGTCCTCCTGCAGCCCTTTGGCCCCACACAGCTGGGATACTTACAAAGACGGCGAAGTCCTTGGGGGCACTGGAGATGGTGCTGTTGGGCGACAAGGACTTGGGCACATGCTCTAAGGTGACAGCAGTGGGGCGGATGCGGGCAGAGAGGCGGACCACAGCAAAGCCCTGCGGCCCCTGGAAGGCCCAGCAGTTGCCTGGATGCACATCTGGCTGAAGGGCAAGAAAGTCAGGTCAGCGCAGGGCTGGTGGCGAAGGGCCCTCCCCGAGTGCAGCTCTGGCTGACCCGGGATGGGACCGTCACCCAGCTGCTTAGGCGACTGTGCTCAGGGCCCCGCTGTTGCTCTTGCTGGGCACTTACCTGGATGATGACTCGAGGCGACTGGGAGTGGTACCACAGGGGGATGCCAAACAGGCTGAGGAGGGCCGTCTTGGTCTCGTAGGTCTCGGAACATCGGGTACTGATAACACTGGCCCCTGAGACAGGAAAGAGGCCATGTGGGCGCCTGCAGCCTGGACATCAGCAGGGGAGGGAGGCCCAACAACCAGCTCAGCTCAGCAGCCAAGAGGACCCCAGGCTTAAAAGGCCGAGGCAGCCCAAGGAGGGACCACTACTGCCATGTCATCTGAGGACAGGGCAGATGCCCCCGTCCCCAGAGCAGCTATAACATCAGCCTTGCCCTGGCCAAGGGTGCTGCTCGGTACATCCCAACTTCCAGCTGTTGGCAGGCTTTGTGGTGAGTTCTAGGGCAAGTGGCTTCTGCCAATAAGCCCTGCTTACCTAGCCCCCTGCTGCCCGGCAGATGCACGTACCTCCTGATTCCAGCGCGTAGTCCACCATCCCGATGCGGTCTTCACTGTAGCGCTTCAGGGCCTGGCTTACAACGCGGTGCACGTCCTAAAACACAGGCACCCAGAGCAGTTGCGTCAGGAAGCAGACTGGTCCAGGGACCCAGACTGACCCCTCCTCTGCTTGCAGCACGCTGGTGTCCAGGCACACATGCCACCTACCCACCCTCCCATACCAGCCGCAAAGCAAACATCGGAGCCTCCTGCGTGTCACCTGGATCCTAGCACATAGCAGGGAGCTAGCAGTGTGGGACTGTGTGGGTCTATAACTCCCAGGGACGGGGAGGTGATGTATGTGTGTGTAGAAATCGGGGGCCCGGGAGCACAGTTTCTCACCTCCTCTGTCACCCCAACCACGCCTGCCTTCTGCAGTGTCCGCCCCAGGCTGGCCGCGGCCTCCTTCGCCGACTTGCCCTGCATCTCGGCCACGTGCGCGAGGATCTTGCTCTCCAGCTCCTGCAGCTGAGCTTGCATCTCCTCTCGCTGAAGGAGCCCAGTGCGGGTCCCCCCGCCTCGGAGAAGGAACTGACTGACCCAGGCAGGGAACTGAGACTCCACCTAGGGACCAAAAACAGGTCTCGCTCAGGGAGGCTGGCAGGGACAGTGGGACCTGCCATAGCAGAGCCCCGGCCAGAACAGGGCAGTAGTCTGGCAGAGTAAAAGGGTAGGGAAGCAGTGCAGGCCTGCAAGGGCAGGGCCAGCATGCGCCTGCTTGGGCCATGTGAGGAACACCATGAACAACCCTCCACGTTATTGAGAGCAAAACAGGAAGTGCTCCCGTCAAAGGAAGCCAACATCTGTGCCAAGTGCAGGGCCGGGGGCTTGCGGGACTAAAAGGCTGCCAAGGCAAGAGGCTCTCTGCCCTAGGACAGATGGTCCCAGAGGACAGGGTGTCCAGCAGGAGATTTGGACGGTCCCAACTCACGTCATCCCGCACGGCCTGGAGCTGCTGGGGCAGCAGGCCCACTTGGTCCGCCATGGAGTCCTGCTTCAGAGTCAGCGCTGCCAGCTCCTGCCGCAGGCCTGCCAGCTGACCCTCCAGCCGCCCCAGCTCCTTCATGGAGCTCTCCCGGAACGACTCCTGGGTCATCCTACTCCCAAAGAGAGAAGCGTGAGCCTGGGATCTCCGGGGAGGGGTAGGGCCATGCTGAGGGAAGCAAGCGGGCCCCTGCTGACTCCTGATGTAATGTGCACCCACCAGCTACAGGTGAACGCGAGGCCTACTCTTAGAGCTCCTGGCTGTGACACAGCCCCGGGGTTTGCTGTCCCAGGGAGCGAATTCTTATCCTCCTCCCTCTCTAGGCCCAGACGCATCATTCGGGCTGCCTCAGCCGCTCACACCCTCCACAAGTGCGCCGTCTAGGGCATGGGAGGGGCCTGCGCGAGGTTGCACAGGAAAGATGTGTGTGTGCATGAAGCCACGAATCCCAGCTCTCTTGCAGAGCCCCCATCCCCCATCTCCACTGCGTCTTGAGGACAGGCTCTAAGCACATGGTCCCGAGGCAGGCTTCAGCCATCCGCTCTCTACTTGGGACACAATCAGAACCCTGCTCTGGGGCTCTGCTCCCCAGTCCTGCCTGGGTGGGGGAAGGGCAGGCCTAGGCCACATGGCAGGACCCATTACCTGTGCCACTCAGACTTCAGCTGCTGGAGTCGAGCCTCAGACTCCTGTCAGCAGGAAGAAGGGACAAACACAAGCATGGTCAGACTCAGAGCAGTCGGCCTCCCGGAGCAGGATCTGTCACTGTCCCCTTTGGGGTTTTTGCTTAACCACATCCATGCCCCAGGGTCTCCCAACTGCTCCAGTAAATGTCAAACTCGTCTCCTGGTCAAGGTCCTTATGAGAGTTTCACCCTGTAGCTGACGCACTTAGGCATTCGCTCATTCATTCAGCATGTTATACCCAACACAACAGGCCACTTAGAGGTGGCCCTTCCTGTCCTCAGGCACGCTCCCTGTGCTTCTTCCCTGCAGAGCATTCCAGTCCAAGTGGGATCAATTCAAGCCGTAGTCAGGGGACCACACACACACACACACACGCATGCACACACGCACAGGCACGTGCCCCACTCTATGTCAGGAGGCCAAGGAGCCCCTCAGCCCAGCAACAAAGGCTGAATTGGGTCAGGGCCCAGGTGCCTCCAGCCCACCGACCTGGGAGGCCTGGACAATCTTCTTGAAGAGGTCTTCTGAGTCTTGTTGATGTTCTGCTCTCAGGGTGACCAGTTCCTCCTGTCAGTTATGAGAGAGGGTGAGGATTTTACCGAGTCGCACGCTGAGGACCACCTACCACCAGTAAGTAGTGTGACTAAAGTTCAAACCAGGCTCATTGGGTAGCAACCTTTAGCTCCCAGCCTTTCTGCTACAGAGCTTCCTGGGAGTGAGTGTGCAAGCCTCCCGTGACCCTAACTGTACACCTACATGGTGTCAGGCGCCATGCCAGAATGTGCTCACAACCAGGGCAGAGGCGGTGGGTAGACAGGATAGTCTCCATTTTAAAGAGAAGGAAACTAAGGCTTCGAGAAGGTAACTGCCAAGTGGCAGAGAGTTGTCTCCCTCATGTCAGGGTCTCGTCCCCTCCCCCATGCCCACGGTGTCATCCACACTCCACCCTCAGCTCCCGCCTGTAGACCACAGCTCCTCCCCTACCTGGATCTGGGCAGCGGTGTCCCTGCGGAAGCCCTCCTTCAGGGCAGCCTCGCGGCGGCTCACCAGCCCCTCCAGGAGCACCAGGGTGTCGTCATGGCTCAGGCTGCCCCCGCCTCCCTCGCCAGCGGCCCCTTGCCGCAGCTCCAAGCGTTCCAGCCGCATGGCTTCCTTCTGCCAATTGGAGGAAAACTCGGCAGCAAGAGCTTCCAGGCGCCGCTCCAGAGAGTGTACCCGGGACAGAATGCGCTGCTCAGCCTGGCAGGGTAGGGAGGGAAAAGGCACAGAGGTGAGGGGCCTACGACAGCAGTGCTTCCTGAAGAGAAAGGGAAGAGAACCCCAGACAGCCCAAATGTGAACACACGCTGGGCCTGAGGCTCTCAGGACAGTCTCTCTGCCCTGCAAGTGGGCGAATCCATCAGCAGGTAAATGGGTGCGGAGCACAAGCACAGGGTACTGGGACACACGGGGCTGGAGGGGTCTGATCCCCAAAAGGGAGTGCACGTGGGCCGGGTGAGGGGGGACACAGAGCTCTCCTAGAAAAGGATCCGAATGGAGGGACAGTCCAAAAAGAGGACGGGAAGAAGGCACAGGAAAGCCACAGGGGGCTGGTGGCCTGCAGGGCTGAGCCCACCCACCCCTTTCCTCTCCAAGGAGTGTGGGAGAACATGGGACTAAGCTAAGAGGTTCAGCTGCTGGCTTTCAACAGCTTCTACTTCTCCCGTCAATAACTACAGCTAAAAGACAAAATAATTTCAAAAAGCTTTCTTGTTCCACTTTAATTGGATGCCCCACAGAGAAGACAGAGTACAAGTCATTTTGACTTGTGGGTGGCATTTGATAGCGTGCCATGAATTTTGAGAACGTTGTTGGCTTAACAACAAAAATCTTTGCCAAGAGAAATCCTAAAACACAGTCTGTTAAAGGGCAGGGGACTACTGGGTACAGAGGTTGCTTCTGAGTTTTCAAGTCCCGTTTTTAAAATGGGCAGTATATTTGCATGACTCAAAAAGCAAACAAACAGTAAAAGTCACACTCCTAACATTTGCCTCCACCCACCCTGTGCCCTCACCACCACCCCATCCCAAACCCGACAGCTACTTTTATTAGTGTCTTTATGCAAATGTAAGCAAATACAAAGATACATTCACTCTTCTCTTTTCCAGAAAAGGTGGTCCTGAAATTGAATTGTATTTAATGCCTTTACTAAAGATTAAAATAGGAAAAGTTATAAATGCCAGAAAGTGTCATTATTTTACGAAATAAACATGGTCAGGAAAGTAATACCAACAAAAATAAATGGTTAAAAATGTGACACCCGCCTGCCCCCCAAAAAAAAGTGATACCAAACTAAATTCAGCAAGATACAAGCAAAATTAAATAACTATCATCAGGGGGTAAAGAGTTTTAAATTTTCATTGTGGAAGTCAGGCCCTGCACACACCCATTCTGGTTTTGTGCAACTCTCACCGCCCCACCCCCCACTGGACTGCAGCCTCCTTGAGGGCACAGCCTGGACCTGTTTCATCTTCAGCCTCTGGAAGATTGCAAAAATGGCCACTGTCCTTCCCTGCACCCTGCGGGTGCTCCCATCGAGAGGTGGAGTCTTTTTCTCCTTCTTAACCTGGACTGGCTTCTGGGCTTTGCTTAGGCCAGTAGAATGTGGCAGACAGGACAGGGTGCTAGTTCCGACTGTAGGCCTCAGAAGGCCTGGCCTGATTCTGCTGCCTTGGAACCTTGCTCGGCTGCTGTGAGAACAAGACCGGGCTAGCCTGCTGGATGATGGAAGCACAGGTGGAGTACAGCCCGCCCACTGATCACTAGTCAGCTGCAGGCACACAGGGAGCCTGGCCACAACCAGCCCAGAAGCGCCAGCCACAGGAGCCACAGACTCATAAGCTAATCAAATGCTTGTACTTTTAAGGCACTGATTTTAGGGGTGGTTTACCTGTGCTCATAGGTAACTGACCAGGATATTACCTTATTCATAGACAGTGCTCAGTAAATATTTGTGAAACCGGATTAAAAGGAACAAAGCAGACAAGACAATGTGTCTGATTCCTTTTCCTTCTGTTTTCTATGCTTCTGAGGATGGCAACTAACTTTGGGACAGTTCTGAGTCATGTTTAAGCAAACTGCCCCCCCCCCACTCCCCAATGCGTACTCCAAACAGTGGCAATGAGGCAGTGTCCCAGCTAGGACAGCTCTGTGTACAGGTATGACAGCAGGAAAGACAGCCACAAACACAGGCTGAGGGGGAGCCTGGGAATGAAGATACTCACCTGGAAATGTGGGGACGCGTCTCTGGACTCCCACACTCCATGCTGCTGGCCACTGCCCTTCGCGGCCCACCAGGAAACCACAGCGGGGTGGAATGTCTGCAGCCCATAGGGGTAGAAATACCAAGCACCTGTATGCAGGGGAAAGGGTGGTTATGCAGGCCGGGGGCCGTGAACAGAAGGTGCACAGAGTGAGGACAGCAGCCTGATCAACGCCAGACATCAGTAGCCTGTCTCATTCATCTGAGCGGAGCTGTGCTCCTGCTGGCAGGCGGGGTGAGGAAGGGAGGTCCCCATCCTTCTCTGAGGCAGCAACTTCCACCTGACAGTCCCAGAGCGTAGGCATTCTCACATCCCCACAGGAATCCTCATCTTTCTGTAGGTGGCAAAACTTGGAGAACAGCTAAATAAGCTGGGGACGGTCCAGGGCTAGAACCCAGAGGCCCTGGTGGTGGTTCTCAGCCCAGACTATGTATCAGAACCCCCAGGGAGCTTATCTGAGCCCCGTCCAGAGAGTGAGCTCATTGGTCTGGCAGCACCCTCTGTAGCTGAGTTTTAAAAGCTTCCCAGGTGACTCGAATGGGCTGCCGTGGCTGAGAATCACTGGGACAGAATACACGCGCTGGAGAGGCTGCCTGTGGCCCCACAACAGCACAAGGCTTCAGCCACACGGACGCTGGCGCTTGCTTAGGGGCCTTCTGTTTGTGGTGTGTTTACTCCTGAGCTTTGTGGGGTGAGGGCACCTGAACAAGCCATAGGCCAAAGGATCCCCATCCAGCAAGATAGCACACTTGTAACTCCTGGTCACCACAAGCAAATGCTGCAGGAGGCAGCACACGACCATCAGCTTGTAAGTTAGACCCTCTGGACACGTGCTCACTTCCTGCACGGCCTGAGCGGGTCACTCCGCCCGACCCCTGCCTTTCAGACTCCCCATACACATCTCCTTGTGAGGCCATCAGGACATCAGCTGTACCAACTCCAAAAGGAAAGGGTGAAGCTCAAACTACACTGAGGTAACTCATGGGAATGTGTGCTTCCAAACAATTATAAAGGGTCATTATTATTTGAAGGGCGATGCCCAGTTTCTACTGGATATGAGCAAGCTGTTCTTGTAACAGGAAACAAAAAAGAAATCAACGCTCAGAAAAATGGTACTTTGGTATTAGTAAAGGAAATACAAGTTGAATAGATGCCAAACCTCAAAAACCAACTCTAAAAAAAATAAACGAAGCATGGTCCTTAATTATAAATTGGTACAATCATTAAAATTGAGCCTGGGGAGGCAATTCACATGGAATTGTGAAATTCATATGAAACTGACAAATGAAAAGTTGATACAAATGTATATATAAACATAACGATGACGACTATTAATAAATTTGGAAGTCCCATAATAGAGATTGGGACAATATACAGCATCTTGGAAATGACAGGCATCTTAGTGTAAAAAGGTGTACTTTCTTCTCTTTACTACTTTATTGTTTTGATCTTAAAGATAGCTAAAGCTTGGACTTCATCTTATAATAATAATTCACTCACCCAGACTACGTCCTGATTTGGAATGGAGGAAAAATGACTGCTAAGAATAAGGGCGTCCGAGTCCCTGCTTTTTACCCTAATACTCCTGTACTAGGTGGGGCATGTTCCGGCCCAGGTGACTCGGAGGATGCTCGCAACATGCCAGGCAGTCCAGTGAGGCTACCCAAACTGAGGACAAGGTCAGTGGGTCTGGGCACTTCGCTATTCACTCACTGGACACGCTGAGAACACAGCAGCTTCGGTGAGCAGAGGACCCAGGCGAGCCAGACGGGAATGGCCCAGGGCCCAGGGCTCAGGAGGGGTGCCCAGGCTCAGTTCCACCCCACTCGTCCTGCCTCCTTCCCTGACTTGAAAACCATCCCTCTAGTTTTCAGTTCTGCTCAGCACCGGCCTCCACCCACACTCGGCCCTGCCCCTTTGGCTCGCCAGCCCCATTTCCAGCCCCATTTCCGAGGCTCCTGTCCTCCCCCTCCCCCACGACAGGGCGTCAGCTCACCGTAGGTCAGGCCAGTCAGGAGCAGCAGCAGTAAGAGGAACCACAGGAAGGTCTTCAGGGATGAGAAGCGCCTGGGCCACGGGAGGGGAGAGCAGGGAATGAGGAGTTGTCAAGAGGGCTCCAGGCCCTCTAGGTTCCCCCTAGGGGGTCCCTTGGGATTTTTTCTGAGTGCTCAACTGGAGTTGAAGGGGACACCCTTGAGTGTCTCATCTTTCCAGGGCCAGATTGGATGCTTTAGAGCTTTACCTACAGGTCTGGGTGTAATGGGGACAAAAGTGACTCTAAATTGTACTGATGTTATTAAAAATAAGTAGTGGGGTCTTTGAAAAAATTAAAATTTTCATATATTGAACACCTCTAAGCAAGCAAATATGGAAAAAAATATAGAACTCCTTAAACAAGCAACATCTGCTTTTAGAAAAATGAAGAACCTTTTCTTTGGTAACACGAATCCATCCTGGCCCATCTTCTCAGCATAGCTGGCCGCCCACTCCAGCCAGGGTTACGGCCAGAAGGACCCTGACTTCCTGGCTCAGTTTTCTTTCCTCTGCCAAGGAGCCAGTTCCCAAATCCTGGCTCTGCTGGGTCAGGGATTTGGGGAATAAACCCCCGGCATCCTCAGGCAGCGCCTGCACACTGGGGTGTAGGTTGTCATGGGGCCAAGAGGGAAGCTGGATGTCCTGGGAAACACCACTGGTTGGCTAGAGCCTGAGGCCTGACCAGTAGGGGAGGCCGGCCTGTCTGAGGCCTTCGGCCTGGGCTTTCTGATTCATTGTCCAGGCAGGGGTTTCGCTCACCTGGTTAAAACGAAGACGTCGAGGAGAGAGGCAGCTGTCGTCAGGCGATACCAAGTGGTGCCGACCCACCAGTACAAGAGTCCGAAAAGCCGGCCTGCAAGAGGGACCAGCAGGCCTAAGTGTCACCTGAGCCGGAAGCCTGGTTTCAGAGCACTGCGCTCTCTCCACCTGCCCCTATGAGCACTGACCTGCCAATGCACCTGTCCTGTCCTACGGCTACCCAGCTCCTCTAACCTCACCCGCCCGCTCTGCCAACGCCCTCTGTCCTGCTCCACAGCTGCTCCAGCCCTTCCAAGTGAGGATGTCCCCACAGCTCTTACTAGAACATGATTATTCTAGAGCAAGCTTTCCCCAATGGTCCTACAGTCTCCTGTATGGGCTGGATGCCCAAATGCAGAGAGACAGGTGAGAAGTGATTGCTTTAGAGAATGGAAACAATTGTGCACAGAATAGCCAGCACCCACCTGGAAAAGTGACCACTGTCCAGAAAAAAGAGCCTGCCCGGGAGACAGTGTTCCTCAGCCGTGAACCTGAACTCCACTGGTCCGTCTCTGAGTATCCTGCAGTGACAGAGAGGAGACCCGCTCAGTCTGGCCTCACTTTGAAGAGCCCTGAGCCTAGAAAGTGCCTTTTACTTGTCTTCTCCTTAGACTGTGGGCTGAGACCACGTATCATTGTCCATGACATTCCCAGAGCGTCACACAGGCCTGGTGCCTAGTAGGTCAGTAACTGTCTGCTGAAGGAACAAAATGATAGTTTTCTGACATTTTACTTCCCTTAAGCTCCTTGCCTGCAACCCTCTCCTCACAGGCAATCCATCAACCCGTTCAGAACAGAACCGAGGGATCAGGCACCTCCTCTGTGTGAAGCCCACATTAAAATGCTTGCTGGAAAGAAGCCTAAGAATGGAGTGGACCGCAGGCCTAGTGGGGCCAGGGCAGTCACGGTTCAGTGTGTTAAGGGCCACCCCAACCAGGGTTTAGGATGCCAGGGTGGCACAGGAGGGATGCCCAGCCGGTCTACGGAGGCACCCGCCAGACACTGTGCTCTCTCAAGCTGGCAGGGGTGCCTTCCCCAGGCTTCCCATCACCTCTCTGGCAGTCCCGAAATTGCTAGAGCATCTCCATGAGGATGGGGGGAGAGCGCTGCCTACCTGCGTAGTCATCCTCAGAAGAGTAGCCCGAAGAAGACCCGAGGAAGTCCTCGGACAGCTTGGTCTCTGCTAGGCCGTTGATTTTGCTGCTCTCGGTGCCACCTGTGCCTCTCCTCCTCCTCACCCGGAGGTCATCACCTGAGGAGGGAGGAATGCAGGGTTCTCCTGGGGCACAGAGATGCTCGGAGGAGGGTATTCTGAAGGGCCTCATGGGGACACCCTGAGGAGTATCTCGGATGGAAAGATGAAATCTGCCCTTGGTCTCTCCCCAGCTCTCCAGGTCCCAAGGATGGTGAGCTGGGCCCTGCCCCTCAGTCTCCTGGGCTTGGAGCAGCTACGTGGCTACTTTATCATCTAAAGGGTCCTGGAAGTTCGGACACCTGGCTGCTCTTCCAAGGGTATCTGAAGATGGGGAGCCCCTCCTCTGGCCCAGCAGTGGTTAGGAAATCTGGGGGGGGGGTGAAGGGGGGGATGGCATTTGGGACCTTAAGTTTCCAGAGGAAGCAAAGTCCCAGGAGAAAGGTTCCGGACACTTACTCCAGTAGGAGTCACTGTGTAGCTGGTCATTAAGGATGGAGTTCCTGGCAAGGGAGATGGCCCGGGGGCTACCAAAGTAGGACTCCTTGACCACGGACTCCTCGTAGTAGGAGGTGTGTGTGTCCGAGGAGGGGTCCCGCTGTGGCGTTGGGGAGAGGCGCTTCGTGCTGCTGGATTTCTTCTTCAGGGTCCTGTGGGTAGTCAGCCAGGAGTGAAGAGGGGGAACAGGCAGGTGAGCCCAGCCTGGAACAGGAAGCCAGCAGTTCTGCCCGCCTGTCGTGAGTGGGTTGGCCTTGTTGCTAGGCAACTGACAGCTCCTGACTACTGACTGCAGAGCCTGGTGGAGCCCAGCCCAGCCGACACAGACAGATACCTTCTCTGCTCCCATTATCTCCAAATCTCAGCAGCAGTTAGGTGAGATGTTAGTAGGTGATAGAGCCAGGATTTAAATCTATGTCTCCAACTTCAAAGTCAAAGTTTTTTCTCATGCTTCTTAATGGATTAGTAATTTCCACAACCCACTGAAAACCCAGACAGACCCGACCTGGCCTCCCAGAGCTAGCCAACTCTATGGGGGCTTATGTCTGCAAGGTGGGCAGGATGAGGCGAACGCCCACCTTACTGATTTCCCAGTGCCCCTGGGATCCACTCCTCCCCTCAGCTGCTTGGCTGGCCCAGCTGAAGCACTACAGATGGTGAGACACACGGGTGTGGGTCTGGGGAGGGTGACTAGATAGGCACGCCCAGCCATAGCAGAAGAGGTTCCTAACAGCCTAGCTTGCAGTGTCAGGGGTTTCCGGCTTCTTCTTAAAGCTGCCTCTCCCCACTTCCTGTTCTTTGAACACTAGGGCAGCAGCCAGGCATACAACAGGGGAAGAAGCAGCAGCACTGGGTCCTGGCCGCCTCATGGGTGTGAATGTCCCCCTTGACTGGACAAGGGCATCTGCTGTCCGCCCACAAAGGTCACAACAGGAAGAAGCTGCGCAGTGACCTACCAGAGCCCTCTGCCCTGCGGGTCGCCGTGACCCACAGGGATGGTGGCAATCCCCTACCTGAGAGGACTGTCTTTAAACAGGGTGCTCTGGCTCCCCGTCACTGAGCTCCCGCCACTGCTGCTGCTGCCGTCGTCATCACCCTGGGAGTAGCGCGTGAGGCGCTGGCTTCGCCGAGACATAATGAGGCGGGATGGGGAACCTTCCCCTAAAGAGAGTCTTGGGAGAGAAAGGAGGACGCGTGAGGCTTGGGGCTGTTGGCAGCTTCTCCCTGGGGGAGGAGAGGTGAGGCACTGCCTCCCAGTGTACAGATCATATCCTCTGCATTCAGCCAAAACAGCCTGAGATGTGGGCACCACCCACTGTGCTGGAGACCACACCCTGCCCCAGACTCACTTAGTGCCCAGGTAGCCTCTTTCATGGTGCTTTCCACGAGGTTTTATAAATTTCAGTTTATCTGACACTGAGCTCCGTGAGAGCCAGAATCGGACCTTCCACAACCTTTGACATGTGGCACATGACAGGCACCCAAGATATGCTAAATGAATGCCTTTGATCACTGCTGCCCTGCACAGGCCCGCCAGCCCAGCTAGCCACTGCGCTGCCCTCTCCCTAGAGCTGTGTCCACTCTCATTCTAGCTGTTTTCCTGACGGAATGCGCTTTCCTTTCCTCGTAGCTCTACTCGTTGATCAGGGCCCCAAACTATGACTCCAGAAAACTTTTCCCTGGTGCACGCCTCCTGCACTCTAACAGAGGGTGTATGCTTTTTCCCTGGGCTGGTTACTTTGTGGCAACATCAGTACATCTTGATAATGACAGTGACCGGAGATGATAAAACACTTTGTTAAATGCCTCCGAGGTACCTGGCTCCTTATACACCCATTTCTGATCCTTGCGAGCAAGGGAGACATCATTCCTCCACTAGTACAAGGGGAGGAGCCTGGGACACTGAGATGACCGTGCCCACAGCCACTGCGCCTGTAAGTGACAGAGCCAGGGTTTGGGCTCACATCTGACAGGTGACAGGGCCTGCGTCTTGCCACTCCACCATGAAGTTCTCAAGTTGTTTCAGGAATGTATCGTATGTCCCCAAATAGAGTCTTTCATCAACTCAAATATGCTCAGAACAGACTGTAGACAGAGTTGTTACACAACAAATATGTTAACAAGCTAACAAGTCAGGGAGGTGGAGCAGCAGTGTGGGATTACAGGGGCAGGAAATCAAGGCTCTGGAATTGATACCGAGGACTCCAAAGAGACCCAAGTGAAAGACCTGGCAAAAGGTGGCATTCTGCCCCCAGAGGAGGATTGATAAGCTCTAGAAACCCAAATTCAAAACCTCAGATTACCAGTGTGCGATGTCAAGGTGGTGCCTCTGCCCGCCCATTCTTATACTTAGTCGTTCTTATACTTAGATCCACTCAAGAGTCCCTAATCTGTGACTTGCTATCACTTCTAATATTCCTGGATGATACTGAAATGACTAGTTCTCGGGGTTGTGTGGTAGGCACAGACTCTAACACTTCCCCACTCAGACTATGGAAACCTGAAGGTCTGGTTAGTCCAGCTGGAGAATTCTTGTAAGTCCTCTTCTGAAAAACAAGCAGCCTCATGCCTGAGTCTTATTAGTATCGTCTCAGGTAGGCTGTCCACCTGACATCCCTCTCTGGTCTTAGTCTGTGTTGCTAAAAGGACAGATTGGTAGTAGCCAAAGCAGGAAGTTGGCCTGGGTTCTTTTCTATATTCCACTCCTTATAAGGCAATTCCACCCTCACTACTGCCCTCCCCACCTAAAAGCTCCAGAAGCCCGCACAGGCCCCTCCTCCTAACCCCTGCCTGCAGAAGTGAAGGCTTTCACCCTGGGGCAGAAACAAAGCAATGTGTTTACATAATACTGGAGGCTGGGGCTGGCAAGAATATATAAATATTCAGACCAGGGGTGGGGGGTGGAGGCCGGGGGACTGGAAACTGTCAGCACCTCCACCCTCCCAGAGGTGCCTCTTAATCTTTCCTGTGGCATCCTGGTATCAAAAAACAGTTCGCGGGCTGGCCGAGTGTCTCAGTTGGTTAAGAGCTGGCTTGGGACGCCAGAGGGCCCCAGTTCGGATCCCACATATGAGGGCCAGTGACACTGCCCTCTA
>NW_017731776.1:1509221-1561120 GCF_001890085.2 Hipposideros armiger
CAATTGAGTCTGGGTTTCACAAGATGAAAAAGGTCAAGGCTCCACCCTCCAAAACAAAACAGGAGGTGAACTTCTAGGAGCTCAAATCTTTTGCATATCAGAATTGACACCCCGCACCCCAACACACACACACACTCAGTTAACAAACCCTCCACTAAAACATCCCTCCCCTCTTTCGAGCTGAACCACATCCTTTTTTCAACCACCTTCCCCACCCCCCTTCACAAACTTATATGGCAGTGTCTGTGCAGTCTTCAGACTTCACGTAGATCTTGGAAATTTTCACTCCGGGCCAGCTTCACACTACATGCCTACGTGGGGCCTGTAAAATGCTCCAGGTGCTCATTCCCTTCTCCCTTCATTCCCTGTGGACTGAACCTGCAGGTTTTTACGAACCACATGCCTTCCCTGCCTCTCGGCTCTAAGTCACACTCCCGCCCCCTATTTGGTTTCTTTTTAGAACAGAACAAAACGGGCCTGCCTCCTATTCCCGGAGTTCTGACAGGCGGCGGCAGAGGCAGGGAACTGTCTGTCCCTGGAAGCTGCCCGACTGGCACGAAAACACGGGCACTGCCCTGGGCCGGTTTGGGGCGGCCGGGTCTTCCCTCTCCTTCTCCCCGGGAGGTTCTGCCCAGGGAAGTCCCGCCTGGAGACATCCGCCCTCCGGGCCGACCAGTGGGGCGGCCAGCCCTGGGGGCGGGGGCCCGGCGGAGATGCGTCAGGGCGGCCGGCCTCGGCGCGGCGCCGGCCCTTCCCGACCGGCCCAGGGGCGTGCGCCGGGCGGGGCTGGAGCCCGGCCCAGCTTGGCCCGGAGAGGAAGCACCAGGCCCGGGCCGGAGCGGCCCAGCGATGACCCCCGGGTCAGGCCCGGCCCGGCGCCCGCGGGGAGGCGGGGGAGGCCGGCCCGACACCCTCGCCCCGCGCGTCCGCTCGCCGGAGGCCCACGGCCGACGGTTACCTGCTGCCGCGGCTGCTCCGCGCGAGGCCGGAGGCGTCGGAGGCCCGCAGCGACGCCCGGGCGCGCCCCCTTCCCGTGTCAGAATCCCGCCACCAGCGCTCGGCGCCGCGGTCCCGGGGCGCACGGGTAGCGGCGGCGCTGGACGAAGCTGGCGGGCGTGAGCTGCGCTCGCGGCGGACAATGCGGCCCGCGCAGAACCTCGCTGCGTGAGTGGAACCAGGAGGCGCGCGCGTGGCCGAGTGTGTATGTGTGCGCCTGTCAGTCAACGCTGACAGGCCGCGGCCCATTGGCCAGGCCCCGCCCGCGTCGCCGCCCACCGCCGCCGCCCATTGGGCGGTTTGAACACAAAGGCCCCCCGGCTCGCCCCGCCCGCCGCGTGGGCCCCGCGGGCCGGGCGCGCCGGGTTAGGAGTCCGCGCGTGGGTGGCGCGGGCATGGGGGCGATGCCTGGGCGCCCGAGAACTCAGCTGGGGCCGGCAGGTGAGGACTCGGCGGGGCCTGACTGCGCACTTGACCTCCGGTCCAGTGGTTCAAAACACGTGAGGGCGCCCTCGTGCGCTGCACCCCACGCAGGGCCCACTGACCGCGGCGTCCCAGCGCTCCCCAAGCTGACTCGAAAAGGCCCTGGTGCCAGGACCTTGTAGGCGTTGGGTGGTTGAGGGCACAGGATCACGGAGAATGGGCAAAGGAGGTAGAAGACCCGCTGGCCTAGGGCCCACCAGGAGGGGTAGCGCGTAGTTAGTCCCCCGCGGACTCAAACGACTGTCGAAGTTTGCATAATTGTCCTCTTAGCCAAGCCTTTCTACACTCATTTCACAGGTAAAACCTCTCTGAACCTGTTTCCTTAAGTGATTTGCTTCAAGTCACACAGCTAGAAAGAGACAACATTGAGATTAGAAGTCGCTCCACATTCCAGCCCCTGTTTTCCATTTTAGGGTTGATTTGGAGATTCTAGACACGGTAGGAGGCTCTGCCGCTTTCCAATCTGCCACCAGAGGTCTCCGTTTCAGGGCAGAATCTTTTCTCGGTTTTAAGGAGGGTGCTGGCCACCACTGGAGCTGAAAAGGCAGGGTAACTACTGATTTCCGTGCCTTACTTCAAATACGTGCATTTCAAATGAGCATATGAAATGAGCATCGCAGGTGTTGAATGAGTAAAATGCAGCCTGACTCCAGGGGTCCTGTGCCCTGGCGCCCCACGGGCACAGCTTGGGAGGAGTCACTTCTTGTGACTCTAAGGGAAGCTCTTCTAAGGCAGGATGAAATAGACTGTCATTATTTCACTTTTAAAGTGCCAAGAGGAAGACACCAAAATGACAAACTCACTGAGACAGGACAGGAAGGCACTGGGGGTAGGGGATTGAGGAAATGTGAAGCCTTTGTGTTATATGGACTCCAGACAAAAACCGGCCCTCCCTCCCTGGGCCTCCACCGCACCTCTTTAGGGGCCTCACTTACATTTACAGCATCTTGAAGACAATGGTGCTGGTCAGTGTTGTTGCTGGTGTTAGATGGAGAACTCCCTGATGTCAAGGGCTGGCTCTGCAGGACCCAGCACAGGGCGTGGCTCAGGCCTGAGGATTTGCTGAACGTGGAACTAGTGAAATGAGAACTCAGACCAGATTTAGAGTCAGCATCTAGGTAGGGGAGGGGCCCTTTCTTTGACACCCTTCTCCTCACCAGGTGCTTTAACTCTCCGGTGCTGTCCTAGCAAATTCCAGTGGAGTCCCCAGATCCCAGTACTCCCATTGCAGAACCTGCCGCCTTCCCTTCTCTCCGAAGACCCTGGCAGAAGGACCTCCCAGGATGTGCTGTTTTGTGAAGAAGGAGGTGGTTTGCCTTCCACTGGTCTAAGGCAAGGGCCAGGCCAGCTGCAGGCAGCCCCCTCTTATACTGTGGTGCCCCTATGGGCCTGCAGTAGGCAAATAATGGGCCCCAGAGATAACTAGCTTCTAATCCCTGGAACCTGTGAATGTTACCTTACATGGAAAGTCTTTGCAGATGCGATTAAATGAAGGATTTTGAGAAAGGGAGATTATCTTGGATTGTCAGGGTGGGCCCTAAATGTAATGACAAGTGTACTTTTAAGAGAGAGACAGAGGAGAAAAGGAGAGGGCAATGTGACCACATTGAGAGAGACTGGAGTATGTGGCCACGAGACCAGGAATGCTGGCAGCCATCAGATGCTGGAAGAGGCAAGGAACGGATTCTCCCCTAGAGCCTCTGGAGAGAGCACGGCCCCGCGAACACCTTGATTTTGGTCCAGTGATCTTGAATTTGAACTTCTGGTCTTCTGAACTGTTAGAGAATAAATTTCTGTTTCTTTAAGTCATCAAATTTGTGGTACTTCGTTACAGTAGCCATAGGAAAGTAGTAAGGGCCCTGGGAAATGCTTATTTAAGGCTCCCACCCTTTGTCCTCGCCGTCATGACACCCCACATCAGACATGAGGTCACACACACACCCGTCTCCCCGTCTCTCTTGCCCCTCGCCTCTGCCATCTGCTCCAGTCAGCAACTCTGCCCTCCCAGGCTCCTCTCTCTCTGTCTAGCCACCGTTCGTTTGGCTGTCTCCTCCCAGCCCTGCTCTTCTCTTTTTCACTGCTCCATTCTTCCTTCTTCTTTTGTCATCATCTTATAAACGGTGGCAGGTGGGAGGTGGGCAGCTTTGTCCCAGCCAGAATGCAGGGCTCGAAGGCTGACAATGCAGACACCACAGTGGGGCCACATTATGACTTTCTTCATTGCTAGGCGCTTTTGCCTCACTGGCCCCTTCCTTCGTAAAATAATCATTAATAATAATAATAATAATAATAATATGTTATGACCATATTGGTAGAAAGACAACTGTAACCTAGGCTTGATTCATTATTAAATATTCATTATTATGATATTTAATTTTTCTTCTGATTTTAAAAGAAATGAAAATATTTCCATGGGCCCCTGAAGCACCCTAGGCCCTGGGCGCTGTGCCCGCTCTGGTTCATGGAGAAGCTGGCCCCACACTGGAGACGTGGAGGAACAGCTCAGTGAGGGGAGCCCACGTGGGCACAGAACACCCTCTGCTCTGGCCCAGCCAGGGAGGCCCCGTGTCAGTGTAGGCTGTGGTGAAGAGCAATAGGGTGTGGGTCTGCAGCCCTGGTTCCAGGCCACGTGCGCCGTCTGCTCTGTGACCCTGAGCCAGCCACTTCACCTCTCTGAGCCATTTTCCTCATTTGTACAATGTGAATAATAACAGCTGGCCTGTCTGTCACACGACTGGCTGTGTGATCTGGGACCCGTCAACAAGGCTCTCTGGCCGCTGTTTCCTCGTTTGTGAGGACCAGTGAGAGAGGAACTGCTCAGACACAAAGGGCTTTGCCACCTGTGGTCTTTGGGAGGAGAAGGGGGCAGGTTGGGCCCCTGGTCTGTCCTGGACTCATGGTCAAGTCAGGTGTATCTCTGTGCTTCCAGAGATCAGGGCTTCTCCATTCCAACCCCACATGATGGCAGGAAGAGCTGTGTACCTGCCTGCCTCCCCCATGGACCTGATCAACGTGCAGGAGGAGGTGCTCAGTGTGCTTATGTCAAATGACCACACAAGGAAGGGTAGTAGCTACCTCCCTGCAGCCAAGGCCACCTCCACTTCTTCCCCGCTGTCAACATCTGTCAGCTGCCAGGGTGTCAGCGTCTGTCATTAAACCATCCCAGGCAGAGTATCCTTGGTGGCGGGGTGGTGGTGGGGGACTTTAATGCCAGGCTTCCTGGCTGCAGGAACACGTTTGGCAGCTATCGGGAGGCAGTAACCTCATTGTGTTCCCGCCCCCCCACCCCCAGCCCTGTCTCGGTAGGGATCTGATGTGGGCTCCCTGTTTCACCCTGCCCAGTCTGGTGATGCTTTTGCATCAGAGAGATCAAAGGGCTCCGTCACCTGGTGGCAAGCGCAGTGAAGCCCGTTTTTTATGGAAGGAGAAGTCCAGTCTGAGGAGGGAAAGGCGCTGGGTCCAGGTTACTAAGTAGGCCCCCCAGGCGCCAGGGACATAACATGGGACTGGCCGAGGTGGACACTCCCAACCGGGCTCTCATGGGTGACACTGCGTTAGTCATCTCTGTCCCCTCACACCTATTACAGTGCCCGGCTCCTAATAATTGCATCATCCAACTGCCTGACTGAAGCTCCCCACTCTTCAAACGGCCCACTCCCTAGTGTGGCAGCCGCAAGAGGCCCTGTAGGCCGCGTTTGGCGTCCCCAGAGCTGAGTCCTGTTCCTCAGCCTCCGCCCAGGCCCTCCAGCTCCTGCACCTTTGCTCAGGTTGCGTGCTGGCCTGGAATGCCCTTCCCCTATTTCTGGCCCAGTGAAATTCCACTAAGCCTTCAAGGATGGGCTCAAATGTCACCTCTGCCATGAAGGCTTGCTTACCTGCCCCCAAGCACCCAAGGCAGAAGGAATGGCTCCCACACCATGTGTGTCCCTCTGTCCTCACGTCATACACTGTGTTCTAGAATGGGCGTACTTAGTCACCCACAGCCCCAGGGATCATGTGGGTGAGATGGGCTAATGCCTGGCACTCAGTGTAACTACACTTATCGCTTACTGTCCCCCACCCCTGGCACAGCACCTGGCCGCATGGAGGAATGGCCTGAGTGGGCTGTGTGTTCAGAAGGAAGGTCAGGACGGCACTCGGGTTTCTGAGGGCACTGGCCCATGGGTCAGGACTCATTGGCCGACATCGAGGGACTTGCCAGATATCTATGAGGTTGTCCCTCCTGGAAACTGACTCTCAGCCTCTCGACACACATCCACCTCCCATGGGGATATTGCGGGGCCGGTGGGCTAGAGTGCAGGCTGTTCACTCAGACTCTCCTGGGGAACAACTTGGACAAATCATTTAGCCTTTCTCAGCCCCGATATCCTCATCTGTAAAATGGGGATGACATTAATGTGTCTACTTCATAGGAGCTTGGCACAGTGCTGGCACAGGGTAAGTTAAGTGCTCTGTCAACATTAACTACTTTTTAAAAAAGATTTTATTGGGGAATTGGGGGGAGGGGAACAGCGTTGGGGAATCGGGGAAGGGGAACAGACAGGTAGACAAATTGCTGTTTTTGTTCTTCAGTCTAGTTGTGGAGGACGTTGCTTCACTGGCCCATGTTGGTATGATCATTGCGCTCTTCCCGGGTGAGGCAATCCATCGCCGGTCATTGGTCGGCAGCTCACAGCGGCTCCTGGTAGCTCACACTGGCTACCAGCCTCTCACACTGACTGCCAGCCACTCACATAGCTCACAGCAGCCCAACTCCAGCTCGAGCTGTTGTTCATCATCTTAGCTGTAGAGGGTGAGCGTCACTGGCCCTCCGTGTGGGATCCGAACCGCAGCCCTGCTGCTCAGAGCTGGTGCTCCAAAGCGCGCTCTTAACCAGCTGAGCCACTCGGCCGGCCCATGTTAACTACTTTTTAATATACAAGTATTTATTTATTCCTACTGCACGCCTGCTCTACAGTGAGTAAGACACAGCCCTGCTGGGGAAGGCAGTTCAGTGAGCAGGTTGTTACCACACAGTGAGGCTCCAGGAGGGACACAGGCCCCTAAGGTCCCCCATGACCAGGGCCTCAGTGTGACTTTCGTGGGCCTCTTCCTCCATAAAAATGTTAAAAATTCTTTTTTGCAGCTGTGTTGATATAAGAACAAACACATTCCAGGCTGGATTATATCCATTTTTTCCCCCTTTTGATTGAAAAAATAATTTAAACATTTTTCTGGGGCCCTAAAAGTGTCATGAGCCCTGGTACTGACCCTGCTGCATGTAAGGGTCTGGCCATGACTCTCCTCACCAGGATTTAGGGAGTCAGGAAAGCTGCTGGAGACAGTGGCCTGAAGGGTGAGAGGAGTAGCCAGGGGACAGAGGGGACAAGAGGAGACTGGGCAGAGGGGACCACAGGGAGAGTGCTCATCTTATGGGGATATTGCCAGATCTACGAGGTCCACTGCATGGGGACAGCCCCTGCCCGCACCCCACCCCTGTCACTGACTGGATCCTTCACCCATGTTCCCTGGGCTAGTCTGAGATACCCAGCACCACCTCAGCCTGCCCCCACCCACACAAACCCTCCATCACTCGCCCAGCTCCCTCCATTCCCACCTGCACCATGGGGACAGTAATTGCCACCCTCCCTGCCCACCAGGTGGCTGTGGAGACAGCAGAGGTGGCCAGAGGGAAGCTCTCCAAAGCCTGGGGAGGAGCTGCACGAGGACCCACAGAGACTGCCTGTCCCCAAAGCAGTGTTATTATTGGTGTGGCCGCATACCTTTCCCACGCAGGGACAAACCTCAGAGGCGCCCTCCTCACTCAGCACCCAGTTATTAGCACTGCAGCCTGCATGGGAAGAAATGTCCCATCATGAGTCACTCAGCGTGATACCCAGAGGGGGTACAGGGCTAGTGGGCCCTTGGTCATCACTAAGCGCATCTCCATCTGGGGACATCTGTTCATTCAGTTCTCCTTCTGTGCCCACCACCCCCACTGCCCCTGTTTTCTGGGGGTCTGTACTTCCTGTCAACCAAAGCTCCAGGTGTGGGGGAATCTGGGGTGGCTGGCTTTGGTGGCACACACGTGGGAAGGGGCAGGGCTGTGAAGGCTAAATGTGGTCGTCTGCTCGGCTCGGTCATACCGGCCGCGGGGTCTTCCTCCACCAGCACCACCAAGGGACCCCGGTCCATATACCTGGGCATCGTATCCAGCATGGCCTGCAGCCACTGGCCCAGGCCTCCCAGAGCGCAGAGACGGCCCTATGCCATCATTCAGGCCATAGGGCCTGGTGGTCAGGAGCTCTGGACTCGACAAGCTTGACTTCTTGAGGCTGAGGAGTGAGAGGAAGGGCAGGATCAGCGAGGGGTGGCCTAGGGCTGCGCCTTTCACCCCACTGGTCCAAGAGAGGACTCCCCTCTAGCAGCTGGGGTGTATGCACCTGTGGGTACACCTGACAACGGCAGTAGGTCTGGGCTGCCACGGGAGTGACATGAGCCTGGGCAAGCCTCAGTGTGTTTATCCGCCCACAGCAGGGGTTGAATGTACTGCCTTTAGGGCGCCCTCCAAAGCCCGTCCCAGGCCCAGCCCTCCCCACTGGCAGTGGCTGCCCTCCCCAAACCTGTCCAGCCCGGAGGACACATCTGACTCCACACCCAGTCCAGTGCCTACCACACGAGGATGGCTCAGTAGGGGTGTGTGTGTGTCTGATGCCTGCTCTACCCATCCCTCCTCTCTCTCCTGCTGGCTGGCTGCCACACAGGCTCTGAGGGTTCTGCAGGTCACCATCTCTTTCTCCTTCCTGTCTAGAGTTCTCTAAACTCTTCTGTTTTCTCCCTGTCCGCCCGCCCCACCCCCACACCACCAATTCTCTTCTTTGTTACCCCATCCTCCTCCTGTGTTTGATTCTCAACAGCTTTGCTCTTGGGGCCAAGGTGGCTATGGTTATTTGTAATTCAAGCAATTTCTCAGTCTTCCTCTTCCGGCCTCTCCCCAGCCCACACCTCCTACCCCACACACAACCCACCCCTAAGCGCCAGCCTCCCTCCCAGGATTGGCTCCTTGGGTTCCGCTTCCCATCCTGCCTGCCTCTCTAGGAACAAACATTTCCTCTTTTCAGCGTGTTACTCCCTCCTTCTCCCTGCCAGACAGTCCCTCTGCCCCCTTGGCGCCTCTCGTGCCATTGTCCTCCCCAGCGAGCCCTAGTGCCAGAACTGGAAGGTTTCTGCAGGTTTCTAGCTGTCCCCTCCCCTCCAGCCTCAACAAAGCCTACAGAAGGATCTTCCTGAAGCACGCTGGACCTTGTCACCTCTCTCCAGCTTATCATCTGTCTGTGGTTCCATCACCCCTATGATGGAGTCCAGCCTGGCTTGAAAGCCCCCATGACATGGCCTCTATCTGGCTTCCCCTGTTCACCTTGCACTCTGTGCAGAATTAATATAGCAGCCCTAAGACAAAGGGCTGCTTGCAACACTGGCCCTTGGCTGGCATCTGGAAACTTGGATTCTAGAAGTTTCCCTCCTTCCCTAATAAGAGTGGCTCGCTCGCCGTGACTAAACTGTTTGTACAGACAATGTGGTTTATGCTGAACACCTGCCCTCCCTCTGGGAGTCTGGATTTTGTACGTGCCAGGCAGAGGGTGCCTATGTGACCAGCCCCCAATAAAACCCTGAGCATTGTCTCTAACGAGCTTCCCTGGTAGGCAACAGTTCACATGTGTTGTCACAACTTGTTGCTGAAGACTTTAAGCGCGTCCTGTGTGACTCCACTGGGGGAAGACACTTGGAGGCCTGTGCCTGGTTTCCTCAGACCTGCCCGGAAAAGGCTTCACCTAGCCGGGGGAAAGCTACCATTTCTGAACTGTGTTGTTCAAAGTCAGAGAAGTAGAACTTGGCAGGAGTCTCCTGGTCCTGGGTCGCCTGATATTAGACAGAAGGGCCCCTGCCCACCCCCTACCCGGCCCTCCGTCCCAGGGCCCTGCTGATACCGGGTGGAGGGCCATCTCAGCATTTTGCCCACAGAGCCAGGGACAGAATCGCACCTGTGAGAGAGCTGTGAGACTGTGGGTGTGGCCTCGTTTCCCTCATCTGTCACAAATGGAATAATGACGTCTGCCTGAAGGACTGTGGTGAGGATGGAATGAGAACATGGCACAGAGCCTTGCCCGTACATGCCAGCTCCTGTCTCTCCAAGCTAGCTTCCTTCCCAGTGAGCCACAGGCAGGCCTCTCTAAAGTGAGATGGTCCAGGAAAACAGGCCTGGGGTCTCTAGAAAACATCGCACCTCTAGTCTGCTCTGCATCCAGCTTTCTGCTCAGCTCCCAGTGGCTGTGTGATTCTGGGCTGGGTACTTAACCACTCTGTGCTTCAGTATCCTCTCCCCGCCTCAGTAGGTGCAACCATAGATGTGTGAATGGCTGTGGAGGAACATTCCTGGGGTTATTTTTTCCCTTTTGGGGGACTGCAGAGCTTGGCAAGTGTCTCTTCCCGGGGTGACTATAGGTGTGGGGTTAGAAGTTCTGCTCTGGACGTGATCCTCCCTGCCGTGGAATGGAGACGTGCCCAGGGTTACCCTTCTTGCTTTCTAGGAGGGCTCCCTGTCTGCAGAGGGACTGCCCCTGCCGGCATTTTCCTCTGGGGTCTGGGTAGCAGCACCTAAGCCCAGATTCTCTGGCCTGTGTTGGCTGTAGGGGTGGGGTGGGACTCAGAGCAACCCTGCTTTAAGCAAACCCTCTAAATAGAAAATCCAAAGGGGCTAAAAGTCAAATTTTAGAGTGCTCCCTCGCTCTATGAAAGGGTCCTTATTTTATGAAAAGCTTCCCAAATTCCATTAATTTGACCCTGTCCCATTGGGTAAAGTGAGAGTCAGTGCCGAAATGACCTCCCAGAGAAGGTGCCCCAGCATGGATGGAGGAGCTAAGGTAGGGGATTTGGGGTCCAGCTGGTAGCCTTGGAATAACCAACCCCCTGGAAAACGGGGTGGCAGAGTGTGGAGGTGGGAGTGGGTCGAGGAGGAGGTGGGCAGTGATTTGCCGAGGGCATCAGCAGGTCCTGGGTGCCTGCCATAGGCTAGGTCCTGGGTGTCTGCCGTGGGCCAGGTCCTGAGCACTTGGAGCTCCGTCTTCATGGCAGCCCTGCGAGGTAGGGACTACTGAGAAGACAAAGTTGTAGGAAGGGACATGGGACTCAGTGGAGGCACAGGAGCCTGGCTGGGGCATTGTTTAAGTGAGGGCAGGGACCTGCTTGCTTGATTAGTTTGCTGCCCCAATATCCACACGGGAAAGAGCACACAGTAGGTGCTCAATAAATGTTTGCTAATGAAGAGCTGAAGGAAGTCAGGTTTGACTGACTCAAAGCCATCACATTTTCCCACTTAGGCCCGATACACCTGAAGAGGTGGCCTGTGGCCTACTGGGCCTGGGAGAAGGGCAAGGTGTAGATAGAGTCCAGCCAGCCCTCCCAGCGCCTTCCATTCAATGTCCTCCGAGTTTCCCCTCCGCAGGCCCTGGCTAAAGCAGTTGCGGGTAAGCCATGTTATGCCCAGATGTGACCACAAGAGGTCGCCCCACACCGCCAGCCACAGCGAGATCAGCCTTCCAGTCTTATATCTTGTCTATAAGACTATATCTTCCAGTCTTCTTATATCTTGGAGAAATAGCAGGATGGAGAGGGAGCAGGGTTGGAGGATTGTACCCTCTGGAGGGTCGGCTGAACGGTGAACCACAAAAAGGGCCCCTTGAGGCACAGAGGAGATAGGCCCAGAGAGGTGGTGGCTGGTCTTGGGACACACAGCCAGCATGTGGCAGAGCCGAGAGGTCCCCTCTCAGGTCCTTACCTCATGGGTTTGAAGAGGTCCTGTCATTGTTGGGGCATGTTATGGTTAGCTTTGGCTGGGCTACCCCAGACTTTTGGACTGCGAGGCAGACATGGGGTCGAGGAGGACAGGGTTGGGGGATGGGAATCGTGGGTGGGGTTACAGAGGTGGACTTGGCTGTGCCCAAGGCCACCATCCTCCTCCTTCAGGGTGGGCCCAGCGGGTCATGCAGGTGGACAGCTCATCTCCATTGATGTGGAAGTGTTGCAGGCGGAGTAGGTGCCCCAGGGGTTTGGCTTGGTGGTTCTGCCAACTTGGCTTGGCCCTTACTGACCCTGGGGCCCCAGACTCAAGGGCCAGGCAGCGGGGCCCTGCTGAGAGGCAGCGAGGCCAGGCTGGGTGAGAAATGGGCTTTATCTGGGGGCGGTTGCAAACCAGCTGGCGGGGGTTAGGCTGGGGAGCAGCGTGATTCTTCTGGTTGCTGTTCAGTGAGCGAGATGGAGGTGGGTGGGGAGGTGGGTTAGGAGGCCCTGCAGCACAGCTCACAGCCCAGCTCCTCCTTGACTAGCAGAGCAGGTGACTGGCCGTCTAGCTGTCTCTGCTCAGCCCTCTGAGCTGGGAGACCTGTTCCCAGCTCTACGGCATCGGATTCTGCCAGAAGCCTCCATGGCTTCCTGCCGCTGGTTGGTGACGTGGGTACGCCCCACCTAGTCCCAGCCTCAGCTCCGCTCACTCCCACCCACTCTTTGGCTGCTATGCCCTGAGCCCTCTTCACCTCTCAGGGGCATACAGAAATCCTTTTCAGGCCCAGCTCAAATATCACTTCCTCTGACACACCCTCCAGGCCAGTCTGGGCATCAAGGCCTCTCCCTGGCAACCCCAGCCTGTGGGGAGCTCAGCGCTCACCACATTAGCTGGATTTGTAGCCAAGGCGCTGGCTGGTGGAGAGCACTGCTGAATGGCAGGGACTGGCCATCTCCAGCGGTTCCAGGGCCCGGCAGCACATGCAGCATTCAGCGAGAGGGAAGGAGGAAAAGAGGGAGTCTGGGACAGAGGGGCCCCAGAGAAGATGGAAAGCAGCCCCCATCCTGGAGTCCTTGAACATCTGAGCTATGCAGGCCTCAAAGAGCCCCGACTCCTTACTGCTCACCCATCTGGGGAGGTGGGAGAGGCTTGGTCTCTAGCCAGGTGTCCAGTTGGTCAGACCTCTGCCATTTGGCACTGTCGCTGTTGGTCCGTGAACTTCCCTTTGGGGTGGCATGGAAGAGCTTGTCCTCCCCCAGCACGGGCATGGGAGTTACTCAGGGGTGGGCAGAGAGCTGGCCAGTTTGTCCTGGCCCACCTGGAGTGCTGCGGCTGCAGCCTCTGTTGGGCACCTCCCCTCTATGGAGTCCTTGCCATCATTGAAGTCCTGCAGCTCCCAAAGCCCCCATGGCTTCCAGCCCAGTGGCTCCATGGGCTGCCACGGTTGTGACAAGGCCACCTAAAGGGCCCAAGAAGAGGAAGAAGCAAAGTGTAGCATCAGGGCCACTGAGATGAGTGGCAGGAGCTGGAGCCACTGTGGACATAGCTGGAGGGCCTGGAGCTGGGTTGGGCAGGCAGCCTCAAAGGGGGTCTCAATGGTTGCGAGGATAGTCAGAGAGAGGCGGCACCTGCTGGAGCCAGCCAGTAGGGGACTGGAGGGAGGGTCATCTCCCAGATGGGTCTTCAGAGATGGAGTCCAGGGAGTGCCCAAGGTCCTGGGGATGCAGTGGAGGCCTGGGTGAGGGAGGGAGCCCTGGCCAAGTGTCGGGGGTTATCAACGCTGATGAGAACGAAGGGGTTGCAGGGGAAGGGACACAGGTGAGGGCAGGGCTGGGCTCCAGGTTACTCAGTAACAGAGTGCTTACCTCACCGCCTTCCTGGCCCTGGACAAACCTCGAAAGATGCTGGTTCATCACAAGGTGGCTCTGCCCCTCCCAGCTGCACTGGGGCTCTGAGCTGGAGGTTGGGACGGAGCAAAGACCACCCAGCCCAAGGACTGGGATACCCACGCCCCGCCACGCATCCTCAAGGTCCTTTCCACACCGGCACTCCCAGCATTCAGTGGATCACTGCACCTAATTCAACACCTTCTCTCATCCTGGTGTAGGCCGTCCCCCAACCCCCAGCCTGCCCTCTATGTGGCTGCTGAGTCCAGCTGCCATGTAGATGCTGTCACCTCCTTCATTACCACCCACTTCCACTGCTTACCTCAGTGGATGAGGTTCACAGAGGTCTGGCCCCTGCCCACCTTTCTGGAACCATCTCTCACAAACCAAATGGCCTTGTTTTCTGAAAACGTGACACTTTGTCTTCAGGGCTTGTGCACACACTCCAAGCTCTGCCTCAGTTCCTTCCTTTCGTGTTGAAGTCCAAGTCCAGTTCAGTTTAAATGTCCCCCCTCTGGTGTCTGTGCCCCTCCTGGGCACTCCTACCTCCACATGATGGCACTTTGTACGTGGAGCTGTCCCCATTAGCTCCCATGTCTGCCTAACCGCAAGCTCAGTGGTGGGAACATGTCAAACCAGCCCCAGCAGAGCCCGGCACAAAGAGCATGTTGAAAGGTTTGGCAAATGAACTAATGGGTGACAAGGGCATTCGCTTAATAAGCATCTATTGAGCACCAGCTGTGTACATACCCTGTGCTAAGCTCTGTGGGGGATGCATAAGGCAAGGCCCCTGGGGTCCTGTAGGTGCCTGACTGTGGAGTGTTATGGGGGGAGGCTCTGCCCCCGCCAGGGCTATCAGAGGCTTCGGAGAAGCCTTTGCAGGGGGCTCCTGCTCGGAACACACATCTCCTCAACATTCACTGGCTCACCTGCAGCTCTGCCTGCACAGCGTCTCCACGAAGCCCCTTTAGAATATGTGTCCCCCCCCAGACTTTGTGCCCCTGAAGGCAGGGACCACAGTGGGTGCCTATATTCCCTGCACAGGGCCTGACACCTTGCTAGAGCTCGCTAAATTTGCTGGGTGACGGCTTGAAAGACCACCAGGACAGTGGGATAGACTGAAGGTGGTTGTGACAGGCCAACCTAGGCTGCAGGGGCCGAGCTGGTGTCTCGCCTGCTAATGACGACACTCTGGCAGAGGCTTTAATGACAGTAGCTGACCTGTGACCCCCAGTTACTGCTCCATACCTTAATCCTCCCAGTGACCTCTGGGTAGGAAGGCAAGGACTTCGCCCCATTTTACGCACAATGAGAATGGGGCGCGGGTGAAGGGACTCACTCAAGGCCATACCGCTGCTAGGTGGTGCAGCTGGTGCTGGAACTCAGGTCTAACTGCAAACCCGATGCTCCTCCTGCCTCGCTGCCCTTTAGCAACACTCTTCCACCCTCAGGAATCCACTTGTGCTGCTTCTGGGTTTTCATCTTCTCTTAGGACCCAGGTCAAAGGGGAGTGACTTTGGGAGTCCCAAACAAAACCTGAGGTCTTCTGTGAAGGGCCTGGAAATTTTGCAAAGGGCATCAGAAATCAAGGGACAAGGTTCGGCCCTTCACCCAGTCACCACTGATGGGCTTTACTTGTGTGCCCTGTTGCTTGAAGCTTCCTGGAGAAGACTTTTCCACTCATCCATCATCTATCCATCCATCATCAATCCATGCATCTATTCACCCATCCCTCCATTCACCCATCCCTCCATACATCCATCATCCCTCCATCCGTCATCCATCCATCCATCCATCCATCCATCCAACCAACCACCCATCCCTAAGGCTGGGGGATGACTCCCCAGACTGGCCCCGACCCAAATCCCTTCAGCTTTAAAGCACGTCCACATCTCCCCTGTGCCCTGCAGTAATCTCGGGAAGGACGCAGGGCAGGAGCCCTATTTTGCAGGTGAGGGAACTGAGAAGGCTCAAGAAGTGGCTTGTCCCAGCGGGCAGGCCGACCCCTGGAGCGGTTTCAGAGCTGGGGCTCTGATGCCACAGGCCTGGCCTATGGTGAATCCTGGCTCTGCCAGCTTAACCTCTCTGGGCCTCACTGCCTCAGCTGAAGAAAGGGGGATATTGATAGTATCTCCTCACAGAGTGGATATAATAATTAAACGAGATAGTCTGGAAAATGCTCCGTGCAGTGCCTGGCACACTTGGGGCACCAAGAGTTTGAGAATATTATTAATTCAGATCTTCAGAACTTTTGCCTCCTAAGCTCTTCCCACCCCCCACCCCCCACCTTTCTAAGGATGGAAGACAGCAGCTGGCAGTGGGAGGTGGTTGCTTTAAATACAAGATGAGAAGAACAAAAGGAAAACAGGACAACTCCCCTCCCCAACTTGGGGGGAGGGACCTGAAGGGCATCATCAGATGTCGCCCGCTGAGCTGCACAGCTCAGTCGCTCCTGCTAGCTGGCGATGGGTCACTGGTTTGGGCTGGGCCCCCCGCAACCCAAGGGGACACACCCCTGCCTGCCTGCAAGCTGTTATCCAGAGGAGGAGGAAGTAGGTTCAGTGGGATCCTGGAGTTTCTCTGCATCACTTCCAAGACACCATTAAATATTCACCAGGTTTCTCCACAGGCCCCAGAGGGCTTCAAAGGCAGCATGCCCACGGTCTTGGTTGCCATGGAGCTGTTACCCAGGCCGCGCCCTTCCCCTGCCCCTTCTCACACTGACTGCCTTGGTGCCCTCGCCCTTGCCCTCCTCTGGTGAGGCCTATGGTTCTGGGGTCTGTGGGGCTCAGACCCACAGTGGGGGGACCATTGTTTCGCTCTGTCTGATCTGGCCGGTCCTCGCTGCTCTCCCAGGCGGAGGGATGCGGCCCTGCAGGTGGGGGCCAGTGACTCAGCCCCCAGATGTGTTGGACAAGGCTGCCCATTTTCCCGCCATGGACTCTGGCTGGGCCCAGCAGAGAGGACTCAGGTGTTAGCGGATGAGCCACCGCTCCTCACACACAGACGACAGCAGAGAGGCCAGGTGGCAGCAGCTGTAGAGCTGTGGTTGCCGCCTCCACTAAGTAAATGCTCGGGGCTGCTGGGTGAAGTGCCTGCCCGAAGCAGCAGCCAGGAGCCAGATGGACTGGGAACAGGCTGGGGGGACCCCAGCTCTCTGCTGGGGGGGGGGCAGCAAACGGAAGGCCTGTGAATGCAGTTGTGCTGGAAGAGCAGGAATGGTGGAGCCCGCAGGCCGGGGTCTGGGTTAGAGTCGCTTCCTAGATGGACCCTGGGCAAGATATTGCATCCTTTGTGCCTCAGTTTCTTCATTTGTAAATGGGGACAGTGATTACCACCTTGGAGGTCTTTTGGAGATACGGGGCATCATGGTCATAAGGGAGGGAGTCCAGTGCCTGCCAAGTGGGGGACCCTCTACAGAGGGATGTTTCTTCCTCCTGAACCCCAACAAACCCTTCACCTTCAGCCCTCTCTTCTGCCCTCTGTGAGCTCCACTCCCAACTCCTCCACCCCCGAACATCTCCCAGCTCCTCACACCCCCACTTTTCTGCGCGTGCTGTTGCTCCCTCAACCAACAGTGCCTTCCCCTGCACCCATCCCGTCCCATCCATTCCGGGAAAATGCCGAGGCCCATTCATTGCCTTCCCCTGGGCCCCAGGCAGTGAGAGTGCTCTCTTTTCTGAACCCCACATTCCCCTGAACCCCACCCTCTCTCTTCTCTGATCAGATTACTTCAATGCATCCTGCTTTTCCATTCCTGGTCTGTCTCCCTCAATAGATGGCGAGCCATTTGCTGCCGAGGACAGTGCATTCGTCATTGTCCTGTCCCTTGCCTTTTCAGCCCCCATCAGTAATGCTTGTTGAACCACAGGCCACGAGCAGTGAGGGCGCCGTGAGGAAGGTCAGGGTGATTACGGCTAGCATGGGCCTCGGGGAGTGGAGGGAGGTGACTGAGATCAAGAAAAGAAATCTGGGGGGCCGGCCGGGTGGCTCCATTGGTTAAGAGCGTGAGCTCTGAGCAACAGGGTCATCGGTTCAATACCCACGTGGGCCAGTGAGCTGTGCCCGAGCTGAGCTGCCACTGAGCTGCCAACAGGCAGCTGGATGGCTCTGCTGGTGAGAGCGTGCTCCCAACAACAAGGATGCTGGTTCAATTCCCACATGGGATGGTTGGCTGAGCTCCCTGCAACTAGATTAAAAACAGAGGCTGGACTTGGAGCTGAGCTGCACCCTCCACAACTAAGATTGAAGGACAACAATTTGACTTGGAGCTGATAGGTCCTGGAAAGACACAATGTTCCCTTCCCCAATTCCCCAATAAAATCTTAAAAAAAAAAAAATCTGGGAAGCACAGTTGCCATGGTCTCCGGTCACTTGACTTGGCCCAACAGTGGGCACACCGTCCTCTGGGACAGCAGGGGGAGGCGAGTGGGCAGGGGGTCCGCTGCAGTGGACAGAAGTGGGACCACTATATTGCGTGTCTGCTACAGCCGGCCCTTTACAAGCCCAATCTCCCTGAATTTCTACCCGGTCCTGAGGGAGCTGGGTGTCAGCTCATCTATAGGTGGGAAGAAAAGCAACATGCCCAAGGGTGAACAGTAAGGACAGTGGAGCACACACCTGCTCCAGACACAGGCCTGAGGCTCCCAGGAACCTCGGGAGGCCGGCGCTTTTTATTCTCATTCTACAGACAAGGCAACCAAGGCACAGGGAGGTCAGGAGGAGCAGAGCTGAGCCTGCACCAGATTCACGGGCCTCAGAGCCCACACTCCCACCGCCACCCCCACCGCCTCGGTTCGGGCTGGGCCAGCATTGCTTTTTGGCACCACATGTGGCAGATCAGAGAACAGACACAAAGCAGGCGGTTAATAAACTGTAGCTATTCCAGGCCTTGGCGCCCCCTCTCCTTTCTTCCTATCTGTGTGTCGCCAGTTTCTCTGGCAGCACCCAGTGTGCTGCAGGGCTTGGGCCAGCACAGGTGCAAGGTCAAGTCGTTGCCCACCTCGCCTCCCCATCTCCCTACCCCAGGTCCCAGAGGGCCAGGACCCACTCCACAGTTAGAGCCCGCGAGCCATCCAACTAGATGGTCAGCTGTGGGGCAGTGACCTCGCCTTCCGTTTCTTGTCTGCTTTACTGCACTCAGCTCAGGACCCACACACAGCAGATGTGGACAGAAGTGGGACCACTGTGTCCCTTATCTGCCAGAGCCGAGCCCTGATCAGATCACGACAGAACCCACGGCATTCCTCTCCCTGCCCAGCCACACTGGCCTTTGTCCGAGCAAGCTTAGCAGCCTGACACGATGTGGCCCAGCAGATCTGTTGACAGATCTCATCACAACTGGACTGGCAGCCTCACAAGGGCGTGACTGGGCCAGGTGCCAGGACTCCCAGGCCTGAGTGTCCTGGGTGGGCGTGAAGAAGGCGGGCTGCGGAGAAGGACAGGTACCCCAGCTCTTGCCATGTCCAGTATTTTCAGCTCTGAGGCTGGGATTCAGAGGCCAGCCCGATCTGAAGGGGCATCACTGTCCTGCAGTGTAGCCCCCTCATCCGTCCCTGCAGTGACTCCCACGTGCCTTGGCCTACAGCGCAATGCCCCTCCCCCCATGGCAAATTCCACTCTCTGAGCTTCAAGGGCTGGCTTTCAGGCCTCCCCCTGCCAGGGCCCCTTACTCCCTAGGTGGGGCTTGGGGCCCCTCCTTCCCCCCCAGGATGCCATCCTTAGCTTTTATGTCAGTTTCCACATCTAGTTAAATAACTGGGTTTAGTGTTCCTCTGCCATCAACTGTGAGCTCCCTGAGGGCAGGGTCTGTGGCTTTTCCATCTTTGCATCCACCTTCCTATGGCCTGGAACTCAATAGCTGTTGAATAAACATCTTTGAACTGAATTAAATTATGTGAGACTGAAAACGTCTTCATAGTAGTCGAATCTGGCCACCAAGGGCATCTCCAGTCAGTGTCCACATGGCCCCATCTGACTGCACTCCGCCCACACCCATGACATAATGGGGAGGGGGCGGCGACAGGGACGAGGAGGCGGTGCCTGGGCACAGGGTTCCCAGCCGACTCTGTCTAGCCAGGGGCCTCTCTGGGCTCCCAAGACCCACCACAGCCTGAGGGTCCTGATCGCATCTTCCCCCAACCTCAAGAGGCTATAGATCGAGGTCAGTTTTTGGCCATTTTAATTGTAAAAACCAAGACATTTATATATAAATAAGACCGCTATGTAAAATAGGATTCACCCTTCTACTAAAACCCTTCTCCCCACACTCAAAAAGAACATAGAAAACCCAGCAGAGATAAGAAGTACAAATTAGCATGCGGTCCCTGATGAGAAGTAACTGGCAGGCCAGGTTTCCCTGCTGAGACAGGCCTCATGGTGAGCGCACTCCTGGCCCAGGCGGCTCACTGGAGGCTCAGTGACACCTCGAGAAACTGCTCCATCGCGGTTCCCACACCCTCAGTCACTGGTCACCAACTGCACGGGTGGAGGCAGTGGGAAAGGGAAGGGCAGGGAGGAGGGGATGGGGGAAGGCTGCTTGGTCCTCAGGCCGAGGCCGGGGGCTATGGAGCTGTTGGTCCAATGAGATGCAGTGGTTGTTCAGCCTGGGGGCAGGTCGGGGGAGGGGCTTCTGGGGAGTCACCACATCTCCAGAGGACAAGGAGAGAAGCTGTCAGTGCCCCCGGAGAGGAGGCTCCTTCTTGGGGCCATGTGCATATGGCCAGTAAAGACAAGGACAGTGGACACGTGCCAGCACTGCTGGGGGTGGAAAGGCAGGGGGCTCCTGGGATGCGAGGGGACACCAGACCCCGAGAGAGGTTCCATCTCGCCACCCTCCTTCCACCCTGTCGCACCTCCCTGCCCTCCTCTGCATCAAGACCGCGCTGCCTGCTGCCCGCTTCACACCCTGGGACTCAGAGTGAGATGGCTGGGAGCTTGGGGGTAGAGATGTCAACAAATTCACACACGGGCCATGGCTCAGGACACTGGTACACAGGACAAAAGAAAGACCCCAGGCTCTCCTTCAAACAACCAGGACCTGCCTGGGGCTGCTCCCCACGCCAGATGAATGGCAGGAAAAGGCCCTGAAGGGGACGGGGCAGGGGTAGAGGGCAGTGTCAGGAGCATTTCCAGACACACACTGCCAGGGTCCCCCCGAAGTACAGGTAGAGGAGGTTCTTCACCTCATGTGTGATCTCAAAGCCAAAGCCTTCGCCGATCACCACGTGCCAGGAGGAGCCGAACTTCTTGTCCATCGTCTCTTTGATCATCTTGGCGGCGCTCTGCAACGAGGAGGACGCTCGTGAGAGCGAGCAGTTGGGGGGAGACAGTGGCGTGAGTCAGCTCCCTCTGTGGGAGGCAGAAGTCTTGGCAAGAGAAAGGCCTGTTGCCCTACTATTGTTCTGCTCATGGAACTGTCAGAAAGGGTTTCCATGCAGGCCACCTCCTGCCAGGGGCTGCTACACAGGGACAGGGGACCAGACATTACCTCACCAGTCAAGAGGACACTGGCGAAGGTGGTAGAGCGTCAGCTCTGGAGACAGAGCCCTGGGTTTGAGTTCTGGCTCTGTCACTTCGGGCCCATTTCCGGTGCCGGCACCACAGTTCACGCAGGACTGAGTCAAGTCCTGTCTCTGAGAGCACCCTGCAGGGTTACTAGCGTCACTGCGAGGCGTTGGGTTTATCTTCAGGGAACAAAAAGGCTTTTCACTAATCGGTTAAGGGGACTCCCAGAAGAGAGGCTGGTCTGCTTCCCTCAGTTGTGGCAACAGCCCCACTCTCTCCTGTGCTCGCCCTGTCAAGGAGCTTCTTTCAGGAAGGGGTCTAGGGTGGGGCAGAGGGCCTAGTCTTTGTGGGACAAGTCCCAACCCTGGGCGCCCGCTGTCCACCAGCAGCATGACCACTGTGCCAGGTGAGCATTCCGTCGGCATCATCTCAGTACACTGCCCAGTGAGGGGGCAGCATCCCCACCCCCAGTTAGACTAGGAAACTGGGGCTCCGAGATGGGAAATGGCTCATTGAAGGTTAAAGAGCTAGGAAGGGGCTGGCCGAGTGGCTCAGTTGGTTAAGAACTCGCTCAAGAGTGTGAGCTCTGAGCAACGGGGTCACCGGTTCGATTCCCGGCCGGAGCTGAGCTGCTGCTGAGCTGCCAACAGGTGGCAGGATGACTCAGCTAAAAAAACAAAACAAAACAAAACAAAAAAAACAGCTAGGAAGGACTGAAGACAGGATCTGAACTTGGGCCTCACTGTCCCAAAGCCCGGTCTCTCGCTGGCCAGGGTCTGCCTCCCCACTGGCTGCCGTGTCACCGACTTCTTTCTCCCTCGCCACCAGATTGATGAATGACATTCCTGTGTAGACGCCAATTGGCCATGTCGCCAGCACCTAGAACAGTGCCTGGCAGAGATGGTGTTTAACGTCTGTTCTGAATGGATGGATGGACACATGAATGAATGCCTGCGCGGGCCTCTGTTCTCCGCTGGGATGGAGCCAAGGGGAAAGATGCCCTATTCAGCAGCCCACTTGAGACCGGGAACAGAGGCAGGGGTGTCACGGAGACCCCTCTGGCTTTTCTCCCTCTAGGGCTAGGCATGGCCATCAGATCAGTGCCCACAGACAGCACCAGCCTCTTCCCTCACTGGCCTTCCCCAGGCTGCCAAAGTTTCCAAGGAAGGCGCTAGCCTGGGCCCAGCGGGACTCTCTGGAGCTGGCTGTGGGGACTGGCCTACTTCACCCATGGGGGCACCAGAGGCACGAGGGGCTGCCTGTAGCGATGGCAATACCTCGTTGTTGTTGGAGAATTTCTCACAGGCTGTGACACATAGCTCCATGGTCTCCACTCGCATCTCCTCTGGCATGTCCGAGTGCTAGAGACAGGGCAGGGGTGACAAACAGAGAGAGGCTTAGCCCGTGACCTGGTCTCTGGGCTGGCCTCTCTGTCCCAAGCTTAAGGCACGGACACTGGCAGCTGCCCTGGCACAGGCCTGGGCAGAACCCAGAGAGGCGACCCATTGCTTTACTTGGGGCGCACAGCTGGGGCAACCAGGGTGTGGACTCAAACCGAGTTAAAACCCTCCTCTGGTTCCCTTTGAGCTCAGGATAGAATCCACGTTCCCTACCAGGTGGCTGACATGGCCCGCCAGGCCTGTGCGGTCTGAACCTCATGTCCTGCCGCCTCCTCAGCACTGCCTTCCAGCCACACTGCCTTCTTTCTGTTCCTCTGTACAGGCCAAGCTCATCCCCACCTCGTGCTTTCTGGGTTTGCTGTTTCCCTGCCTGGAGTGTTCTTCCCAGGCCTTTGTGAGGCTCGCCCCCTAACTTCATTCAGGTGTGTGATCAGAGAAACCTTTCTAGAAGCTAATCTCTGCCCTCTAGTCCTTCACACCTGCTTTATTTCTCCTTATAGACTTAGTACCTAACACTATGTTGTTTAAACCTTTCTTTCACGTGGGCCCGGCCTTTGTCTTGCTCACTGCACCCACAGTGCCTAGAACAGTGCCCAGTATGTAGCAGGTGGCCTAATAAACACTTGTTGAATGAATGAATGAATGAAAGAATGAATCACTGCCAACTCCTAGATCTCTAGATCTCAGCCAGCAAAGTCCTTTTAGCTCCCTCGCACTGTCGCTCTGCCAAGGACGAGCTCCCCACGTGTCTCTCCAAGGCTGCGTGGGCCCTGCCGGTCGCCCTGCCTCCCTCCCCTGGGGCTTACCCTGACCAGAGGGAAGGTCTGCAGTCGTTTATAATCAGCCTCATCTTTCTTCCCTTCTGCTTCTCCCATGATCCTCCCACTGTGACCACTGGAGCAGAGGGCGGGCCTTTCAGGAGGTGCTGGGATGGGCAATTAAGATGTACCCAGAAGACTCAGGAAGCAGGCCCTGCCAGCTTGGTGGGTGCAGAAATTGTCTTTCCCCAAGGGGAGCTGTCGAAAACAGGAAAAACCAGGAGAAAAGAGTTGGCTTTAAAACCACACATCACAAATTAGAACTGTCTCAGTAACAATTTGACACCTCCCCGTCTTAACTCCTCCGCGTCCTTTTCCAAATGGCCAGCAAGTCTGCAGACAGAAGGATGAGTCAACCTGCGATGCTGGGGCCCGGGGAAGAACACGCTGGTCTGATGCCACAAGCCCACACTGCCATTATCAAGGCAAATACTGAGCGCGGGCCAGGCCGGGGGTGCGGCTGTGAGCTAGCAATGAACGAGCACAGCCTCCCTGCATGCCCGCGATGCGCGCACAGCCCTTATTTCTCAGCTGACGTGATTACGAAGTTCAACGTCAGGCCACGATCCACAATCCCTGGCTTACGGGCAAGCACCTCCTTCCGCAGGTCCCTCATCTTGGGAGAGGAATGGGCACAGCGACGCGCTGTGTCCTCCTTGGCACACCAGGCTCCCCAGCTCTTCCTCCCCGCGCCCCCTCAGGCCGCCCTGTCCTGTGTGGCTCGCCCAGGAGTTGGCGGCCTGGGCGTCAGAGCTGGTTCTACTGCTCAGGAAGTGTGGCCTTGGGGCTCAGGCTCCTCATCAGTAGTAACACAGGGGCAGTCACATCCATCTCATGGGGATGCTACGAGAATCAAACGAGACAATGTATGCAGGCAATGACCACAGGGTCAGGCACATGGTCAGCACTCGAAACACTGTCCTTCCTTCTCTCTGGCTCCTGCGGGAATCAAATGAGAAACTGCATGTGGATTGGGCTGGAAAGGTCTAAGCCTAATACATACGTACAGATTTTGTTTTTCTTTCCAAATCTAGTTATCTAATAACAGATGGGGCTTTTCCTAAAGAGATGGGCCTGGATCCTAAATGACTGGGAGCATGGCTGGAAATCCTGGTGTTTATCCTATAATTCAATTTATCCTGTAATTCAAAGGACTTTTTATCTCAGAAGAAGTACTAATATAAATGAATACAAACCACCTCGCTGTTAAACCCTTTTTAACAATCCGTATCAGGTATCAGACAAATACAGACAAATGATGTCATTCTGGCATTTCTCACATTTCCAAATAAAGGTACTTTCACACCACAGCCATGCGTCCCGAAGATGCCCAGCACAGTAACCAACAGGTAGGTAATGACAGGTGACATTTAATAGGTTCCCTGTGTGGGGGCCGCTACTGTTCTGCACGCTTTGTGTGCATTTGCTCAGCTCACTGCGGCAAGAGCTCCGTGAGCTCGGTCCTGTACCAAGAGGCACGAAGCTGGTACGGTGCTGGCCTGAGGTCAGCCACTCAGCTAGCGAGTCGCAGAGCTGGGGTTTGAATCCGGGCATCATTAGGCCTCCTCACAGCACTGACACACAGTAGGCCACCCACAAAACTGACCTCGAGTGCGTGACCCCTAGTGTGGCTCATGTGATTCCCACAGTGGGATACACGTTTGACCTTCCTCTCGGTGTGTACTGTTCTAACGGGAGCCTGGCCCCGGTTTGGCCAAGCGCTGAGCTTTCTGTGTGCTTTTTCTGGGCTGTGCTCTCATTTTATCCCCCTCTCCGATGCCTCAGAAGCCCTCAGCGCCACTGCATTTGGTCCCTCAAACGAGGCTGTGGGCCTGGCACTGACTCCACCATTCCACGACACTGGTATTTTTTGATTTCCCAGCGGACAGATGGCTCCTCTGATCTCACCAATTCTGGGCATCTGTACCATTCAGATATTAGTTTTTGTTTGTCTCTACATATAAGTTGGCACATTACCAACCACAATCTCATTGTACTTCCTGCTCATGTTTCTTATTTCACAACATCCACTTTGTCTTTGCTCATTACTGTTAAGGCCCGTCTCCAATTCCATCCCGCCCTTCCCACTTTGGTACAGGCCACCCTCTCGCTTCCCCCTCCACATTACCAGCATGTGACAGGGAGGTGGTGGCTACACTGATGACCAAAGGATAAGGAAAGCCTCTAAGGTTTACCTCCCGAGATTTCCAAGTGGGAACGACTTAAAATGCTGAAGCAGCTGCTTAGGCATCTTCCTAAACATTTCAGTTTGATTCAATTCATCCTCAGGCTAAAATGTGTTAGCGTGGAGGGGCCCGGAAGGGCATTCGGAGGCAAGTGCGCACATGCCCGCCCTGGGGGAGGTCAGGGTCTGTGACGGCTGCTCTGACTCTGCTTCCGCAAATGGAATCCTGATGAAACAAGACTTGGGAGGTATTACCAAAGCCCACTCTTCAGGAACAGGGCGGAAAAAGCCACTGGGACAGTTTTGGGGTGGAAGGGACAGGACCAGGAGGCGGAGTCTTTAGGCTTGAACGTCATTAACGGAAATGACTTCTTCCCTCTCCCTTGCTTTGCAGCCTTGGGTTTCCTCCTCTATGAAGCAGGATAATCCCATCTTAGCCTCGGAAAGCTGTTGCAAGCACCAAGGCTATGCATGTGAGCATGTTGAAATTTTACAGCTCTCGGCACTGTTTTTATCACACGGCTCTTCCTACTGCCTGCTATTAGCCAGGCCTTCTGTCAACGTGCTTCAACCACGTTTATTAAGGACCACGATGGCAGATAGCTTTTCCTAACCACTACAGGTATTTCGGGGGTTCCAAAAGGGATGAGACTTAACGGATTAAAAAGGAACAGTTATAGATGGTGCTTCCAAATACAGAAAGGTAGGAGAATTTTTTATGATGCTGTATCGCTGGAGTACAGCTATAGTCATTCAGCCGTGATTAAAAACCCCTGCTGAAAGAACGCTACCCAAAATAGCAGAACTAGAGGTTTTAATAACCTTATCAATCTTCCATGCAAATGAGTGTGTACCTGACAGCTCCAGGCCAGAAAGAAGTCACGCCAGGCCTAAAGAGAGTCCTTTAATAATGTAAGTGTGCCCACGGCCAGGGTACTTGAATCCCTGTGGTACCAAAGCCCGCCCCGCCCCAGGGCCCGTCCTAGCACACAAGGCCAGAGGCAGCCTTGCTCTCTCCCGCCCTTGACTCTCCTCACCCAAGGCCCCTCTGCCTGCTTGACACAACCTCACCCATGTCTGACTCGAGGCTGCTCTGAGGTCTCAGGAGGCACAGACAGGGCTCTTTATCTCATTGCCTTGTCAAAGCCAGCGTCCCTTGTCCCACTGTCCCTTTTTTTATGGCACTGACCTCAGTTACCAATTATTATTTGGCATTTGGGAAGACTCCTTAAGAGGGTTAGGGAATGTGAAAGGGTGGTGAAGAATGAATGCATTCTGGGAAATAAGGCCCAAAGTGTCACCAGCCCCCCAGAGGGGGCCCTGGCTACTCAATGCCTGGAACACTCTTGCCCCGTAGGTCACAGCTCCCGACCCTTAACCACCGCCTGGAAGCTGAGAGATGGGAGGACACACTCAGGGCAGGACACGTGGTTGTGAGTGCAGGCTCCACAGGCAGATCTGAATCCACATCTCAGTCTGTCTCAGGTAAGTGTTTACGTCTGTAAGCCTCGGCTTTCTCATCTGGAAACTGGACTGAGTAGACTCTACAGTAAGCGTAAGCTCTTATTACTGGTGCCGTAAGATAGGGAATTCCGACATCCTTCTTCACATACCAGCCAAGTAAATATCTGAACATTCAGCCAAGCAAACCAATATATACCGAGTTCCCAACCTGTGCGAACCACTGTGTTTGTACTGAAGGAGGAAAGGGTCACCAGGAAAGTCTGTGAAACACAGTCTGGGCCGGGGCTGGGCATGGTGGTGTGGTTACACGGTGCTTTCACGTCCGTCAGCTCATTTTATCCCATAACAACCTGTGGGGTCAGCATCCACTCCCAGGTCCCAGACAGAGCACCTGAGGTTCAGAAAGGTTTAGCCCTGGCCCAAGGGTACACGGCCAGCAGTGACGGAGTCAGGATCTGAGCCTGTGTCTATTCTTATGACTCTACCTTTTGTGCTGACAAGACAGAAACACAAATAACTTCAATCCTCAGCAGTCACCAGTCCAGCCACCTGTCCGGGCACGCCTCCACTTCCGGGCTACTCCGACATCCTCCTGCCTTTCCCTGACATTTCCACCCTCTGCCTTCTGGTGAACAAAGCTGGTAAGGTGACAACCTAAGGGACTGGGGGCATCCATCCAAGACGTCAGTGGTGAGGTCAGGAAATAACATTTGGGAGGCCGGGGCTTCACAGATCGCTTTAAAATGGGGGAAGCAAACACAGGGTTAACATTCTAATATTTTGCTAAGAGCATTGAAAAACACATCATCTACTGTAAAAGAAACTTTTAATAGCAAGGAGGCGATGACTGCAGAATGAGGGACGGTCCTTCTCAAGAAAAGACAGTTACCTTTCATACACACACAAAAGGTTCTTTTTAAATCGCCCGTATTTTTTCTCATTTTACTGAGGTCCAGTGACAACGTCTGATGTCCTTTAGACCATGCGGAAGGAGGGACAGAAAGAAGGAGGGACGGAGTAGTAGAGATAGAGAGAGAGGTGGGGAGAGATATCAAGACATTTTCTTGATGTAGAACATGATGTAATAAACAACACTGACTCATCCACCCTCATTTAGATGAAATCCCAAACATTCTGCTCAAAATACAAAGTACAACAAAAAGTCATAACCATCGCTGCTATTAGCTCTACACGAGAACAGCTGCCTACTACAGACAGGGGATCACGCAGTCTTCCTCCTCCTCTTTCCCATTCAAGAGAACAGATTTGAACGGAAGAGACTAAGAATGACATTATCACAGAAGTAAAATGGAGTTCGCCCTGACTTATTTTTTAAAAATCCCCTTCACAATTGCTAATTACTGGGGACAGCACCCATCATGACTTAGTGCGTCGTGCGTGTAGACAATCACCTGTTGCTGAAGGACTTCAGCTGTTATCCTGTAGATGCTACAGAGCACAAAGTCCAGGGTTTGGTACATGGCAGACTTGCAACAAATATCTAAATGGTGATTAAATTCTATTTCATTTGCCCCCCCCCCGGTGAAGGGAGAGGACATATCAAACCCATTCAATAATGTTTACTGAGTACTGACCTTGAGCGAGGCAACAGGACGGCTGTTCCACATACCGGGTCTCATTCATTCCCCCCTGATAACTCTGTCAGACAGGCGCTATTATCCCTACTTTTCTGATGACCACAGAAAAGGAAAGTGACTTTCCTCCTGGCTAATAAGTGGAGGAGCTAGGACTCGATCAGGTGTATATGACTTCAAGCAATATGCTTTTCCAATTACTCCACTATACGCAAGAGACAGCCCCTGCTTTCAAGGAGCTTACAAGGACCAACACACACGCGCAGAAGGAACTCTGATTCATGATAGAAAGCAGTAAGTGCCACAGGACAGATGCAGAGATAAGAGGAAAGAGGAGAATTCTGGAGGGGCCAGGGGTGAAGACAGTAAAAAAAGCTCGGTAGCAGGGGCAGTACTAGAGTCAGGCTAAAAGGTGAGTAGGAACCCCGACAGGTGGACAAGGTGAGGAATACCTTCCGGGAAGAGAGATGAACACAGGGATATCCAAGCAGAAAGCGCAAAGTGTTTTCGTGAAAGTCCAACAGTCCAATATGGCTGGGGGACAAAAGCTGGCAAAGGAGAAGGGAGAAAGAAGGCTGGGGAAAAAAGGCCGGGTTGGATTGGGGAAGTATAGAAGGGCCCTAAAACCCAGGTTAAAGAAGTGTGGGGGTGACGGGCTAGCTCAGTTGGTCAGGGAGTGGTGCTGGTAACGCCAAGGTTACCGGTTCGATCCCTGCATGGGCCACCTTGAGCTTTGCCCTCCCAAAGAGTCAACTATGCCATTGTAGCATGAAAGCAATGTGTAACCAATGACCATGGCTGTTCCCCGCAAAAAGTGTGGATATTTTTAGTGGGGAATGAGAAGCCCTTTGGAGGACTCTTGGGGGTTGGTGACATGGTTGTGTTTTGGGGCAATTATTCTGGTTAATATAACTGAGCTAACAGGAGGAGGGACCTGAGGTAGGGACACCAGTTACAAAGCTACAGCAATGGGCCGGGTAACAGGCATTAAAGACTTGAACCAGGGCGGTGGCTTACAGAGTGGAGAGAATGTGAGATCCTTGTGGAGGCAGAATCAAAGAAACTTGACAACTGCCTGAGTGGGGTGGGCATGGCAGAGTGACAGATGATATCCCAGGAGGATGGTGATGCCACTGAGGGAGACAGGGGAAGTCGGGAGGGTAGATAGATAGGCAGAAAGTAGGCCAGTTTAATTTTAGAACTACTGAGTTTCACTTGCTGGTGAGCTATGCAAATGAGGTGTCTCATCAGGAGTCCGTCATCACCAAATCATGGATCAGCAGGGGAAGGAGGGAAGCCCCGTCACACCCACGTCCCGAAGTATCCCAACCCGGGGACTCCATCAGAGCTGCAGATCTGGATTTGAGGGTCAAGTGGAGAAATGACAGCTCACACTAAGGAAGCTGGTGACACTTCTGAGGGTAAAGTGTGGGGGAGAGAAAGAGACAAAGGAAGGAAAGTAACAAATACTGAATGTACACCGGGCTGGACTCTTTATACTTCGTATTATCCTTAGAATTCCCAAAGGAGACGCTCCGTAGCATCCTGATCTTGTACGCGCACAGACGGGAGCCCCCCGGGGAGATTAGGTTAACTCTCTGGGGTCCTACAATTGGGAATCCCAAATCAGGTTTGTCAACTTCTGTTCACTACACCGGATTCCTCCAATGGGAAGCACATCCTGGGGGAAGCCTACAGTTGGGTCAAAGAATCACATCCTAGAATGTCAGCGTCAAAGAGGCCTTTAGAGATCATTGAATCCAATTTCTCGTTTACAGATGGAGAAACTGACGCCCAAAGAGGGAAATAACCAGATTGGAGTCCCAGCAAGTCGCCTGCTGTCCAAGTCAAGAAGTCTGGGCCTAGGCTCTGGAGACCACCGACCTAGCCGCCGGAAGGGGGGGAATTACTCTGCGAAAGATGGGGGGAAACAAGGTGCTGGTGGGGCGAGGGGTCGAGTCAGGGAGGATGGACAGGGCCTCAGGTGGGGAAGGGGAGAGAAGCGGCCTGTAGAGTCGCAACGGCAAATATGTTACGACAGAGCTCGCAGGTCCCCTAAGTGGGGGGGTGCAGGCTGAGAGGACCTGGGGCTGGGGACCAGCAGGGAGGAGACTGAGGTGGGGCCTCCGCGGTGGGCGAGGCCCCGCCCACCCTGCGATGCTTCCCGGCTCCTCTTCGGGCCGGCCCTCCCCACCCCGCTGCCCGCCGCGCCCCGTGGCCTCACCTGCTCCCGCGGGTGCTGGAGCCGAGGCCGCAGCTAGCTCACCCCCGCCAGGGTTGTCAAGGAGCAAAACAAGAGTGTCTTAGCAACAGCAAGGAAGTCCTGCCCCCTCACCGGACGTTGACAAAAATTTCACTTCTTATTGGTGAAAAAAATTGTCCTTCAATGTTGAAGGGCCCTACAACGTAGAGGTCTGTACGGAAAGGGGCGTGGTTTAGAGGCTAGGGAGGAGGGGCTTCACTTATAGTCGTCTTAAGTGGGCCTGCGGAGCCTGGGACATACAGAAGTTCTCACTTCAGAGAAACAAACTTTAAAGAGCAGTATTGCCTTGAGAGGTTTTTTTTTAGTCATTTGAAATAACAAATGCAATTGGTTGGTGTGGTGAGACTGAGATGCTGGATTTCTTTTGTTGTTTTTTTTAAATTTTTTTTTTTAATTGGGGCGTTGGGGGATGGGAACAGCGCTGGGGAATTGGGGTAAGGGGAACAGACAAGCTGCTGTCCTTTTGTTCTTCAGTCTAGTTGTGGAGGATGTTGCTTCACTGGCCCAAGTTGGCACCATCATTGCGCTCTTCCCAGGCGAGGCACATCAGTCGCCGGCTTCTGGACGGCTGCTCATGGTGGCTGGCTGCTGGCTACACACGGTAGCCCATGGCAGCCCACTGCAGCAGGGGCTGCAGCCTATGCTGTCGCCAGCGACTAACGGAAGCTCAGCTTCAGGTTGAGCTGTTGTTCCGCATCTTAGCTGTGGAGGGCAGTGTCACTGGCCCTCATATGTGGGATCCAAACCGGGGCCCTCTGGCGTCCCAAGCCAGCACTTAACCAGCGCGCCACTCAGCCGGCCCTGAGATGCTGTTTTATTAGGATCTCAAAAGCCTAATAATAACTAGCATTTATGTAGGGCTTTCACAATGATGTCTCACCTGATTCTGACCACCATTCTTTTAGGTAATAGTATTCTTAACTAAGGTTCAAAGAGGCTAATTCACTTTAAAAATCAGGGTAAAGCTCCTTGAGATTGAATCCAGTTGCTCTCTCCACTGGAGGTCCTGCTCCATAGGAGATATTGTACTGTCTAACTTCAAAACAAGGTTGTCCGGAGCCTGCCTTTTCTTCCACTTAGGAGGGAAAACTAATCTGAAGGTATTAATACAACTAGGGAAAGGAGAAGAACCTGCAAATGTAATTATTTTTTGGTGGATCGAAGGATCAGTGGGTACTCCGTAATTTAAACATTTGTTTTCTCATGATGGGTACTCAGGTGAAACCCCACATCACGTTCACTGGCAACTACTGGGAACTCAGCCAGGTGCTGGTGATTCAGAGAGGAGTCAGATGAGCACCTCGGTCCCAGAGAAAGCCCAATCCAGTGTGGGGACATCCGTATGAACAAATAATCCATCCTACCTTTGCTCTGGTAAAGGTGTGGGCAACGTGCTGGTTCTCTCCAAAGAGGGAGTAACTAACTCTCAGAGGAGGTGGTGCTTGAGCTGGCCAAGTCTAACAGGACCAGTAGACTGGTGAGGGTGGAGGCACAGTTCACTGGGGAAGTGCTGGTGGCTCCGTGAGGCCAGGGTGGGCGGTGAATTATGGTGTAAGTGGGAGGTTATGGTGACAAGGGTGGAGGTAAAGATTCAGAGGCAAGTAGGGACCCCAAGAGTCAGAAGGGTTTTAAACGCCAGGTTCAGGGACTTGAGGTTAGGTGAGAGTGGGGGAGGTAACTGCTTGAGGGTTTCACGTCTGGCAATGACATGGTCAGATTTGGGTTATGGAAAGATGACTCAGGTGGTGAAGATGGTGACTGGACTTAGAGTGGGTAGACAGAAGGCAGATACAGTGGGCTTAGTTTTGAGACTTGGCAGCTTGAGGTGTGCTAGGCCATTGCCAATTGCCAACTTGCCTCCCTGGTGCATTCTTTTTTTTTTTTTTTTAAAGATTTTTATTGGGTAATTGCGGGAATGGGAATAGTGCTGGGGAATTGGGGGAAGGGGAACAGACAAGTCGCTGTCGTTTTGTTCTTCAATCTAGTTGTGGAGGACGTTGCTTCACTGGCCCAAGTTGTCACCATCATTGCGCTCTTCCCTGGCGAGGCAGATCAGTCGCTGGCTTCTGGACGGCCGCTCACTGCGGCTGCTGGCCGCTCACGCTGGCTGCTGGCTACACACGGTAGCTGCTGGCTACACACGGTAGCCCATGGCAACCCACTGCCACAGGGACTGCAGCCCACGCCGTCGCCGGCGACTCACGGCAGCCCAGCTCCAGGTCGAGCTGCTGGTCAGCATCTTAGCTGTAGAGGGCAGTGTCACTGGCCCTCATATGTGGGATCCGAACCGGGGCCCTCTGGCATCCCAAGCGAGTTCTTAACCATCACGCCACTCGGCCGGCCCCCTGGTGCATTCTGAGGGTCGGGGGAATGTCTGACTCAACTTCCACATTTCCCGAAATCTCTTTGCCAACTTTCTCCAGGAGATGGGAGGTGGCCTTTGTGGGGGATGAAGCTCTTGCCTCCGCCTCGCATCCAAATTTCTCTAAAAGGGGTCCACATTTGCTGTCTTCTCTTTCTCACCTCCCATTCACTCTTCAGCCCACTGCAATCTGGTTTCCACTCCCACAATACCACCAAAATTCGCTCTTCCATGGTTACCAGTGACCTCCCGAAGAACGAAATCCAATAGACCCGTTTAGTCTTTATTTTCCTGGGCCCATCCTCTCTGCTGGCATAAGCCGGCCGACCACATCCATCTTCATGAAATTCTCTACCCCAGAGGTAGTGCCTGCAGAACTCTTTACCATGCAGATTCCAGGTTCCCAAGGCATCAGAATGGTAAACAGCAGAAACCTGTAGTTTTCACAAGCACCCGGTGCACACTCACAGTTGAGAATCACTGCTCTATCTTTTTTTTTTTTTTTTTTTTGGATTTTATTGGGGAATCGGGGAAGGGGAACAGACAAGTTGCTGTCCTTTTTGTTCTTCAGTCTAGTTGTGGAGGGCATCGCTTCACTGGCCCATGTTGGTGTTATCATTGAATTCTTCCCCAGAGAGGCAGTCGCTCGCTGGCCATTGGACTGCCGCTCCCGGCGGCTCCCGGCAGCTCATGAAAGTGCACGCCAGCTGCAGGCCAGCCCCACTGCAGCCTACGCCGTCGCCAGCAACCCATGGCAGCCCAGCTCCAGATCGAGCTGTTGTTCACTATCTTAGCTGTAGAGAGCGCAGCATCACTGGCCCTCATGTGGGTTCCGATCTGGGGCCCTGCTGCTCAGAGCTGGTGTTCTGAGCCAACTCTTACCCAACGTGCCACTCGGCCGGCCCATCACTGCTCTATCTTAACAGCCGAGGGCCCCTCACGCTCCTGGATCTCCTTGAACCTCTCTTCCTTTTGGCTTTCTTGGGCTCTTCTTCCTTTGCTCTCTGTGCCCATGTTGGCCCTCTTTTCTTCTCACCAATGGTCTCAAGTTTCTTCTCACCCTAGGTCACCTTCGCATCAGCAAGAGTTTCCCTTGCTCACACTTCCCCACAAGCCTTTCAAACTCAATGTGTCCCAAAATGAATTGATCATCTTCCTCCAGACTTCTCTCCCTGCATCCCACCTCAGTAAATGGCACCACCACCTACCCAGCTGCCTCCCTCAGGAACCAGGGACTCTCTCATCCTTCACACTTTCCCCACCATCTCCTACCTCCTGTCAATCACCAGCCTGCCGATTCCGACTCCTCACTTTGTCCTGATTACAGCTCCTTCTGACCACGTTCATGGCACTCCCCATGTGCACAGCACCATGACCCCATCTGTATTATTGCAACAACTTTCTAACGGGACTCCCTGATTACAGCCTTGCCCGTCTTCCAAACCACAGTCATTGTGATCCTGCTAAAACCCGAATTTCACCACTGCATCCTTCTCTTTAACAAATCCTTCCCTCCCTCCACGGCTCCCCATTACCTACCAGGTGATATGCGATGCTGTCACCTGGCATTCAAGGCCCCCATGGTGTGGCCTGTGGGTGGCTTTGTCTCCTTGCTGCTTCTTCCCCTGTGCTTTATGCCATCTCTCATGGTCCTCCACACACTCCATGCTGTTTCTCACCTCCCTGCCTTTGCTCACACATCCTCTTTACCCACATCCTCCGTCTTCCCTCCCCTCCTTTGGGTATGTGAGCTCATATGCGCTTTTGGTCAAAGCCTGTACACATTGGGATTCCTTGCAACTAGAAGAGTCCTTTGTGCTCATCTCACCTGGGGTATGTTCCTGCTACTGCCCTTCTCCACTGTTTTGTACTTGAGTTTAATTTACCACTCCCCCTGTGAGCTCCTTGAGGGCAAGGACCTTGTCCTATTCATCTCTACGTCCCTGGGTTCCACACAGGATCTAGCAGAGAATAGGTGCTTAGTAAATGTTTCATGAATGAATGTATGAGTGAATGCAGGACGGGAATAGGGTCCTACCCTCCCACCCTACTTCTCAGACTCGGCTCTTGCCAGTCCCCAAGACTCAGCCTACAGTGGCTCAAAACAACATAGATTTATTCTCTCACAGTTCTGGAGTCCGAAGTCTGAAATGGGCCTCAGTAAGCTAAAATCCAGGTGTCCCCAGGGCGGCGTTCCTTCCTTTGGCTCTCCGTAGGGGAAGCTATTTCCTTCCCTTTTCCAACATCTAGACCAGTGGTTCTCAACCTGTGGGTCGCGACCCCGTTGGGGGTTGAACGACCCTTTCACAGGGGTCGCCTAAGACCATCGGAAAACAAAAAGATATTTACATTACAATTCATAACAGTAGCAAAATGACAGTTATAGAGTAGCAACGAAAATAATTTTATGGTGGGGGGTCACTACAACATGAGGAACTGTATTAAGGGGTCGCGGCATTAGGAAGGTTGAGAACCACTGATCTAGACTCTTCCACCGCCCTCTTTCACATCTGACACTTGTGATTATATTGGTTCATCCAGATAATCCAGGTTAATCTTATCTCAGGGTCATCTGATTAGCAACCTTAATTCCATCTGTAGCCTTATTTCCCTTTGCCACGTGACATAACACATTTGCAGGTTCTGGGGGCCAGGATGTAGGCATCTTTGGGGGCCCATTATTCTACCTACCATAGTCAGTTTGGGTGAAATTTTCATGTGTAGTTGAAAAGTGTCTATTCTGTAGTTGCTCTGTTAGATCAAGTTTATGAATCATTTTGTTCTACTTTTCTATATTCATACTGAAGTTTTAATCTGCTATCCTTATAAGTTATTGAGAGAGATGTGTTAAGATACCCCAATACAATTGTGGATTTGCCCGTTTTTCCTTTTGGTTCTGTCAGTTTTTACTTTATATATCATGAAGCTGTGTTAATGCAGGCACACAAATTTATAATTGTTATATCTTCCTAAGAGATTGACTCCTTATCATCATGAAATGCCCCTTTTCTCTCTAACAGTGCTTATTTTAAAGTCTACTTTGAACTAAGAATAGCTACACCAACTTTCTTTGAATTAGTGTTTGTGTAGTATATATTTTTCTATCCATTTTAATTTCACCTTTCTATATAATTATTTTAAAATTCAGTTGACAATATTAATGTTTTAACTGGAACATTTATCTTTTTTATATTGAATGTAATTACCCATTTACAGTCAAGCTTTCAAGGAGGGAAGAATGGTTAACTATATGTCAAATGCAGCTGAGAGCTCACCTCTGAGGAGGACCGAGGTCCGGCCGTGCGGTTTTGTGACATGGAGGTCATTGCTGGCCTTGACAACAGTGATCTCGGTGGAGTGGTGGGGACAGCAGAGGAGTGGGCACTGGCCAAGGAGTGAATAAAAGAAAGTGGCAACAAACACTACAGACCCAATGTGCAGTGAAGGGGTAACTCAGGTGCTCAAAGCCTGTACATGCTGAAGAAGGACTGGGCCTTGGCCAGCGCCTGGCAGATAAGCTCTGAGCCTTTGGAATATCCTTCCTGATAAGCATGTCTTTGTGTGTCTTGCACCATATTACAGAGTTTATGCTAAAGAAACGACATATGGGGGTTGGCCGGTGGTTAAGAGTGCAGGCTGATAACGCCAAGGTAGTCGGTTTGATTCCCACATGGGCCACTGAGCTGTGCCCTCCACAACTAGGTTGAAGACAACTACTTGACTTGGAGCTGATAGGTCCTGGAAAAACACACTGTTCCCCAATAAAATTTCTTGAAAAGAAATGACATATGGAAAATGCCTGTTTTTGTGTGCCTGGGACCCTGGGTCATGCTGTATCAGTTAGGCCTCTGATGGAGATTGGGAAGTTAAGGTCACTCGTGTGGGTGGCTCCATGCCTATGTGACTGACCCCCAGTACAAACCCTGGACACCAAGGCTCAGGTGAGCTTTCCTGGTTGACAATTTCCTGTACCTGTGCCACACATCATTGGTGGGAGAATAAAACATTGTCCATACAACTGCACTGGGAGAAACAGCTAGAAGCTTGCTCCTGGCCTCTCCCGGACTCTGCCCTGTGTGCCTTTTCCTTCGCTTTTTTAAAATCTGTATCTTTTCTATATAACAAACCATAACTGGGAGTATAACAGCTTTTCTGAGTTCTGTGAGTCCTTCTAGTGAAAAAGAGCAAAGAAGGGGGTGATAGCTGGAGGAGGATATTGGCTCGGGGTGGGGGATTTTGAGGAGACACCAGGGTAAATTCGCATGCCCATTGGCATGACGAAGGTGACAAGGAGAAGCTGGAAATTCAGGAGAGATGACCTTGAGAAGGCGAGGGGGATGGGGCCTCTAATAAGAGCAGGGGCAGGATGGGGCCCAGTACACAAGTGCCCCTGACAGGAGCAGGCACAGTTCGCTCCGAGTGGCAGGAGGGAAGCCAGAGAGTGTGGCGACAGTGCAGGTTTGTAGACAGACCTGGTGGCAAGGGGACGATTGCTTCCTTTCCTCAATGGATTATGAGGTACGGTTACCCTTGAGTGTGCAGGGATGGGGGTAGGGGGCTGTAGGAGGCTTGAAGAGAAAGAGGGTCTGATTTGTAGCCATTTTGGAGAGCAAGCCCTCACACAAGGAGAGTGGGCTGAGTGCAGGGCAGGGAGAAACACCCCTCAGAGATCTCTGGCCTTGAATTTAAAATGAAGTCAACACACATCAGAGCCTGTGCTTTTCCACGTTAGCGTTCAGCTGTGCAGGTGCTGGCAGGAAGCAGGTGACGGCGGGAGTTAACCAGGGTTGAACATTGCCAGCTGAGGGGGACAGAGGGAGAGAGGGTGTTTGTAAGTAAATCAGTGCAAGAGAGGATAAACAAGGTGTAGCTGCCTGCAGCTTAACTTTGCTCAGTGGTAAGTCATTAAAAACAATATTTTAAAACAAACCTGGATTCATTCTGGAGTAGAATGCAGAAAGCACGTGAAATTTTCAGGTCACTCAGTAGACTTCAATATGGTTTTCCTGTTTGAAGTGCCGCTTCCAGAAATACCTCTGGTCCTCATGGGGTGAATTCACTCTTGCTGGAAGTTGGGCAGTTTTGGGAAAGTCTGGGAAGGCTTGTCTTGCTGGAGTGACCCCTTGACCCCTGACTGGCCCCCTGGCATTTCACAAAGGCCATCTGAGGACAAGAGCCAACTAAGAGCAGTGACACTTTTGATGGAGCAGGAGGGTGGAAGCTGTGCCCCTGAGATGGTGTGGACAGGGAGGGCTGGGGACTAGATTAAGGCCTCCCAGGGACAGGTGGGCACTGGAGGGGTGGGGGGGGACCGCCAGAGAGTCCAGTCTAGAAGCCAAGCAAGTCAGAGGTGTCCGGTAGACCATGGGGCGGGGACAGGTTGAACTACAACAAGAACCCTTTCTCTCCTCTGCCCAGTCTCCCCAGGACTCCAAGGGAGGCACCACTCTGGGGGTCCAGGCAAGTGACTCAGGTGGATTGGATCTCTGGGAACAATCCAGGGACCTGGTTACCAGAACTGGGGCATGAGGTAGGGATGGGGTGTTAGGAATGAGGTCAAAGCCCAGTTACCAGAACTGGGACACTTTCCACGTGGGATTTGTGTTCTTTATATCCTTCCTGCAGGAATCCTGGGAAACAGGCTGCATGAGCACCCAGGGCTGACACAACCTGTCAGGCTGGGGGGACAGGTGGGGTCGGCTGAGGCTTTGGGGCACCAAGGTGGCACTTCCCCTGTCTTGGCCTACTGCCTTGCCCTAATAGCAGCCTCCTTCTTGCCTGGCGCCCCCCCAGTGTAGGCCCAGCCTTGCAAGAAGAGCCTCAGAGTAAACATCATGTTTATTGTGAACATTCAACTTTACAAAAACAAAAAAGTAACAAAATCCATGACATATCATACACACCCACACCCACATACACACCCACATACACATACATTGTATCTCATGTCACAGTATGTACAAAATCAGGCGAGGAGAAGAGGGGGGTGGGTTGCCAGTAGGGTGTACTCATTTCAGTGTCCAACAGCTAGACATGCTTGCTCGCTGTTCAGCCTGGGTCCACGTGAGGCCCGTCTCCACTCAGCAGGGTCAGGGGTCAAGGGTCATGGGGGATGTGGGGTTTGGGGTGGCAGGCAGCTGAGATAAAGGGGGCGGAGAAAATGATCCCGTCTCTGGGAGGAGGGAGAGAGGGCCACTGCGCAGCAGAGAGCACTGAACAGTCAGCAGGCTGGGTTCAGGTCTCCTGGTGTCCCTTGGGGCCAACCACGTTCCATGGGCCCTCGTGTCATCTATAAAACGAGGGCTTTGACCCCCTCTAAGCGCCCTTCTGTAGAAATCTGTGGTCCGAGGTCATATACAATTGTGGCAAGGTGATCTGTCCCCTTGGGAGGTTGACTAGGGACACAACATGCCACAAAGGTGGGAAAATCTGGCAGATAAGAGCTGCAAAGCACCTGGGGCGGGGCTTGGCCCGAAGCAGGAGTCTGACATGTTTCCACCCCTCCCTGGCCTGGAGCTCTTGGGAGACAGTCCACCTTCCCTTTCCGCTTTCCTGGAAGCTCTAGCCAGTAGAGAAGGGCTGAAGTGGTGGGCACACTGCAGAGGGACGCATTTCCTGAAGGGACTGAGATCCCTCCCACAGCCTCACCCAAAGGGACCCTTGCCCTGGGGCTGGCCCATCCCATGCCTCTGTTCCTCCACCTCAAACTCTGTGGGGTGGTGAATGGGGTTAGGCACATCCGTTCAGGCCAAAACACACCAGGAGCAATGATGCCCAAATGCCACTCCACAGAGTGGGGGTGACTGTCCCCTTGGGCTGAGGGGTGGGCCCTCAATGTAACCTGCCTTGGTTTGAACTCTGGGCTCCATCACTTGCTGGCTGATTGATACTGGGCAGGTTACTTAACCTCTCTGTGCCCCGGTTTCCTTCTGTATCCAATAGGGCTAAGAATAGTCCTAGTTTATAACTAACTGTGTTGTGAGGATAAACGACATGATGCCCATGGAGCGCTGAGCACAGTGCCTGACACTTATAAAGGATGTAAAATAAACATGGGCTCCAGCATTGCTATTAGATAGGAGCGGCTCAGGGACGCACCCCAGCACCATCTCTAGACCTTCTTCCCCTGTCTTCTCGGCTGTGCCCTGGAGCAGCTGAAGATCAAAGCTGGAGTCCAAACAGCAGGCACCTGGCAAATGGATGAAGGAGTGATGGGGACTTTGGGGTTTGCATTTTCCTGGAATGGAAATGGGGGTCCAGGCCACTCATCAATGGTCCAGACTCAGAGCCTACACTCCAACATCTCCAACTTGTTCCTGTTCTCTTTGGAGGGCTAAGATCATTCAGCACAAACGTCAGAAGTCTCATCATCACCATAACAAAGCATAAAGGACTCCGGACAATGCCTGGATGAGCTCAAGTGAATGAACAAGTCCTGTAATGCCCCCTCCCCCCATTTTCCCCAAGGCCTCCACAAAAGCTGCTTCCTTAAAAAACAAAAATAGAAACCTAATAAAGCCCAGTGTCCAGTGTCCCTGAAATCTAAGTTCCAAATTCTGCCATCACCCCAGCAACAGTGTATGAGATGCTTGACCCAGCACTTGGGTTGATGTCATTGGCTGTTACCAGGGCAACCTAGATCTCAACAGGTTCTGGCTGAAGCACGCCATTGCTCCTTCTTATAGGTTCTTCTAGGGGGACTTGGGCCGGAGGTGCTCTTGAAATGGAAATGGATGTGGGGGCTGGAGGCAGCATCTCAGAGAAACCTCCGTAGCACGGGCCCACAGCCTGCAGCTCTTGTACTAGGCCTCAGACTAAGCGACCATGGGGGGCAGAGGCAGGGAACAAAAAGGAGGACAAAAAGCACCAGAGCCCACTCGAGTCCGGTAGCCTGCAGCTGCCCAGACACCTGTGTTCTCAGCTTTCCATTCCTGCCAGAGTGCCTGGGGGTCACACCTCCCAGGAGAGAGGGGATGCTAAGACGTGTGTTTCATAAAGGAGGATATTCCAGTGGTCATGTTGAAAAGCATTCTGACCTCTCAAATGTCCATCCTCTAGGTGTAGGCTGGGCTCAGAGACCCTCATAGGCGGTACGGTATGGGGAGGAGAACACTGAGGAGGGAGTCCGAGTCCTGGGTGCTTTCCATTCCTGGCTCTGCCCCATTGTGCGGTGTGATCCTGGGCGTCATTTGCCCTCTCTGAGTTCTTCCCTATCTGTACAAGTAAGGAGTCAGACTGGGTGGCTTTCTCAGCTCTGACATTCTTCCACTCTCTTGGGGGAGCTGGTGAAGACTTAAGCGTGGGGACCAGGGAGCCACCAGCCTTTGAGACACGCTCAGACAGGCGAGAGTACCAGGCTGGGGGGATCCAGAAAAGCTGATTTTATAATCTGTGCATGAGGTCAGTCTGCTTTGCCTCTTGCCCTTGCCTGACTCTGTAGCCACTGCTGATTGTGACCCGTGCCTAGCCAGATCCCACCTGCGGCCCAGTCCTAGGACCTATCCCTGCTCTGCCCCTCAGTCCCGAGGGAAGTCCTCAGCCTTGCCCATCTTATCCACCTGGAATCACAGACCATCTCACCTTTGGTCTGAAGAGCTCAGGAATAACCAAAGCAAAGGCCTCAGTTCACAAATGAGGAAGGCCGGCCCAGAGAGGGCAGGGACTTATAGAAGGCCCGGGCTGGCTAGGAGCCAGAGGCCCCTCCTCCGTACTCAGTGCTCTGCACACACTCCATGCTTCTCCCTGCTCACTCAGCTCCCTTCCTTCCCCAGAGGCTGCAGAGCCATGCAGAGGGTATAGGTGACGTGGCTCTGCCAGAGCCTGGGTCCTCTGGGGCACAGTGCCTCTGCCTCATGCTGCTCCCAGCTCAGCGGCCCAGGCCTTGTCCTGGCCACAGAGGTGACCATGCCAGCAGTGGGCACAGCGGTGGGTGGGCACAAGGGGTGATTATGGCCCTTTGGCCTCCTGGGGTCTTGGTCCCTAACTCTCCAGGCCAGAGCTGGGGGGGGGGGCGGGGAGGAAGGGAATGTCCTGGAAATTGAGGTGGGGCTGGGATAGGCATGGAACCAACACTCAACCCGCTGCACACAAAGAAACGAGGAAAGAGGGGGAAGACAGAGGGTGTGGGTGTGGGTGTGGGTGGGGTGGGGATGTGGGGGAGAGGCTCCATCAAGAGCCCACTGCCCTTGACTGTCAGCTGGTGGACAGATGGAGGAGGGGTGAGTCTGAGTCTCCTATGTCTCTTCTCAGCTGGGGAAACAGCTACACAGACTGTTGTGGCCCCGAAGGGGGAGGGGCCAGGCCTATTGCATGGGGGTCGGGGTGGACAGATGGCCCGCCCCTGCCACTGAGATAGGGGCCCTTCCCCCATACACTACCCCATGGGAGATGCTGTTGAGATCCGTGGAATCAGGTGTGGTTGATGGAACAGGGTGTGGTGGGGGTAAGAGATGGTGCTGTTACAACACCAGGAGGGTGGGCAGAGCCATGGGCACTGCTACCCACCCCCGTAAGGCCCTGGACTCACCCCAGGCATGACCTGTTGACTTGAGCTGCTTGTCCCCATCCAAGTGGGATCAGGGGACAGGCATCGCAGGGCAGGGCATTCAGGAGGTATGGGTGTAGGTGGGGAAATGAGAGGCATGGCCAGGAGTGAGGCGGGGGGGCGAGGGGGGCAGTGTGGGTAGGCTGAGGAGGGAACGTGCCCCCCCTCCTGTAAGGTCCCCAAATGGGCAGGCAAGGGGGGGCCTGGATGAGGTAGCCCCTCATGCCTTAGCCCTCCCCTTGCAGACATCGAAGGTGGTCTTTGTTGCACCCCCGAAGGCCTCCACCAGCTTGTCTTCCCAGGGGAGGACGTTGCCCAGCAGTGGCCCAGTACAGTTGGCAATGCCCAGGACCTGGGCAGGTGTCAGGGCGTGGTCCCACAGGTTAAACTGGGCAATGTCACCCACGAAGGCTTGGGTAGCATCAAACCGGCCGCCCAAGGTATCCTGGAGCAAGACAGCAGACAGCAAGGAGAGAGACATGGAGTAAGGGAGCAGAAAAGATAGGCAGTCAGACTCAGAGAGGCAGGCCCCGGGCCCAGCTGAAGCCCTGCCCCCATGGTTCCAGCCCCGCCCCTCAGGTTCTAGCCCCGTGGGCAGTTCTCTGGTCTCTCTAGGTCTCAGTCTGCCTGACCATCTGCTGAAGGGCTGGGTCAGACTGAGTGATCACTGCTGTGCTTCCAGGGTCCCTCCACCTAGCCCCTCCTCCTCAGGGGCCCTGGGTGGGTGGGACATCTACTTGGGCCTCAAGCTCCAACATCGCTCTGAGCCTTACCTGCTCTTGGCCCAGGATAAGGATCCCATGAGGCTTGATGGGGTGCCAGGCAGCCAGGTTCTCACCGGAGCCCCGCAGCTCCCCGTCCTGGTAGGCAGACCACAGGCCATCCCTTGTGGTCCAGGCAATGCAGATGTGGTGCCAGCCATTGTCCTTCAGGCTCAGGGGCAGCTGGGCCACCTGGAAACAGGTCCCCCAACCCCAGGTCAGAGGTCCCAAGACTCAAGGGTGGAGCAGAGGGGTGGGGGACCAGGACACCCATGTCCTTCCTTCCAGGGACTGACCCACGGCTTGACCCTCCCCTTCCCCCCAGCTCAGTGTCTTTCCCACCCCTCTTTCCGCTTTCCCCATGACCTAACCAGGCAGCTTCACTCGGATCACGGGGACTAGTTAGTGCTGGTTTTCAGTTGTTTCCAGGTAGTTTATTCACTCTCTCACAGGCCTGTAAGGTCACGGGGGGCGGGAGCCGCATCTCCAGTCCTACCTTCCCCTGAATGCCTCCTCACACAGTGCCTGGCACACAGCTGGGCACCAGAAGTACTGGTGGTGGCGGAACAGGCCTTGGCCTCAGAGGCGGGGCACTGGCATCCAGCCGTGGCTCTTCCCCTGTGGGACCCTGGGGAAGCTGCCCTTTCCTCCCTGGCCTCGGTTTCCTCGTGTATAAAGGGAGGAGGTCAGGAAGGAATGGTATATTAATACGCAGCCACCTCTGCCTGCCCCGCCCAAGGCAGACATGGCCAATCAATCACGAGCCTAGACTCGGCCTCAGAATCCTTCTCATCACGGTGCTCTCGGAGGCCACTGCTGATTAATTAGCACTGGCCTGTGAAATGAAAGGTGCTTGCTGCCTGAGGATCTGGGGCTCCCGAAGGGCTCTCTCATGTCCTGTGTTCTCTGAGATCACAATTTAATGCAACATTCTCTGAGGCCTACTTGGTGCCAGGCCTTGATCTGGACGCTGGGGATATGAATCTGGTCCTAGCTGTAAATGAGCTGAGTCTGCACAGGTGGGAAGGACTTCAGGGACAATATTACAAGACAAAACAGCACAGGGGCCATTGGGGAGGTTCAGAGGTGGTAATGGCCCAGAGGAAGAGGGGGATGTGGGAAGGGAAGACATGGAGTCTAAACACTAAAACTGGAAGGACAATGGACTCTGACCATTCCACTGCAAGGAAACCAAGTGGAGGATACAGCAGGGGCAAAGGCTTAGAGGTTGGAATAACAGGGGAACTGTGAGTAGCCTGTGAGGTTGGCGCTCAAGAGGACGCCAGAGGTTCCCGGAATTGGGCTGCTGTGTGCCCTGTCCAGCGTGCTGAATTTCTTCTACTAGGTACTGAGTGCTGAACTTGGGCAGAACCAAGGATGGCAGCCAGGGGGTGTATGAAGGGAACCAGCAAGCAGGATCTAGATGTAACCCGGCTTCCTAGGTCTTCTTAGGAACTGTTGGGCCACAAGAGAAATTCCCTGATCCCTGGGTCCATCTCCTTCCTCCTCCTCCAGGACACCCACAAAAGGCCCCTCCTGCTGAGCAGGGTTCTGGTGGGTCTTGGGAGGAGCCCCTCCTTAGGTAGGTCCTTGAACCTCTCTCTTCACCCAGGAGAATGAGCAGGGCCCCAGGGCAGACACTTCCAGCCCTGCTCTTAGAGCTGGGTCACTGGGGAAGTCACGGAATCTGTGAGCCTCACATGCCTCCCCTGTAAATGGGAACACCACACTCACAGCCCCTCCTGGACACGAGCCCCTCTCTAGCCAGCCCCAGGTCTTTTGTGTGCCTTTGTGTTCCCAGAACCCAGCCTGGCACACAGGAGGCATGGCATGCGTACTGAATACACTGAACGGGAGAACTGAAAGGCCCACATGTGTGGGGCGCAGCGCAGTGCGGTGCTCCTGCCCCCATCCCTCCGGCTCTGCCCACCCCCACTGACCTTGTCGTTGATCAGCAGCTCCATGGGGTCATGGCCCGCCTCCAGCAGCACAATCTCGTTGGCCTGTCCCGGCACTGAGTAGGAGAAGGGGGTGCCCTGGCCAGTGCCGCCCGACCTGGACCGCAGCCACACGCAGGCGGTGAAGGCGTAGAGCTCAGGAAGCGCCTTCCGCACGCGGGCATACATGTAGTTGTTCCGGATGGGGATGCTGATCTTGAAGGCATCGGGGGGGCTGTAGGCCGAGGACCCTGAGGGGGGTAAGCAAGGCAGACACGGTGGGGGTCAGTGGACATTGTCGAGGGTGGGGCAGGCAGGGCACCCTCCAGACGGGGGGACTACTAGTCCCTGAGCACCTGCTAGGTCCTGGGTGCTTTCATGGCCTTCTCTCCGCTGTCTCTCTGTTAAGGGCTGTGGTTTAGAGCCCAAGGGCTGTGGACCTGAGACATCCTGAGTTCAAATCCTGTCTCCACCATTTCCCAGTCACGTGACTTTCGACAAGTTCATCTTACCCTCTCTGAGCCTCAGTTTCCTCAGTGAAATGGGGTAATAATATCTTCCCCCCCAGGGTTGTGTGAGGATTGAGTGGGACAAATTATGTAAAGGGCCTGGCTCATAGTAGATGCTCAACAAATGTCAGCTATTGTTATCATCGTATTTTAGGGTTCTTTGCCTATTTATTTAACAAGCACCATACAGTGCTTTCGATGCGCCAGGCACTGTTCTAAGCACTTTTACATACATTACCCCACTCAATCTGGTAACAACCCTATGAGGTATGTACACACTATTATAATCTCCATTTTATAGGTAACATTAAGAGAGATTAAGTAATCTTCTCAAGGCCACATAGCTAGTAAGTGGCAGAGCTGGGATTTGAACAAGACAATCATAGGACTCCCTGTTCTCCAAGGTGTCTTCCTGCTCCGAGTTCTGCGGACTCTCTAAGTATGTCTTGAATATCAGAGGGCTCTCTGCAGGGGGTAGATTGGGGAGTCATTGCCTCCAAGGGGAGGGGATAATACCTACCACACACACCTCCAGGGTAGGAGCCCTTCTCCCCCAGCTGATGGTTGAGGGCTGGGGGTGAAAGCTGATGTGGTGCATCATGGTAAGATAGGAAGGGGCTCAGTGACTGCCTCTTCCAACCCATTCCACAGATAAGAAACTTGAGTCCCAAGATGGGACATCCAGCCTAGTTGCTTGCCTCCCTCTCTGCCCTGCAGCCTCTTGAGGGGGCATTTCCCTCAGTCCCTCAAGAGATACAGTGTAGAGGGACCCGTGGCAGGACTGAGCAGGGATGTGCTAACCTTTCTTGTCCCAGGGTGCTGGCCCTGGAACCCGCTAGGTCATGCCTCCCCTTCAGCTGTGTTCCTGTTATGGCCCCTCTACTCTAAAATTTACTCTCCACCTCTGCTTTCAAGGACTAGCTTGAGGCCCACCTCTTCCAGGAAGCCCCCTGGATTTCCTTCTCCAGAACTCCAGTCCCGAATCTCAGCCAGTCCCCGCTAATTGCTCATGGTTTTCCCTGGCATCCCCAACTTGTCCCTAAGCCTCTCAAGGGTGGTCTTCACAAAGTTTCAAAGATGAGAGGTCCCTGAGAGCTCGTGAGCCCTAAATCCCCATTTTTCAGATGAGGAAAATGAGGCCTGGGGAAAGAAAGCAAATTTCCAATGTCACAGAGCAAGTCAGTGACAGCTGGGAAACCAGGAGCTAGGTCTGCTGATGCTCATACCTGTACACTGTCCATTACATCATATTTCTCTGACCCTTGGCAGTGCCAAGCCCAGGTGTTAAACAAATGACAAAATTCTGATCCACTACTTACTGGCTATGTGACCTTGGGTAAGTCACTTGACCTCTCTGAGCTTCAGTTTCCTTATCTGTGAAATGGGCATAATAACAATACCACCATGTGGTTTGTTAAGAGTAAACCAACTGATGTGTCAACTACTTAGCCCACTCCCAGAATATAATCAGTGCCAGAAAATACTGTCAATAATAATGATGATAGACACCAATTAGTCTCTCCCTCTTGTGTTTCGCAGACTCCTCCCCACCTTTCTAGCTATAGCCTCTGGAGAGCACAAGCATATTTTTCCAGTGAATCAGCCACCCTGAGGACCCATCTGAGGACCAAGGCCTCGCCTGCTATGCCCTCTGTGGGGCCCAGGACCCACCGTGCTCCAGTTCGGCTATGCGGTCCTGCAGGGTGTCCAACTCCTTTTCCACCTCCTGCCGCTGCCGGTGGCTGCTGTGACTGAGGGCCACGCGCTCCTTCTCCAGCGCCAGCACCTTGGCCAGCAGCTGCCCCTCCAGCTCGTCCATCTTGGAGTGCAGGGCGGTGGGCACCGCAGGGGCGGGGGCGGGGGCAGCTGAGAAGTTCACACGGGCTGGAAGCTCCTGCTGCTCACAGGGCAGAGAAAGAGGCAAGTGAGGTCACTTGGAGGGAGGACGGAAAGGGACATGGGGCGCAGAGACCCCCACCACTCCTGCTTAGTGACCCCAGATAAGCCTCAGCTTCCCCATATGCAAAATGGGGCTGGCAATACCAGCCTCAGGCAACAAATGTGTCTAGCAGCACATGGTTAATTAAGATCACAAGGTCAGACAGCCCAGGGTTCAAATCCAGCTCAAGGTTCAAATCCAGTTCAAATCCAGGTCACACCTGCTGTGTGACCCTGAGCAAATGCCTTTACCTCTCTGAACCCCTGTTTTTCTCACATGCCACATAGGAAAACTGTACCTATTTAGAAGGTTTGTGGGGATAATTAAGTGGTAAGTGCCAACAAACAGAGCCTGTTTATTGCAATTATTGTCTAGGGCAGAGTGTTCCAGGGTGGTCTCTGATACCCCGGTCTTGCCCAGGATGATGACAAAATGTTTAGAGGCCCCATTTTCTAAGAACCCGGTGGGCGCAATTGGGGCAGAAGCCAGGGGGCCTCTCCTTCCCCCTCCTCTGCTGGAGGAAGCCCATTCGAGGGGGAGGAAGACAGAGGAGGTCACAAGTCCAGACGCTGGGAAGGGGCAGCCCCTGAAGACACGTCAGGGGAACATCAGTAGGAAATTAATAATTCAATGAGCTTCTAGGAGTCAAATTAGACCTTCCCCGTCCCCTATGCTTCCTCCCTCGCCAGGGGCCCAGCAGTTCCCGCTCAACCTGCCCTGGGCCCTGCTGGCAGTCTTAGCCCCAGACCTAAGCTCACTGAACTCTGATTCCTTCACTGGGCAAATATTCAGTGAGCACCTGCTACGGGCTGGGCCCTGTGTCAGGTGCTGAAGAGACAGATGAGGGCAAAACAGAAAACCAAGGGCGCAGCCTAACATTTCCTGAGTGTCCTGTGCCTCGCACGGATGGCCTGAGGCTTTGGGGCAAGTACAGAAGACCCCTCCTCGGCCTCATTGGCCCAGCCCTGATCTTGCTGGTCAATTGCTGGGTGACACTGGGCAGGTCCCTTAGCCTCTCTGAACCTGTTTTCTAGCCATGTGATGAGTGGATAAAATGTGTCCCCTAACTCAAAGTGCTGGGAGGTGGAGAGGGCAGTATAGGCAGAGTATCACTGCCACACTCAGTGCCTGAGAGAAGGGAACTGCCACCATGGACAGTGACGTGATCCGGAGCTGAGGTGTTAGAGAGTGGGGGCAGGTGGGCTAAGCTTGAAGGGTCTCCTCAGGTCTAGCACCTTTCTGTCCTGTTTCCTTCCTTACAGCGTGGCATGCGGGGCACACATCTCAATGAGACAGTGTGCCAGCCCCATCCTTGGCACTTTATCCTGAATCCTCACAGCCACTCATTTGGGTTGGCACTCTTAGTGTCCCCATTTCACAGCTGGGGAAACCAAGGCAAAAGTCCTTCTGAGTTTTCTATAACGATGGGGGTGGGCAAAGCTGATGCCTCTGGAGCTAACGCCGCCTCTCTATCAAAGCATCCTTCTCGCTCAGAGGGGGAAAGACCTGCCAGGAAGGAACAAAACGTGGAATGCTATTTACACAGACACTGTTTTGAGGAGAAAACGGGTAAGTTGAAGGAGGCGGGGACACAAGCTGTTCTTTTGTCAGAGCCACTTAGCTCTGCTACCAACAGGAAGGCCAGGGAGGAGGTGGGCTCATTGGATCGTGTGCGGCCCCCACCCCACCCCAGTGTCTGAATCAGAAGAACATGACTGCCCCTCCCCCTCACTTTCCCATCTGCTTCAGGCGCAGGCTGTGCTGCGTGGGTTCCCCACCTGATGCCAAGTGGTGGGGGACAGGATGATGCCATCACCCCCACTCAGGTGCCAATGAGGCAGGAAAACAGGGACTTGGAACACATAGTGTGTCATGCAGGGAATCCAGGGTGGGGTTTGGTGTAAGTATACGGGGCCACGAGCCAGAGCCCAGGGTTCTAGACCAGCTCAGCGCCAATGTGCTGGGCTCATTAGCTCTCAGTAATAAGAATGCTAGCACTGGCAGCTGTCCTCATTGTCATGTGCTACGTGCCAGGTTTTGCACTAAGCAAGCACTGTGCGAACATTTCATAGCTCCTCTCAACAACCTGGGAAGGTAAGGAGGCCCACTTTACAGATGAGGGAACCGAGGTTCAGAGAGGTGAAGTCATCTGCCCGAGGTCACACAGCTGCAAAGTGGCAAAGCCAGGACCCCAGTCCAGGCCCTTCTGATTCTAGAAACTGTTCCCATTCTTCCACCCTACCCTGATAGTCTGGGTCTATTTGTTGGTCTGCCAAGGGGGCAGAATGTTGGCTGCCCTGCACGCCTGGAGGGCCAGCAGAAGAAGCTCTAGGGCCGGCCGAGTGGCGCGTTGGTTAAGAGCTGGCTTGGGACGCCACAGGGCCCCAGTTCGGATCCCACATATGAGGGCCAGTGACACTGCCCTCCACAGCTAAGATGCTGAACAACAGCTCAACCTGGAGCTGGGCTGCGGTGAGTCCCTGGCAACGGCATAGGCTGCAGCCCCTGTGGCAGTGGGTTGCCACGGGCTACCATATGTAGCCAGCAGCCAGCGTGAGCGGCCAGCAGCCACAGTGAGCGGCCGTCCAGAAGCCGGCGACTGATCTGCCTCGCCCGGGAAGAGCGCAATGATGGTGCCAACTTGGGCCAGTGAAGCGACGTCCTGCACAACTAGACTGAAGAACAAAAGGACAGCAACTTGTCTGTTCCCCTTCCCCCAATTAAAATCTTTAAAAAAAAAAAAAAGAAGAGGCTATAGTGGCCATAAGAATGCTGGGAGGGTCTGGCAGACTGTGTCAAATCGTGGCTTGGGGCAGCTCACAGGGTGGGCGCAGATAGAAGGGACCTGCCTACACAGGGTGGCTCAGAGGCTGGGAGGGCTTGAGGGAGACCCAACCACCTTGTCCCCAAGTGGGGACTGCTTCTTGCCTTTGAGGAGCAGAGGGAAATCCTGGCTTCAGGGTCAGGTCCCACCCTCTGCACAGCTCACCCCTGCCCAGGACAGCAGGGGACCCAGCCCCAGGGGCAGCAAGACAGGGTGGAAAGAAAGCTTGGCAGCAGTGGTGTGGGTCAGGTAACCTCACCTCCCCTATCCAGTCATGCCTCAAGTCCTGTGTGAGTCTGCCTGGGCCCACACCCTGGCTCCACCAGCCCAGGGACCTCGTCATATAAAGCAGCTGTGCCCCAGTTTCCCCATCAGCTAGAAGGGTACAATAATTAACACCTCATAGCATTGTAGTGAGAATTAAATGAGTTAATAGACATAATGCCCTGCGAATAGAGTTGGCACATGAAGTGCTATGTAAGTGTCAGTAATTATTATTACTAATACTAGTTAAATATCTCTTGAAGGGGCCAACCATTCTCCATCTCCAACCATAAATCTTTTTGTTTACTCATTATATTGAGGGAAAAAAGCAAGTTACAGCAGAACAGTTAGATTCCATTTAAATAAAGTTGCAAAGATTCAAAACTAGATCACATATGTGTAAAAGCACAAAGAAATGCAAGGAGAGAGGAATACGAATGCAGGACAGTGGTGACCCTCTCCTGGGGGTGGGAGGTCTGGAGCTGGGCCTGGGAGGCTCTGAGGGGCAGCAGCTAGTTGCGAATGTTCTAGTTCTTGAGCCTGGGTGGCCATCTGGATGGTATTCTGTATACATTTGTGCATGTCTGAGATTCTTCACAATGATTTCCTTTATTTTTATTTTATTGGGGAACAGCCATGGGCATTGGTTACACATTGCTTTCATGCTACAGTGGCATAGTTGACTCTTTTAAGGAGGAGTGGCCCATGCAGGGATCGAACAGGCAACCTTGGTGTTATCAGCACCACGCTCTAACCAACTGAGCTAACCGGTCATGCCCCCATAATGATTTTCTTTAAAAATTGGGGGGAAAATCCCAGAGCAGAGTCTCGGAGGGTAGAACCTCACCCTGGATCTTAACCGTAGCCTCACTCGGCCCCTTTGCCTCTCCCTAGTCCAGGTCACTGTCACCTGGGCTCCTACGCAGGCCCTTCCCCAGACAGCAGCCAGGGGCAGCCACTTAACTGCACAGCCAGCCCCTCTGTTTAAAATCCTTCAATAGCCCCCTTCCCCCACCGATAAAGTCCCTGCCCCTCTGGTGTCAGCCCCCACAACCCCCCTGCAGGCTACACTTCATTCCCACAGAAAGTCCCCGGCTGCCCCCAGCTCCCTCTCACCCTAGGGCTTCCATGCGTGCTATTCCTTCTACCAAGAACACGCTTCCCGACCCCACCCCACCTTCTCTGGCCAAAGACTGCTCACCCTCAAGATGGCAGCTTCCCTGATGCCTGAACTAAGATGCTCCAAGGTAGAGAGAAAGGGGGTTTCTCTGGAGGGACTGCAGAGTAGTCATCCATCCATCCATCCATCCATCCATCCATCCATCCATCCACCATCCATCCATCCA
>NW_017731776.1:1561140-1576626 GCF_001890085.2 Hipposideros armiger
CCATCCATCCATCCATCCATCCATCCATCCATCCATCCATCCATCTGTCAATATGTGCTTTGGCAACACAATGCTGTGGGTATAGGCACGACTCTCACATCGAACAGGCCTGTGTCATTTCCCCGCTTACTAGAGCTGTGGCCCTGGGCAAGCTGTTCAACTCCTGTGATCCTCAGCTTCCTCAATATAAAATGGGGACAACAACAGTATCTATGTTTTGGGATATAAGAAATGATAAAATGGAAGAGCACATGTAAAGTCGAGCATATAATAAGCGGCTGATAAGTGGTCATAACCATTATTATTATTATTTTTCACTATGATTGAGAGGCAGGCGCATATAGTGGGTAGTAACCGTGTGAGTGAGGGCCCTGGAGTAAGGCTGCCTTGACTGAAATCCCAGCTGAGTGACCAGAGCAATGCTCTTAACCTCTCTGAGCCTCCATTTCCCCATCTGAAAAATGGGGATGGTAATAGTCCCCTGGTTCCCGTGGGACTAAATTTTAAGGCCTGTAGAACAGGCTGGCACAGAGGGTACACACTCAGCCCTGCTGTCTCTTACAAGTGCCAGTTGGCAGGGGCAGGGTGACTCAGAGAAGGCCTCTCAGAGTGGCTGTCCTCTCCAGGAACCGGCCCAGGCTCTGTCTCCACCTACCCCAGCTGGGAAGGGTCAGGAGAGCAAGTGGCAGAGCCAGAATGACCTTTGGTCCTGGCCCCTGGTGCCAATTTGGAGCTGTAATGAAAAGACAAATGGACCCCTACGCGCCGGGATGCCAAGTCAGCATGTGTGGTGAGGGCGAGGAGGACATGAGAAGGGGAGAAGGCTCTCTGAAGGTCTGTCCATACATCCTCCTGGGCTCTGAGGCCCCAGAGTAAGTGATAGGACACCCCCAACCCCAGGTCCCCACGCCTCTTCCTTCAAGTACTCCTGTCAAGCTGCTGCGTGGAGAAGGCCGCAGAATTCCCTCTCAGGTACTACCTGCCCACACACCTTCTGGGCCCTAGCCAAAAATCTTCAGCAAAGACTGAGACCCCCACCCTCAGCCCATTTTAATAGAAAATCCTGACTGTCATCTTGGCTCAGCTTCTGCTATGCTGTGTGGCCTTGAGCAAGTCACTCACCTTCTCTGAGCCTCAGCTTCCCCTGATTCAAACGAGGGGTGTGTGTGTGTGTGGGGGGCCACAGGTGTGCTTCCACTTTGGGTTGGTCGCTCAAATTATCCGAGTTCAATGGGAATCACGTGACCAAGTTTGTCCTGGGGAAATCCTACCTCATTCTCACTCAGTGAGGAACGCTGACCCCTGACCTCCTTTTATCTCACACAACGGCCAGCAAACACAGAAAAGGCGTTTCTAAACACAGAAAAGGTGATGCTATCATGAGTCATCAGAGAAATACAAGTGAAAGCCGTAATGAGTACACCCACCAGAACAGGGAGCGTTTTTAAAATGACCATATCCAGGTTGGCAAGATTCACATGCAGGTGGGCGTGTAAACGCTCACTGCCACTTTGGGAGAGTATTTGGCGGTACCTCCTGATGCTAAATCGAGCCTTTCCCAGGACCCAGGCATCCCACTCCTGGGGACGGAGCCAGGAGAAGTGAGGGCTCACAGCCACCAAAAGATACCACCAGGGTGTTCATGGCAGCTTTACTTGCAATGACCCCAAGCCAGAAACAACCCAATGTCCATCCACAGAAGAACAGGTAAATCAGTGCAGGTATATCCGTACATGGAAACACTACACAACATTGAAAATGAAACCACTGACATGCACCATGATCGAATGTCAGACATAATGTTCAAAGAAAACACCAGACACAAAGAGGTACAGCTGTCTGAATCCATCTGAATGAAGTTCAGTCACGGGCAAAACTGATCTATGGTGACAGGAGCCAGAGTAGTGGTCCCCTTGGGGAAGTGTGGACTTTGGGGGGATCACAAAGGAGCCTTCTGGGGCACTGGGGGTGTTCTGGTTCTTGATCTGGGTAGTGCTTTCACAGGTATCTCCATACATAAATTTTCATCGAGCTGTGCACTGAAGATTTCTGTCTTTTATAAGTAGGATATGTGAGCTCTTACATATCTTGAATAGATATACCTTAAAAAAAAAAAAGCCCCACAGGGAACGCCCTGCCTTCCGCCCAAACAGCTCCTGGCAGGCTTGGAACAGCAGGTCTGTCCTGAGTGAAGCTGCCGGGATGAAAGGTCTCCAGGGCACAGGATGACAGAGCAAGAGGGGTCCTCTGGGCCTCCTGGCCACCCGTCCCATTTGTCAGATGGGAAAACTGAGGATCAGCGAGAAGAAATTTTCTGAGGTCACAGTGAGCAGGTGGCAGAGCTGGAGCTTAAAACACCAGGTTTCTTGCTAGAATGAAGGTGCCACACTGGCAGGAGTAGGGGTTAAGGGCTCCCCAGTGTGGATGCCCCACCTAGAGATGGGGGGAGGCCAGTCACAGAAAGAGGGGCCATGGGGGTCAGCAGGTGGCCCAAGGGCACTGAGGTTCCACGCTCTCAAACAAACAAAAAAAGGCCAATGGGCAGAGCTTCCCTCGCTGCACTCTGCTGGGCCCCTTCACAGCCCAAGAGGCAGGGTCAAGGGAACCAGTTCCGACAGGGCAGAAGCTTCCAGAATAGGCAGCGATGTAAGAGAAAAGTAAAAGCAACCAATGGCGTTTAGAAAAGGCACCAATAGGTTCTCTAAGCCACTGTTTATCTGCAGACTTCCCTGAGAAATTGGAGGTCTGAGAGTGGGTGGATTCGAGGCTTTGGAGCTGCACATATATAACCCACTCCAATTCCTAACCATCTGCCCGAGAACTCAGAATTTAGAGACCAAAGGGCCTGGACCAAACCTAGCCCATTCTTTCACCCATTTTACAGATGAGAAAACTGAGGCCCAAAGACAGAAAGTGCTGAGCCTAAAGTTGCAAGCAAGAAAAATTCAACTTTATGCCACCCAACCTTCCTATTGCAGAGAATACTTGGAGCTGGAAGGTGTTTAGGGAGCATCGGCCCACTCTCATTTTATAGAGGGGAAACCAAAGTCGGGGTTGCGGGGTCACCTGGCTCTTGTTCCTCCAGACTCTCTGAGCCTCCACTTCCTTATCTGTAAGAAGGGAGCGTATACAGCCCACCTCATAGGGCTGAAGACTGAATTAGCTAGTATGTATGTAGTAAGTGTCTAATAAATGTTACTTCTTGTTATTAATTATCAGCGAAGCTCCCATGTGATCATCTTGCCAGCCAGCACGTCGAGCCTTAGAAGACTGGCCCTTATCAGTCTCGCTCTGGGTGCTTTGAAGCAGAAATGGTCCAGGGCACTATTCAGCAAGAGGCACTGCCCTCACCTGTCTTTCTCACTTTCCTGAAGGTAGCTGAGGTGTGACCCCTCCAGATGGATCTAGAGTTAATGATGAAGAACACGGGCTCTGGAGCCAGACACTGACAGGGTGGAATCCAGGCACTACTGCCATGTGACCTTGGGCCAGTCTCTTAACCTCTCTGAACCTTGGTTTAAAGTCATCTGTAAAAGGGGGATAGAACAGTAGCTCCCTCATAGAGATTTTATGAGGGTTAATTGAGACAATGCACAGTGCCTGACACATGGTAAGTGCTCAGTAAGTGTGAGCTATAACTGTTAAGAAGTCCAGGGTCTCCTGTGACCATCATCAGGGTGTTCCTTACCATGGCTCCCACTCCAGGATGGGAGAGGCAACCAGCTTGCCAGGCCAGGGGAATAATGTGGGTTATGTCAAAGAATTACTGCTTAGATCCATCTTGAAGTTTCGTTTTACACATAAATTAGTGCAAAAATGGAACACTGGAACATGCACACATGGCCAGTTGCCAAATAAATGGTCCATCCCTTCTGGAAAGTGGTTCTTGGCCACAGCCATAGAAGTCAATATCCTCTGACCCAGTAATACCACTCCTGGGAATTCAGCCTAAAGAAATAATTCAACAGACTTAAAAAGCAAAAACTCAACCATCTGCAGGAAATGGATCCTGCAATGAGCATCTAGAAGAAGAATTGGAAATAACCTACACGTACATCTCCAGCAACAAGAGATGGTCAACGGACTGGTGGATGGAAGAGCCCGCGATGAACCCTGGGATATAATGGCCATCATTAAATGGTAATTAACAGCAATGCTGGCAAGTCTCCAACAATGTTTACATTTGGATAAAGGACCAAAAGGGAGCCACAAAAACAAATAAAATGGTGGCATTAAATGTGATTTTTTTTCCCCTCCAAAATCTTGACTTTTTCAATTAACAGCAACAACAATAACAAAAATAAAAACAGAAAAGAAGACAATTTCTCCTAAGCCCTCAAATGTAGTTCCCATTTGAGGCCTGGGGGCAGAGGCTGGGCCAGCGTCACCTTCCTTCCCTCCCCTTTGATAGTTGTCCTGGTGGGGTGGGGAGGGAGTGATGCAGAGATGTGCCAGGTGGGGTTAGGCAGGGATGTGCTGAGGATTATGGGAGCATGGGTGGGTAGGTAGGAAGTGGACAGAGTGTGATGAGGCGGGGCGGGGGGGGGGTCCCCTCTGGGAGGAGGTGCTCCTAGAACACTCTTAAATGATGAGGATGAATACCCTGGGGGGGAATCTAGGCAGAGGCAAGAAGGAACTGGGAGACAGGCCAGATCCAAAATGGCTTCCTGGAAGGAGGCTGAGGAATTTGCACCACAGGGGAGCTCCACGGTGGGCTTAAGGATGATCCCTGGGGCTTCCTGGAGGAGGATGGATGGAAGGGTATGCCTAGGGGTAGGGGGATCAGTGAGCGGCTGCGGCAAGCATCCAGAGAGAGAGATGAGGCCGACTGGAAGAGCACACCTGAGAAGGAGGTTGGCAGAGTATCTGAGTTCAGGTTGGGCTGGTGGGACATCCAGAGGGAGGTGCTCAGGAAGCAGTTGGGTCTATTGGTCTGGAGCTCAGGAGAAAACCTGGGCTGGAGATGAAGTTGGTTTGGGGTACCACATGGAATGGGTGTTGGAAGCCTCAGGGTATGGCCGAGCTCACCCAGAGCCAGGAGGGGTGCAAGCGTTACAGGAGGAGGACCCTGAAAGGGGACAGAGAAGCAGAGAGGGAGCAGGGGCAGGTGAGAGGTGTCCAGAAGCCAAGGGCATGGAGACCTGTAGGAGGGAATGGTAACAGGTCAGATGTCAGAGAGGGGTCCAGCAAGATAAGGACTGAAACGTTCTGTTCAATGTATCAAGTTCAATGATGCCACAATGAGCATTTTCAGTGTGCCATGGTGAGAGAGAGATGAGTGGTGAGAAAGTACACCCTGAAAATCTGGGGGCATCCTTTTGAGGATATTAGATGAGAAAAGACGAAAGAAACTGGACAGTGGCTAACGGGTGGATGGGCTCCAGCTGAGACCAGTAGTCTGACCCCACGTCTGCTGGGCTCCAGACCCCAGCTCCTCCCAAAGACCCCAAAGAGACTGGCTCTAGCCACTGCCAGGCTCAGAAGGCAGACCTGCTGGGCGGGCAGCCCCTGCCTTTCTCTCTCCATTCCACTCAGAAAGCAGGAGGGGTGTGAGTAGGGAAACTAGGACTCCCCGAACCTGGGAGGAGGACTTGGTGCCAAATCCCAGCCAGCAGGATACCCCCAACCTCAGCAGGCTAAGTGGAGGGGAGCCCACCCTGCCAAATGCGCAGGTGCTAGGGAAACAGGTCCAGGACAAGCCACACTGCCAGCCCCAGACATGGGAGGAACCACGGATGCCATCTGGGTGTGGGGGCAGGGGCTAGGGCAGGTAAGAGGAAGTCTTTTGAAAACCAAATCTTCTTTTATTTTTACATTAATAAAGTCTATTTTCTACAAGGAGGGTTTGTTCCTATTTTTACCTTTTGGCTATTTAAAACATTAGTAATGTTATAGCTTAATGATAAAAATAGTAATCACTCAGATTCATTGAGCATACCTCTGCCAGACACTGTTCTGGGTCCTTCACAAAGATTAACTCACTTGATCCTCCCAACACTCCAATGAGGTAGGTGCTATCATTGTCCCAGTTTTACAGGTGAGGAAACGGAGACGCCCCTTCACTGCTGACTTTCAGCATTTCCCTGATTATTATTATTTCCTGCTCTTGGCTCTTATCCTAGAAATGCCCCAAAGCTGGAGTGGGAAAAGGGGGATACTGGCCTGGCAGACAAAACTCTTGGGTTTTCCTCTTGCCTCTGTCGCTCACCTTAGGAGGTTTCTGAGACCCAGGTTTCTCACCTGTAAGGTTGAGAGGTTGTCTGTGATAGCTGCCTGGCTGCACTCTGCCGCCCTGCGGGGTGGGTGCTGACACCAGCACAGACTTTTGGAGGGCCACTGGACCATAGGCATGGCTAGCTTTCCACACAGGTATGGCCTGTGCTGCTGGGCCAGAGATTTAACTGAGAGCGCCACGGGGAGGGGGCAGTCCCTACATTTCCTTCCTTCCAGCCTCTCTCCTCCCTCTGCCTTTGCCAGGTGCACTGGGTTTGGGAGGAGGTATAAAGGGGCAGCTGGTGCTTTGGCCTCTTTCTCTCCCCTTCTCCCACAGATCCAATTTTGTTGCTAGTGCCCTTCCCTGCAGTCTGGAAACTGTAAATGGCGAGGGGTGGTCGGTGTCTCCTGGATGCCTGTTCTGCCTAGTCTGTTCAGCTTTCTCTCCTGGGGCCCCCAAATAGGTTCTCATAGGGAGGTAGGGGTCTGGTGATTTCAAAAGAGAAATGACTGGCCCAGGATTACACCGCTGTCAAGAGCGGGCTCCCCATCAGACCTCTTGTCTAACCCCAAGCCTGAACTAGGATGTCTGAAAAGGGTGAGTGTCTGAAAAGGAGGAACCCGGATGGAAACCTATTATAGCCCCACCCCAGAGCTGCAGGCTTCCAGGTATCCTGGCTGGGCGAGCACCATCTGGGCTCCTGCCCTCATGTCCTGGTCAGATCCCAGGCGGGGGATACGGGAATGGGAGGTGGTGAGAGGGACTCCCGTTTGGCCTATGGGACACTGTTCCCCACTCTTCGGCAGGAGAGGTCTACCTCGAGTCTCTGGACAGCACATCTTATCTCCTGACCATAGGGAGTGAGTGATGGTGCTGCTTTGGGAATGTCTGGAAGAAGGAAATGAAACGGACATTTAATGAGGTCCTACTGTGTGCCACGCATATTCACACACCTACGTTTTAATCAATCCTCACTACAAGTGGACGCGGTTATACCCACTTTACAGACGCTAAAACTGAGGCTTACAGAGATGCCTGGAGGAAAATGGATCAGACTTTCTCGTGGGCCTCCTGTGCCTCAGTCACAGTGTCAGCCTCTGGCCCGCGTGCCCTCCCCGAATCCTCCCTTCTCGCCTGTGAGGAAGGAACCACCATTCCCTTTACACAGATGGTAGCTCCGAGGCTGAGAGACTCGCCATCCCGCCCGCTGCCCCGTCCCTCAGCGCGGCGGCGGCGGTCGGACCCCAGCATGCCCTCGAGCGGCCCCTCCCACCCCGGCATGCCCCCCCCCTCCCCGACGGCGCAGCGCGGGGCGCAGCGCTCACCTCGATGCGGTCGATGCGGTCCCGGAGGGCGCGCACAGCGTCCTCCAGCTCGAGGATTAGCGCGGGCGAGTCCCACGGCCCGTCCGCCATGGTGTCGCGGCGAGGCCCGGCGTCCTGGAGGCCGCGCGGCAGGCCGCTCTCGCAGCGGCCCAGCTTGCTTGTGAGCTCGCGGATGGTGTCCTGGTCCGCGCGGATGCGCGCCTCCTGCTGCAGCGCCGTCTGGCGCAGCTGCTCCGCCGTGCTCTGCAGCAGCAGCAGCTCCTCGCGCTCGCCGGGTGCCGCGTCGCCCTGCTCAACCCCCGACGGGCAGGCGGCCGCCAGCGGCGTGCACAGGAAGCGGCTGAAGAGGGGCACGGGAGGCATCGGGTGCGCGCTGGCCGCCGGCGCCCCGGGCAGTGCAGGGGGCCGAGCCGAGCCCCCAGCGCCGTGCAGCGCGCTCAGGCTGCGCTGCGGACCCTGGGACGCGGTGGCGGCGCCCGAGGCGGCCGAGGCGTTGTCGGCTCCTCCGGGCAGCGCCCGCGCCGGGCTGGCCGCCAGGGGCACGCTGGCGATGATGCATATGACGGCACCGAGGAACGCCAGCATGCCCGCGGCCAGCAGCACGGCCAGGAACTTCAGCGTGAGGCGGGCGGCGGGGGCTCCCGAGGCCCCCAGCAGGCGCAGCGGCGGGGTCGGGGCGCGGGGCCCGGGAACGCGGTGCCGAACCGGGCCGAACCCGCAGGAGCCGGAGCCGGAGCCGGAGCTGTTGCCGCGGCCGCTGCTGCCGCCGCTCTGAGCCCGGGCGGCTAGAGGAGGAGAAGGCGGCTGGCGGGCGGGGAGGGGGAGCGGACACGGCGGCCCCGCCCCTCCGGCTCCCCCGGGCCGGCCGTGGCTCAGCCCCGCACCCGTTCTGTGCCGGGCGTGAAGGTGGGGGCTCCGCCCGAGATGCGGCAAGAGGCGGAGGGCGGCGCCGAGAGCTTTATCCTGCCGCTGTCACAGCGCGGCGGGACTCCTGGGCGAACCCCCACCCCGCCCCTCCAGTGCTCTGGACGCCTCCCCGAACCGGTAATGCCAACAGCTACCTTGCGGGGAGCTTTCCCCGTGTCACGCTCTGTGCTGAGCGAGTTACAAGCTGGGTCCCGGTTAAGCCTTGCCGTGGACATGCTCACAATATAAATGAGGAAACTGAGGCCCACTCAGGTCAGATTGCTATCCAAGGTCACACAGCTATTGTAGTATGCGTTGGAGCAGCATTTGGGCTCAAGCACATCTACTATAGGATGGAGTTGGGGTGGGCATGGTGAGAGAAAGAAAAAAGGCCGGTGTCGGGGGCAGGGGACTGGAGATTTTGACCCAAACTCTATTTATACGATGGCCACCAGCCTGTCACTTCCCATCCCCAACCTCCTGAAGAAGAAGAGTTCACTACCCCCCACCCCCTTCAAGAAAAAAAAAATCTTCCTGTGGTCTCCAAGGGTAGCAGAGGTTCCTCCTCTGACTCCCTGGGGGCACGGACCACCGAGAGAGAAGACCCCTCTCCCAGCTGCAGTCTACATTAGGATGGCAAACACTGGTGGCCATGTGGACCAGGCCCTGGAAGGAACAGGCAGGAATGGGAGTGGGATGTGGTGTGGGGGTGGTGGAGGAGACTTTTACTTTCTCCTGTCAAACATATCTATATATATTTTGTTGCAAATTAACTTTGAAATTCACCACCACAACAACAGCCTACCATCCTTCACAATCCAGCTCCAGTTCCAATTTTTCACAAGGCATTTTCTGACCAAAGTGGGCTCCCAGGGCTGGAAGGGCGCTCAGAAGGCTGTGGTGTTCACGCTGCAGCCTGGAATGGAGGAGAGAGGCTATGGCTCATGGGAGTCACTGGCCAAAGTCACACCCAGGTCTGTCTCCCTTCCAAGCCCACATTCTGGACTTGAAGGGAGGCCCAGACTGGGGTTCTGGACCACCATGGCTACCATGTGGGCGCGGCACAGTGTTGGTGGTAGGGAGAGACCAGAATATTTCTCAGGAGGCAACAGCCCTGGGGGACCTTGCTTGGCCATTGGGATCCTGCCCAGTGGCACATGCCGCACATACCACACACCTCATCCCCAGCCCCAGGATGATGCCTGCACTGCTTACCTGATCTCGGAGTCAGGATTATCTGAATTGTAAAGTAGGAGCGGAGCAAATGCAAGCTCTACACCATGAACACCTGAGCCATATGTGCACGGATGTGAGTTAGTTCTTAGAGCAGTGACCTGGAACCCCCGACAGGCAGCACAGCTTGGAGGAAGCATCTCTGGATGGAGAGGTGGGCCAGGCTCTCTGAGGGCAAAGGAAGGCAGTAGGGGGCTGTGAGGTCCTGAGGGTGCATGGGGCTTCGGGAATCCTGGTGCATTCACGTGTGTTCTGTGAAGATAGAAGCACACCTATAACATCCTGAGGAGAAACTGTCCTAGAAAACCCAGGGAAGGACGGGGGAGGCCAAGAGCGGGGACTGCTACCAAGAGCAGCAGAGCTGCTGTGGCTTGGGCACCAAATGGTGCCACCTTTATATGAGCTGCCCTGGGATAAGTGGGTCCAGAGGTTGGAGTTGAACCTTGTTTAGACTGGTCTGTTTATCTGCTAAGATGACTTTTTAAAACCTGGGATATGAACAGGTCACTCTCCTGTTTATAAACCCATGGTGGCTCCCCATCCATTATGGAATAAAGTCCAATCTCTTTAAGAGGCAGTATTGCCTAATGGTCAAGCGCATGGATTTTAGAGCCAGAAGGCCTAGTTCAAAACCTGCCTCTACTTGTTACCAGTTGTGTGACCTCATTTTTCAAGGAGGGTAAAGTCTCGGGCCTTTCACAGATCTTGACACCCTCTCTGTGCCTCAGTTTTCCAGTCTATAAATTGGGGAATAATAGGAGTACGTGGAAAACCTCACCAAATGTTGGGTCTTATTATGTGAGCTTCTCTTGGTTTGTAAGATTGTTAGTAATTTGGACACTACTCACCCTTCCAGCCTCATCTCCTATCCTCCACTGCCTGGGGCAATATCAAACTGCACAATTCCCCAAATACACCCGAGTGTCTCCTTTCTCTGCCTTCGTTTATGCTGTCCCCTGCCTAGAATGCCACCCCTTTCTTCCTTGATTCATCTTATCCCCAGCATCCAGCAGGGGGCCCTGCCCTTGGTAGCTACTGGGTGAATGTTTGCAGAACTACAATAGTTTCCTCATAGGCAACATTGGATTCTGCTGGGGGCATGGGGTGAGGGGAAGGCTAGGACAGGGAGGTCCTGAAACCCATCTCTCTGTGGCAATGGGAGAGGCATCCCTTAAATCCTAACACAAAATTACTCAAGAGATGGTCAGAAAAGGATTCTAAGGTGGACTTCCATATGGCAGCAATAGTCCCATAATTTCCCTCTAAGTTCTCATAATTTCCCTCTAAGTCTGCTAGGTTTTTTCTTTCTACACTTTCATTCCATTCTTAGGGTAAGGGACTTCTGCCCTAAATGAACAAATACAGTCGTTCATTCAAAATATATGTTTTGAGACAAGGCACTGGGGAGAACTGGAAGCAAGACAAGCTCTCACTTTATATTCTAATGGGGAGACAGGCAGTAAACAAATGAATAGTTAAATGAACAAGTCAATTTATAATAGTAATGAGAACCACAAAGAAAACTGAAAAAGTAGTATAATAGAACATTACGGAAGGTGTGTGTTTGTGTGTGTGTGTGGGGGTGGGGTGGGCGGGGAGAGTTGGGAGATGCGCCTTAGTTATAAGGTTGTTAGAAAAGGTTTGCATTTGAGCTGAGACCTGAATGACCTGAGAAACCAGCCATGCAGATACTTGGGGAAAGAATGAGTGTTCTAGGCATTCTAGGCAAGTGGGAAATCCCAGCAAGTTTTCCAAGTTCTAGGGAACAGCAAGTGCAAAGGCCCTGAAGCAGAAACGAAGTTGGTCTATGTTTCAGGAACAGAAAGAAGGCCAATAGGGCTGGAGCAGAGTGGAAGCTGGAGAGGAAGGCAGGTGAGGTCATGTGGGGCCTACAGGCTTGGGGAAGGGAATGGGCTTGATTCTAAACCCAGCTGGAGGGCTTTAAGCAGGGAAGTGACATCATGTGATATGTGTTTGTAAAAGGTCATTCTGGTAGTTGCGTGGAGACTGGGTCTTAAAGAGATAGGAGAGGAAGCAGAGACCAGCTAGGGTCCATCAACCCTCTAGGTGAGAGGAATAGGGGCTTGGAGGTTGTGATGATGGAAAGAACTGGATGGACTGTGGATTGATTTTAGAGGTAGAGTTTGTCATTTGGGTTCTCCAGGAAGCAGACACTGAGATGAGGTTAGGCAACCAAGTGGTTGATTGGGGGCCAAGGCCTATGAAAGATAAAAAGGGAGGAGGAAGAATTAAGCAGGGAGAGCTTCAGACCTCAATGCAGGTCTGACAAAGTCCTGGCCGACCTAACAGGGAGCTCTGGGGCCAAGACTGTCTATTAGGAAAGTTTTGCCCTGGGCAGAAATGCCCAGTCCCTAGCACCTTTTCATGCTCAGTCATTAGCTAGGAGCTGCCCCAGAAGAGGGTGGCTTTAGCTCAAAAGCTGGGGTGATGTCCACACAGAAACCTGCAGATGGATGTTTATAGCAGCTGTATTTATACTTGTCAAAAGTTGGAAGCAACCAAGATGTCCTTCAGTGGGTGAATGGATAAATAAACTGTGGTTCATCCAGACAATGGAATATTATTCAATGTTAGAAAGAAATAAGCAATCAAGCCTTGAAAAGACATGGAGGAAACTTAAGTGCACATTATTAAGTGAAAGAAGACAATCTGAAAAGCCTACATCCTGTCTGGTCCCAACTATATGACGTTCTGAAAAAGGCAAAACTATGGAGACAGTAAAAAGATCAGTGGTTGCCAGGGGTTAGGGGAGCGAAAGATGAATAGGAGCATAGGGGAGTTTTAGAGCTGTAAAACTATTCTCTAAGATACCATAATGGTGGATATACATCATGATGCATCTACCCAAACCCATTGAATGTACAACACCAAGAGTGTGCCCCAGTGGAAACGATGAACTGTGGATGATAATGAAGTGTCAATGCAGGCTCATCCATTGCAATAAACGAGGGATGCTGATAGTGGGGGAGGCCGTGTACGTGTCGGGGGTAGAGGGTGTCTGGGAAATCGCTGTACCTTCTGCTCAACATTGCTGTAAACCTAAAGCTGCTCTAAAAACAAACAAACAAAAGCTGGGGTGGATCCTGAAAGGTGTCTGCTAACTGCACCACGCACAGTAGAGTGGCAAGTTTGTTCTGGAAGGGGAGCTGAGCAGTGTCCCTCCATGGCTGCCACAGTCCACCCCTTGCACTGTGAAGACCCTCTTCTCCACACACAGTCAAGGAGCAGCTCCTCCAAACTCCCCCTGGGCCCCTCTTCCTGAGGGGACATTTAGAAGTGGGGGTTGGTAGGATGAACCACAGCCCCCATCACTGCAGTTGGTCTCAGGGCCCCAAGAGGTATTCACTGTCTCCCTCCTTCACTACCTATTTTAATTCCCCTTGCCCTCCGCTGTTACCTCTGCTGAGAAAGAGGGAAAGAATATTCTTTCCTTCCCCCAGCCTAGTAAAGTCCACAGTACAACACATCTGCTCAGTAAGTGAGATACACTGTGAAAAAGGTGGGGGAAGGGAGGAAGTAGAATAGGGCAGGGAAAACCTTCAGACTATAATAAAGTAATTTCTAAGAATGGGAGAACGAATGCTAGTTAGGTGACTGGTGGCCTCCGCCAGAGGCTCATGCCGAAGCCAGACTCTGAACGCAGGGTTTAGGGTGACCACTTCAACCCAGGTAGAGTCCTGCAACCTGGGCCACCTCAGTCCTGGGCAGATCGGGCCAGCTGGTCGGCCAACTATCTCAAAATTGCACTCCCTCGGTGCTGGCACATAAGAGATATCCAATGACACTCAACTCCCTCTCTTCCCGCCCCCTCAGACCTGTGCTTGCCGCTGCTACAGCACCCCCCACTTTACCTGGGTCCTGCAGACTGTGAGCTCCTCAGAAACAGGGACCAACTGCGACATCTCTGTGTTTCCAGAGATTCTCAAACCCCTTGTGAATGAAGACAACCCCTCTTGGGGTGTGCTGCAAGCCAAAGAACCTCCTTACCCCAGGGGCAGGGAAGTGAGGGTTGGGGATAAAGAGGGCTGCCTGTGTCCATCCTGGACATATCCATACTGAGGGGCCAGCCTCCACCCAGGGTTGGACTGTCCCGCAACCAGAGCTGCCTCAGCCACTTCTATAAAGCAGAGCCATGGTCCCTATCTTACAGGATTGAAATGAGAATCAGCTAAGACCAGATGAGCGGTCATATATAAAATCTTCCAGGGACCCAGGGGCAGGGGGCATTTCTTACTACGCTACTTTGTATTCCCAGGGCATGGCACAGTGCCTGGCACTTAGTAGGTGCCCAATACATGCTACCCCCTTCCTTATTTATTATACCAGCTAACTAGCTAGTTAACATGCTAATGCTATTAGCATGTATAAGGTGCTCAGTACACGTTAATTTCCTCTTTTACTTCACCTTTATTCTGCAGGTGCCTGTAGTACCTCTGTCCATAGTTGCACTGTCCTTTTGCGGTCCCCTCCCACCCCTTTTCTGTGCAGAGTTGGGGGTCCCCCAGGCCAAGGCTTCTATATGTGTTCAATCAATACACCCCAGCCTGGAGCCTTCCAAGGGAAAGCAGGGCTCAGGTAGGGCCCAGAAATATTTGCCTATTAGCAGTGCAGGCGGGGGTTAGGAGCCCGACCAGAGGGGAGGGGCAGAAGCCAGGGAAGAGAGCGCTTTCCTCTCTGGGGAAGCCCAGAGATTTCCATCCAGGGTTTCTGCTCCCCTGGAAGCAGCAAAGGGCGCCAACCCAGCTCACAGGCTCGGGCAGGAAGCGAGGACATCTGTTCCCCGCTCAGGAGGGGCTGAGAACCAAGGAGGAAACGGGTGTCCTCCTTGCAGGGGGCCTGGGAGTTGGCTGGAACGTGTGTGCCTGAGTTCAGGCCCAGCCAAGAAAGACCAGAAGGAGTGGCGGCCTAATAAGGCTACTTCCCCTTTCTGAGGCTGTCAGGGCTGGGCCCCGGGTGCTGTCACCATCATCCCAACGGTGGTTGTCTGCTCCTCCCCTCCACACTTGTTACTCTGCCAGCTCCTCCCCTGTGAAAACCCTGGAGCCCCGTATTGTCATTGCCCCCGCTTTACAGGAAGAAAATGGAAACTCAGAGAGGTGCAGTAATTTGCCCAGGTCCCCTGGGCAGTGGGGTACACCTGAGATTTGAACCCGGAAGTTTTCACATTCCACATCGCACATTCTCACTCTCTCAAAGTAGATCCAACCCTGCCCTATGAGGAGGTGGCCAAGTTCACCCTGCAGCTTCTTTCTTCCCTGGGCTCAGCTCACCCTTCTCTGGGCCCTTCCTGGACTCCAGGAGCCTGTCTAAACCCATTGGCCACTGCAGCCCCCCACCTGCCCTCCCCCAGCGGCCCTGGCACCAGTTTCCCATTGCTCTAATATATAGCCTGCACTTCCCCTATAGGTAGAGAACTTGAGCTCTGGCACTGTGTCTGCCTCCTATCTGGGTCACTGGCGCCCAGTGTGTGTTCAGGGTGTGTTTGCTTCATGCACGATGGAGCCTAAGAACGGATGGCCATGTCTCCAGCTCCTCTAGAAAAGGGAGTTTTCTGATGAACCCCAGGATTCTGCAGCTACTGCACTTGGAGGCAGGGAAGCTGAGTTTTAGGGCTCTGGGAGCCTTCCTTAGCCTATAAAATGGGTAATGGGCAGACCTGTGCTGCCTGAGATATGATGAAAGGCCTGTGGAAGAGAAAAGGTCCCCTTAATAAGGAGAATCAAAGATAGATGGGCACTGAGAGATAGGGCAGAAGTTTATGATGGGTCCAGAGGCAAGCGGGGGGGG